>NC_136932.1:51251426-51836035 GCF_949752795.1 Hyperoodon ampullatus
AATCTCTATTGGTGCCAGGAGGACCCCCCTCCACTCTTGTGTGACAACCAAAAACACCTCCAGCCACTGCCATACATCCCCTGGGGAGCAAAAGTACCCCATTGAGAACCGCTGCTCGAGGCTGTAGGGGGAGCGTGCACAGGGAGTGGGGATGCTTATGAGACCTTTATGTGGAGATGTCCATTGAGCAAACAGGTGGGGCTGAAGCACCCAAAAGAGTCTGGCAGCTTCGCTGACTTCAAACTTGGAGGCCGTTGGAATGAATGTCGCAGAAAAGAGAGCAAAACCCAAATTGCTGGTTCAACTTAATTTTACTTTTTGAGCAAGTATTATGCTGAAGAGATCAGGGCAGATACCAAGATGAGTAAAATAAGCTTCTGACCCCACCTCACAAACACTGAAACCTCTCAGTCAAGGCAATAATGAGGTACAGAATGCTCTGGAAGTACAGAAAAGGGAGAGTAAATCCAACTTGTCCAGGAGGGAAATTCCATCAATAGTTGAAATATTTCTTGACCTAGACCTTTCATTTTATCTGAATTTTTATCATAAATCTGCTGCTTATTGTGCAGTTTCTACGGTTTGCAAAGAAGTGATTGCTTTTTTTTTTTTTTTTTTTTTTTTGGCTGTGCTGCTTGGCTTGTGGGATCTCAGTTCCCTGACCAGGGATTGAACCTGGGCCATGGCAGTGAAAGCCTGGAATCCTAACCACTAGGCAACCAAGAAACTCTCCCAGTGATTGCTATTCTATTTCCCAGGCGAACACTGCAGTGGGGACAGGAGGGGAACAGCAAGTGCACAGAGCATTTCTCAGCCTCTCTGACATCTCAGGAGCCACCTCCTCCAGGAAGCCTTTATTAACCAATCCTACACCCTACTCCTCAGGGTCCATGTGGCATCTGGGCACGGGATAGCTCTATTACTGCAAGTCTATCCCTCCATCTCACCCCTGCACATATAAACATACACATGCAAGAATATGACCCTTCCCAGTAAGACACGAGTGTTTTACTCACCTTTGTATCCCCAGGACCTAGCACAATGTGTGGCACGTGATAGGTGATCAGTAAACAATTAAAACATACTTGGAAAACTATAAGACATTGATGAAAGAAACTGAAGATGACACAAGCAGATGGAAAGATATACCGTGTTCATGGATTGGAAGAATTAATATTGTTACAATGACCATGCTCCCCAAGGCAATCTACAGATTCAGTGCAATCCCTATCAAAATACCAATGACATTTTTCACAGAACTGGAACAAATAATTCTAAATTTGTATGGAACCACAAAAAGACCCTGAATAGCCAAAATAATCTTAAGAAAGAAGAACAAAACAGGAGGTATCATGCTCCCTGATTTCAAACTATGCTACAAAGCTACGGTAATCAAATCAGTGTGGTACTGGCACAAAATCAGGTATGTAGATCAATGGAACCAAACAGCCCAGAAATGAACCCACATTTATATGGGTAATTAATCTATGACAAAGAGACAAGAATATACAATGGGGAAAAGACAGCCTCTTCAATAAATGGTGTTGGGGGCCTCCCTGGTGGCGCAGTGGTTGAGAGTCTGCCTGCCGATGCAGGGGATACGGGTTCATGCCCCGGTCTGGGAGGATCCCATATGCCGCGGAGCGGCTGGGCCCGTGAGCCATGGCTGCTGAGCCTGTGCGTCCGGAGCCTGTGCTCCGCAACGGGAGAGGCCACAACAGTGAGAGGCCCGCGTACCACAAAAAAAAAAATAAATAAAAAAATAAATAAATAAATAAATGGTGTTGGGAAAACTGGACAGCTACCTGCAAAGTAATCAAACTGGACTACTTTCTCACACAATGCAGAAAAACAAACTCAAAATAGATTAACGACTTAAATGTAAGACCTGAAACCATAAAACTTCTAGAAGAAAATAAAGGCAGTATTTTTTGGATATGCCTCCTCAGGCAAGGGAAACAAGAGCAAAAATAAACAAGTGGGACTACATCAAACTAAAAAGCTTTTACACAGCAAAGGAAGCTATCAACAAAATGAAAAGTCCACCTCCTGAAAGGGAGAAGATATTTGCAAACAATATATCTGACAAAGGGTTAATATCCAAAATACACAAAGAACTCATACAACTCAACATCATAGAAACAACCCAATTTAAAAATGGGCAGATGACCTGAATAGACATTTTTCAAAAAAAAGATATACAAGGTCAATAAACACATGAAAAGATGTTCAATACTACTAATCATCAGGGAGATGCAAATCAAAACCACAATGATATACCACCTCACACCTCTCAGAGTGGCTATCATCAAAAAGACAACAAATAACAAGAGTTGGCAAGGATGTAGAGAAAAGGGAACCTTCATTCACTGTTGGTGGGAGTGTAAATTGGTGCCACTACTATGTAAAACAGTATGGAGATTTCTCAAAAAATCAATGGTTGTTGATCCCTTTACATGAAGGGAGAATCACATATGGTGAAGTTCATGACATGTGTACCTTTTGAGCTGAAATATGAACACTCATGAGCCTAGATGTGAAGAACACTTGTTCTTGGTCGGGGAGGGACTGGTCAGACCCGCACCAGCAGGAGGTGGTGAAGTTAGGTAACTGGCCCAAAGTGGCGGAGTCTGAGCTCTTTCCAGTAACAAGCCCACCTTACATACACAAACCCAAGTGTGTCCCATCACATGGGTTCAGATCGGAGTACCTTCAGGTCCCCACACTTTTAGAAAAGCAATATGTGTCCCAAAAGCCTTAAAAATCTTCCCACCTAGGAATGCCACTTCTGGAATTATTGTAAGGAAACCATCCAAAATGCAGGCAACACCTACTGTATAGCACAGAGGGCTCTACTCGATGCTCTGTAATAAGCTGTATGGGAAAAGAATCTAAAAAAGAGTGGATGTATGTATATGTATAACTGATTCACTTTGCTGTACACCTGAAACTAACACAACATTATAAATCAACTATACTCTAATAAAAATTAAAGAAATAAAATGCAGGCAAACAGAGATGCATAAAGCTATCCATCACAACATTTTAACAAAACTGGAAATAACCCAGATGTAAAACAGCTGGGCAGTGGTTAAATCCACTATGGGACCTCTCTATGTTAAAGACCTTACAACCATTTAAAATGTTTATGAAGAGTTTTGAATGGTGTGGGGACACATTTGTTATAATGTTAAGGAAATAAAATAGGCTACAAAAATTTAATGCATATATTTTAATAATAGCTCTGTTGGTACACTAAGGAAGAAAAATCTTCCAATGTATTAGGAGTGGTTATTTCTGAGTAGAGAGACAATGAGTGATTTTTCATTCTATTCCATATATTTAAAAAAATATTTTGTTCTTTTATTCTACATGTTTTTGTGTAGTTCCAAGTTTTACACAAAGTGATCAGGAAAAAGTACACATTTATTTAAAAAGAAAAAAAAAAGACCAAAAACTGAGTTACCCAGTAAATATAAATGGCATTATAAGCACTATTGTGGTGTCCAGAAGAACTTCCCCTATTTGAATGATGCCAGTTTGGACTGGGGAATGCCACCCACCAAACCCCAGGGACCACCTGCCCTATGTTGTAGTATCTGTGTAGAACACACATTATTCCTTAATAATTTTATAGAAACTAACTCAGTTTTTTTAACTTAACTACATGTATTTTAAGATAAAATTTTAACTACTCTAAAATTAAAAAATAATACCACTTTCTATTCATGGAACGTAACCACAAAAATAAATGCAATAAAGCAAAACAATATTACCAAATTCTAGACTGGTAAAGATTCTGAGCTTGAGTCCTTTTTTCTCTCTGTTTAATAAAAAGTGGGGGCAGAGGGGAGAGTGTTGTCAGGGAGAAAGGGACAGATTAGCAAAGTTTTGAGAGTTATTAAAATGTCCTAGCCCATCAATAGACCCCAGGAATCAGAGAGATTGAAAGATAATTGAAGTGATCTTCGCACTGTAGACTTTGATTTGTTTTTAATGATTTGCCCAGGTAGCACCCAAACTGCCCACTATACCACATCCTGGGGGAAAGTGCCAGACAGTATTCCTAGCACCAGTGGACCTCCCTCAATCTGTGGCCACTTGTCCACCTGGTTTTAAGGTCAAGGACAGGTGTTTCTACCATGAACGCCTTTCCATTCCTCTTACAATTCCAAAGTCCTACTCTTGTTCAAGACTTTAGTGTTTCCATGCAATACTCCAATGCCTTCATCATTTATTTGCAAAGCATGTTTCTGGGCTTATAAAACCATAAACTTGCTGATACTGTGTCAGTTCTGATCTGAAACAGGCCAGGCAAGTTTAAAAGGGCGAAAAGATGCCACCAGTGCTTGGAAATGGTGGAGGCCAGATAAAAGCTTAGGACACTTAAATTCACTCATTATACAGAGAGGAAACTGAGGCCCAAGAGGAGGGTGGGACCGATGACCAGTGACAGAGTTGGGTTACATCTGGGTCCCCGAATCCCAGTCCAGTGTCACCTCTCTGCTGCACTCCATCTGAAGTTTGCTCAGAACCAAAGTCACTGTTAGCTTTTATCATGAGAGGTTTGCTTACTTTGGAATCTCTTTCCAGCTGCAGGACCAGAAACTAAAATCAGAGACCAATAAAGAAGAGAAGGGTCCTCCTGCAAGTGCTTCTCCTTGCTTCCTTTAAATGTCAGTGACCTCACGTCTCGCTCTCCTGATTGATACCCAGCTGTGGGCTTGCTTGGCTCAAGGAAGAATCATGGATCTGTGAACTTTGGCAGAAGGTAGGAACCTCATCTCACTCAACTGACATCTAGAGAGACTCTCCATCTGCTAGTGTCCTGGTCCAGCTGCCTCACTCATAGAGGAGACTGAGTCCAAGAGAGGAAGGGTAACTTGCTTCGGGTCGCCCAGCTAGTAAGCAGCAGGGCTAGGCCTGGAATACAAGTCTTCTGCGTCCAAGGTCAGTGCTCACTTTAAAAAAAATGTTTTTAAAATAAAATTATCTTCTAAACTTGGACAAGCAGAACTATAGCATCCATGGGACCCTAAATAAAATTCATTTGTTTAACCCGTTCATTCAACAAATACTGATGAGTGGGATATGCCAATATATATTGGTATGCCAATATATGATTGCCTGGCAGCACTAAGGAGCCATCAAGGTTTGAGGTCATGAATCTAAAGTGTGAGCTTCCAGCCTAGCTGTGCATTTTTCTCGAACTTCATTCAGATACATGGGGTCAGGTACTAGGTGAGCGGAGAGTCAGATCTAACCAGGGTTGTGATTTTGCCAAAGGAGTGTGATAAAGGAAGGGGATGAGAATTGAGAGGATGAAAAGAAGTGAATGCGATGAAAAATCATAGGATTTAAAAGTGAATTTTATTATAAAAACTTTTTTTTTTTAATTTCACACAATGAATTTTGAAACCTAGTTGTGATGCACATTCAGGTTGAGATGGTCATATTGTCCTCTTTGTTTGGAAGCTGTCTTGAGGGTGTTTGCTTGGGCAGGTTCAACTTGGAGACAGTGGAAGCTCTGCTTGATTTAAATTGTTGTTTGAGCCAGTGCTCGACCTGAGAGCCTCAGGACTTTCCTTCCTCCGGAAGGAGCCTTTTGAGACAAATCTAGGGGCTGGTCAAAGCTCAGGAGCTGCAGCTCAACTTCTAAAGCCTTTTTATAGTGTTATTTGTATAAGTAAATAGTTGGCTTCCTATTTCAGGGAGGGACGTTATTTGTCCTCAAGGCTGCGTCGTGTCCTGGGCAACCACTGGGGTGCTGGAAAACACAACTGCTCCTCTCCTGATGTTGTTTTGAAATAGCCAGGGCAATTTGGACCCTTCAGCTACAAAAATCAATTGTATACTGAAGCTGAAATGCAAGCCACCCTGCTTCCCCCGCTCAGTTTTGTATATTCTGTCCATCCCTTACCTCATTGTAACACTTACTAAGAATCTGGTCTCCTTTCCACTCATTGTAGGTGCCCATGCGGACGATCTGCATTACTTAGTTTTCATTGATGTCGGTGGTGGTAATGATTAAGTGGAAACACCCCACCCCATTCAAACGTCTCCCTCTTCCCTGCTGATCCCCATTGCGAGCGGAAGTGCAGTGTGCCTTCCAATATTCCTCCCAGAACTTGTGGCTGGAGTGCAAGTGAGGTGAAACAGTGGAAAGCAAATCCTCTTGACTCCAGTCACACCAGCAGCTCCAAATGTCAGCCTCCTCCCCAGGCGGATGCAGCAGTCTTTGGAAAAACTCAATGGATATTTCACTACCAAGTGGTACCAAACAATAACTGAAGGTATAAGCAAAGCAGAAGTATATGCATATATAAAAGTGTACCAAGATGCACACTTCTGATGTGTTCTCTTTACGTAAATTGTAACCCAGGATAAAAATTTTAATAAAGCAGAATTCTAGAATCCTAACTAATGTAGGATCTAGGCATGGGGGCAATCAAGAATGCTGTTACCCACTTTAAGATCCCAATGTTCTGGGTTGCCTTTGACAAGAGGACATCAAAACAGAGAAGAATGATTGCCGATTGTTGTTTCAAAAACAGAAAAATAAAAGGTAAGTCACCCCACCACCACACACACGTACACTTGCCCTCACATTCTCAATCCCTAGAACAGATTTGAAAAAGAAAAGCCCAAGAAATTCCAAGCATGCATACCTCCCCAGATAAGACAGAAATGGAAGAAAACCAAACTTTTTAAAGTAAGCATTTTGATCTTCATGCAAACATGGAGTTAATCTTGGGACAGCTAAGCACAATTACACAGATGAATTCATTGTGTGAAATGGTCATTGAGCGTAGAGAATGTTAGTGCCAGTTCAGAGTCCAAGCTCTGTAGGGGTCATACCTGAATCTGCTGAGCTGAGCACATGGAAACCTCAGTGTGCATTCAGGCTTGACCACTCTTTTTAATTTATTTCAGAGTTGCTCACTGGGGTGGCTTCAGGAAATGCAAATAGAATGTCCATAGTGGTGTTTGAAGACTGCAGGGTTTTGATGCATGTTAAAATGAAAATATAAATAAAAATCTCTGTGCCTGTATTTACACGGATTAAAGTTGTTCTTAAGATTATGGTCTGGGGCTTCCCTGGTGGCGCAGTGGTTGAGAGTCCGCCGGCCCATTCAGGGGACACGGGTTCGTGCCCTGGTCCGGGAAGATCCCACATGCTGCGGAGCGGCTGGGCCCATGAGCCATGGCCACTGAGCCTGTGCGTCCGGAGCCTGTGCTCCGCAACGGGAGAGGCCACAACAGTGAGAGGCACGCGTACCGCAAAAAAAAGATTATGGTCTGATATTTATAATCCTTTACTCTTCCGGCTGGCTTTTATTCAATGTTATGCATACAGAGAGGACACAAGCAAAGCACTAGATTGGGCGTGATGGTACCCAGGCTCTAGCTCCAGTTCTGTTCAGATTCTCCAGGAATCCTGGGGTCCTTCCTTCCGTGACTCTGGGCCTTCACACTTAGAAACTGAGGAGTTCGGACCACATGGTCCAGCTCTAGTTCTGAGGCTACAGTTCAGTGGAATTTGGAAACACCATTTCACCTCCAGGATTTTATTTTAAGCAAACGGGAAATATGTTTACAATGTCAAATGCATGTGACTGTACAGCCTGATGGGCCTACCAAACCCACAGACTTAGGGCCACAGTTGGAAAGAACTCAAGTCCCTGTTCCAACCAAGAGAAAATTCTAAACTCATCAAGTATCCTCCATGGTGAATGTGTAAAAGTCAATACTACAAAGGACCTACATTATTGAGATGATTCTCTCCCTGTTTATAACCATAAAATATTTGCACTGAAAGAGTCCTTAACAAGCATGGAGGCCCAGAGAGGTTAAGCAACTTGCCCAAGACACACAGGCAGCAGGAGGGAATCAGGACCAAAATGTAGGTCTCCTCACTCCCAGCCTGGTCAGGACTCCTGCATGTGCCCTTCAGAGTTTGACGATTTCACCTTTAGGATTTTTCTTTCCGGGACTTCCCTGGTGGTCCAGTGGTTAAGAATCTGCCTTCCAATGCAGGGGACATGGGTTCGATCCCTGGTCGGGGAACTAAGATCCCACACGCCACGGGGCAACTAAGCCTGCGCACCACAGCGAAAGATCCCACGTGCCGCAACGAAGATCCCACGTGCTACAACTAAGACCCGACACAACCAAATAAATAGATTAATTTTTTTTAAAAAGAATTTTTCTTTCCATATTCACCAGTACCCTTCACGGGGAATGGAAATGTTAATTTTTATTTTTTAGAGTTAATCTTGTTGAAATCCACTAGAGAAATGAATACTGATGAAAAATTCACAGTTGCCTAATCTTAGGACAGTTTCACAACAGAAATGATGAAGGTCTTTGTTCCAAGCTGTCCCTGCCTCATCACCAGAAGCAGAGGAACCAGGAGACAAGAGAAGGAAAGGGGATCCCAGGATTTCTCAGGCCCAAGCAGGAGCAGCCTCAGCTGCAGATGTGTGTGCTGACTTTCTAAGTCTGAATCAGAACGGGGTCCTGGCCTGCTGATGGAGCTTGGGCCTGTGGAAAACAAGCTGGTCTTGGAATAAAAAACAAACCCGGGTATGTCCCACAATGTCCACTGATGTTGCATTTTTGGGAAAGACTCCCATTTCCAGCATTCTCAAATGCTTGAGCCACCAACACACGTTCCCCCCCAAATCAAAGCTTATGCAGAAGGCACCACACCTCTACTCGAATGCACTCGAATTTAGGGACCATATCTGCTACATGTCCACCAGGGAGAGGTGGCAGGGCCTGGAGGCAAAGGGAGGAATTGTCAGCTGAAGCTGATGGGAGTTACGCTGGTGGAAATAGCTCACAACCAGGAGAGCCGAGTTTCACTGCTCTTGAGCTGTGTGACTTGGGCAGGAAACGTATCCTTTCTGTTTCCTCATCTGTTAGGTGGGGATCATCATACCTCCTGAAGGCATCATTAAGGGAATTGAAGGAGAAAACATGTTCCCTTCCTCTGTCCCTTTCCTTAGCAGGATCTCTATTGAGAGATGCTACCATTTACTGAGCACCCACTAGGTTGCTCAGCTAGTGGGTGCTCAGTAAGTTCAACTTATCTTTACAAATGAAAGTGTTTTCACACATGTCAGACGTGGAAAAATATGGTACCCGAGGTAGGATGTCACTTTGACACCCAACCCTGCCCCAACCCAAACCAGTATTACGGTCATTTGTGAAACAGTGGCATGGCACATGGTTCACTTGTATATTCGCTGGTGTCTGTAAGATGAACTTCCCTCTTTCTCTTTTCCTTCCCAGTTCCCACTGTATTCCTAGCTCTCTCTCCTGTAGGTGATGCTTAGCCCTAACCCTTCTTACGTAGGAAAAGCAGCTTCCCATATCTGAAAGAGGAGGGACCGCACTGGACTTGGTGAGACACCCTGTCTTCCAGCCCACATGTCCCCTTCTCACCTTCCCATACACACGGTCACCCACATAGCTCCTTCCATCCTCACACTGGTCACTGCTGGCCATCAGCAAGGTTCAGGTGCAGAAAGAAGTGCCTGTCAGGGGTCAGCCTGGCTCTGCCACTCACTCTGTGACCTAAGCCAGTCCACATTCTCTCTCCGAGCCTCAGTTTCCCCACTGGTAAAAGGAAGGATCTGGATGAGGTGCCCCTCCAGGGCCACTCCAGCGTGGCCTTCATGTGATGAGGGTTGTCTTCCACCAGAAGATGCTTCTTTTCCCAGCTCCCAATGTATAAGGACTCCTCCACTCACTCTAGGCGGTTCAGACTTTGTTTAAAAAAGATCTCATTTTACCTGGTTTTTGAGGCCAAAATTATCCCAACGTCAGTGGCTAAAAGCAAATCAGATCAAAAAGCATCCATGTGCCTCATCTGAACACAATTTCTGCTTTGAACCTTCTGCCAAGTCTAGGGCTTATCAGCCAAAGTGTATGTGAATTACCATATGAAAGAACTCTCTTGGATCCTATTTAAAAGAAGCCTCTTTTCAATTTAGGTAAGAGAAACACCCAGTCCTCCAGAAAATACATATAAATTTTTGTCTAAATGTCCAAACAGAGTTATGGCCACAGAAGATGTAATTATCTCCTTCTGGGATAAAGGAATCTTCCAGCTACGAGGGAGAACCAAGAAGCCAGAACGTCCTGCTCGCGACGGCAGCAAGGCCACCCCAGAAGGTTGTCCACATTGTTCACTGCACAAGGTGCTCCACTGTTGAGAGGGGAGGGACGTCGGAGGGGAGCCTGCCCTCCACTAGCCAAGCCATGTGCCCAGTAGGAGATTACGTCAGGTCAAAGGGAGGCGCACCTCTTGGGAATTCAGCAATGGCAGCATAGATGCTAGCAGACAGCCCCCAGCCTGGAGAAACAGGCCTTTCCTCTGCTTAGAATACATCATCTTCCAGAGGCTCATGGCAAGAGGAGACAGCAGAAGAGCAGAAGTGAAGGTGGGGTCCTGGGGTGGGTGTGAAGAGAAGCTCCTTCTGGAGACCATCTTAGTGTCTGGAGGGGCATGGACCCCCAGTGCCTCACAGTTGGCTTCCAACAGAGCACTTGAAAGAACCCAGTGAGACTGCTCCCCACTACCCCTGTCCTCCACTATCCCTCAGTTAGGGCTCAGCTCAGCCTTCCCTGGCCTCCCAGCTGATGCCAGAGTCCCTGTTGTAAGTCCTCAGAACAGCTTTGTTTTTCCTTTATAAGGTTCATGTGGCACTTTGCAATAAGATGTGTGTAAGTAATTTGATTCACCTCTGTCTCCCCGACCAGACCGTCAGCTGTACGAGGCGGACTGTGTTGGGCTTTGCTCTTGGATCGCCAGCACAGCGTCTGGGGCACAAAGCAGGAACAGAAAAAGGATGGAAACTGTGTGAATGAAAGGGCAGGGGTCTTGCACTTTTGCAGCCCTTCCTGTTTGGGCACAGAGACATGCAGTCTCCATGACCTAAGCCCTGTGCCCAGGCCTAGGGGACAGAGACTAGAGAAGATACACCCAACCTTGGCCTGGCATCCAAAACACACATGAAGACTAATTAAAATACAGCTTTACAAGCTCACCCCAAGAGACTTGGGCATCTAGGATTTGTATGTTTAACAAGGTGCCCCAGGTGCTGCCAAGCTGCCTATTAGGGTTGAGGATCCACAGGTGTTGTTGCCAATAGGTGTAAGGAACCGAAGATACCAAAGAGCAGGAGCCGAGGCCCAAGCTGAAGGCTCATGGAAGGTTTTCTGGTGGAAATGACACCTCAGCCAGGTCTTGATCAAAGTGAGTGACATGGAGAAAGGAGAGAAAGGCTTCTGGGTCAAAGGAACAGCATGAACAAAAACAGAGACCGGAGACTGCGTGAGGCGCGCTCATGGGCAAGGGCAGTGGGATTGAACCAACATGACAAGAATTCGGGCTCCTGGTAGAAAACCAAGCACAAATCACCCACTACTCAGCTGGGCTCCCAGAAACTTCTGGGTGGGGAGCCCACATTGCAGCAACCCGCAGAGAAGTTCTTCTGCACCCCCTTTTAATGCAGGCCCCATTCCTATTTTTGGTTCCAATTTACCTTCTTTTCTTATCTTCTTTCTCTATTGAGACTGTGGCCTTATAGAATAGCCTTCTGAGCCCAGTGCCATGAGGGCAGTATTGCCAGGGCCTTCCTTGATAAATAGGCTTGACTTAAGAATTCCAAGTTGTCCTGGCTAGAAATAAGAGATTGCTGAAGCTGACAAAATGGCAGCATCCGCAGCCAACAGCTATGGCCATGGGTATCCAGTATGGCAACAAAGGGTCATTTTACTTGATAAAGAAGTGATGACTGGAGCATGAGGGTCAGGCCACAGGGGGACCTGCACATCATGATTCACCTGTCTTTCCTGGACCCAGAATGGGGGCGGTGGGCTAAGACTGGAAATGATGGAGGGGATGCACGTGGGATGGGAGGGCAGACCCTCAACGACCTGCCTTTCCTGGAGTGGCTGCAATCCACGAGCCGGGGGCTTCAGGCTGTAGGAACCATCTCTCACCCCCACCCTGGGCTCCCATCCATCCTTCCACGTCTTTCCACCGCCTCCTCCTCGCTCGTTCCCTCCTCTTCTCCCCTCCTGCACGGTTTGGTCCACGGGCCTCGGCTGGGCTGGCAGGCACGTGCTCCCCCTTAAGTGGACTTTTTAAACTGGACTTTCCTACTGAGGCTGGCTGTTGCCTGGACAGGTTTTCTAAGACCAGAGGATATGCTGCAGAGAGGAAGGGAGAGTCCTGGGCACATTTTCCCCCCCTTTGGAGGGAAAGGGGGGTGGTCCATAGGAACCGGTGTGGATCTGAAGTTCTCAGCGTCCGCGCCAAGCTGTGGAGCAGGCGTCTTCTGAGAAATGCCCACGCCACAGTTCAGTGCCGCCCCACCGGAGCCTGAACTATCTTGTCTGCTGTCCAGTTACAAATTAATCTCTCGGCATCAGTGATTAACTTACTCGAGCCACAGGAGCTGCTGAACCAAAACAGCCCCTTGGGGTGAAGAGTGTCCAGCGTCGTGCAGTGTGTAGCTCTGCCTGTGACCCTCCTCACTCTGGGCCTTGTGCTGTGTCAGCAGGGGAACAGGGAGGCCAGGGTCCCGCTCTGGGCACTGCTGCTCTGGAACGCTCCCCCAGCCCCTCAAAGTGGAGATCCGCACAGCAAAGGGCTGGGGTTTGTTTGTCCAGTATGTTTGTCTGCAAGGAAGGTTTTTAAAATGGGGTTGGGGTGGGTGTATCCTCTGGGGACAAATGCCACCTGAATACAACAGGCTGGGACTGATATGGAAGAACGGGGAGCCAAACTTAGGGATTTGATGGCTGTTGAGGGAACTTACAGGTCATCTCTTAGAGTATAAACCGTCACAGTGGGAAGAGGCCCTGGAGATCATCAGTCGCAACTTCCTAATCCTATAGACACCAAGAGAGAGGGCTTGACTCACCAAAGGTCACACTTTAGAGCCAACAGGAGAGAAAGAACATGTGTCAAGTTTTGTTTGTATGTCAGATAAAGGCTCATTTCTTCACCACCGTGAGGGTAGGCAGCATACCACTCTCTTTGGAAAAAAGACCAGGGAATCCTTCCATACAGCACTTCTACCATTTGAAGGTCTCCAAAGTAAAGTTTCCCTGGTTTTTCTGAATCATCCTGAAAAATCTGGTCTCACTTCTTAGTTCCAGGGCTTTTCAGCAATTTAAAAATGATGGCTTTATTCACCTCAGTGGTAATCCCCAGAAAACCCATAATCCCCATCTAACCATGAGAAAAACATCAGACAAACCCCAACTGAGGGCCATTCTATCAAGAACCTGACCAGTCCTCCAAACCGTCAAGGTCATCAGAAACAGGGGAAGCCTGAGACACCATCACAGATCGGAGGGGCCTAAGGAGACAATGATAATTGAATGCAGTGAAGTGTCCTGGATGGGATCCTGGGACAGGAAAAGGACGTTAGGGAAAAAGTAGTGAAATCTGAAGAAAGTGTAGAGTTTAGTTAATAGGAAGGTAACAGTGCTGGCTCCTTAGTTGGAACAAATGTACCACAGTAGGTAAGATGTTAACAACAGGAAAACTGGGAGATGGGTGTATGGGAATTCTCTACTATCTCAGCAACTTTTCTATACATCTGAAACTTTTAAAATAAGGCATTTATTTTAAAATGTTTAAATAGTGCCTTTTTTTTTTTTTTTTTTTTGCGGTACGCGGGCCTCTCACTGTTGTGGCCGCTCCCATTGCGGAGCACAGGCTCAGCGGCCATGGGTCACAGGCCCAGCCGTTCCGCGGCATGTGGGATCTTCCCAGACCGGGGCACGAACCCATGTCCCCTGCATCGGCAGGCAGACTCTCAACCAATGCGACACCAGGGAAGCCCTAAATAGTGCCTTTTGATTTACCTCAGACTGGAACCTTTATGAGATGTTTAATCACAGTGCCCATAACATGGTAGGTGTGGAATAACAAGCATCTGAGAGAGGAAAGCAGGAACATGGAGGGAGGGATGGACAGAGGAGAGACAGAGCAAGAAGACAAGGTGACACGGAGGAGGAAGACATCAAGGTACAAACTACAGAAGTAACTGTAACCATCCAGCCACCAATGACTGCACAAACGGGAGGTGGTACATTCAGAGGGGGGTATTATTGGCCATAAAAACGAATGGAGCCCTGAGCATTGCTACAATGTGGATGCACCTTGGAAATATCACACTAAGTGAAAAAAGCCAGACACAGAAGGCCACATTACTGCATGATCCCATTTATGTGAAATGTCTAGGAAAGGCACAACCACAGGACAGAAAGTAGATGAGTGGTTTCCAGGGATTGGGGGCACGGGAGGTGGCAAATGACTGCTAATGGGCAAGGAGTTTATTGTGGGGCTGATGAAAATGACCTGTGATTAGATGATGGTGATGGCTGCACAACCTTGTGAATATACTAAAACCACTGAACTGTCCCCTTTAAAAGGGTGAATTTTATGGTGTGAATTACGTAATAAACTAAAACATAAAATGAAAATGTTAAAAAGTCAATACAACTTAGTCTCTTCCTTCAAGGAGCTCCCGGTGTGCTGGGGGAGACTGTTTTGGTCCAGGCAAATGTAAGCCTTTCCCCTTGTCTATAAGCTGCATGGGACAGGAGCCGTGATAGTTTTGTTTACTACTGATCCCAGAACCCAGCACAGTGCCTGGCCCCTAACAGGCTCTCAAGAAGTACTTACTGAATGAAAGATTGAGTGTGTGAAGTCCTACGATGGTTACGAGGTCACAGAGGAGAGGCTAAAGGTGCTCAGAAAAATCCAGGGTGCTCAGAAAATCCACAGGCTGTGACGTGGACAAGGTTGACCGTCCCAGGACACCATGAAGATTTTCAAAGCCCTCCCCTGTGACTAATCCATGTGACCCTGACTCACCAAGCAAAGTCTGACAAAGGCGCCTCCTTCCAGCCCACTGCCTACTCCTTCTCCCTGGGACCCCTTCCTCTGGATACCACAGACTTGCAGAAGCCTGAACCGGTCTAGACCAGCTCTGCTCTGCTCAAGGAGCTCACAGTTTAGAGAAAGAGGTGTATATGCACACACTCCACTTCTGATTGCTGTGTGCTGAGAAGGAGAACAGAGGCCAGTGCCAAGGGGGAGCAGTTCATGAGCCTGGGGCAGAGGCAGGTCCCCAAAGGCTTCCCAGAGGAGGTGACATTTCAGCATGAGGGGCCTTGACACGAGGAATGGATTGATTCTGAAACATGGTTTCTGGGTCGGTATATCTCCACTCTACCTTTCACAAATGGTTGTTTTCCTGTTCCTCCTTCCAAGGAGGGCTTCATAGATCCTTAGAGATAGCCTTTAATATCATCACCAAAGCCCCCATAAGACCCCCAACGTGACTCAGCTACCCAAAGGTAAGTGCCATAAAAAGTGAAAACTGCCTTTTGACTTTCTTGAGCCAGCCAGAAGGAAGTGAATATTTTTGAAAATCTGGTTTCAAGTGCCTTAATACTGGGCGGCTGAGGCTGGCAGTGGAGTGTCATTGACATGTGAGTGACTTGGCAGACAGCTCTCCGTCACAAGCCCGACCAGCAGGGAAGGAAATCTGCAGAACTATGCACTGTAGTCTTGGCAGAATATCAGAGCCGGAGGAGCACAGGATTTGCAGTCAGACAAAGCTGGGTGTGAAAAACAGCCGTGCCGCTCACCAGCTGTGTCCTCTTAGGAAAAACCCAAGTGAACTTTTTGGCCAACCTAGTACAAATCCTGAGCTCAGTTTGCTCGTGTGTAATATGGCGATATAGTCCCCAGCCACCTTGGGTTGCTCTGAGAGTTAAAAAGGATAGTGTGTGCAAAGCATCCTGGTCAATAAAAGACCCTCAACAAATTGCAGGTATTATTTTTCATTGTTTATACAATTATGTTATATAGAGACACCTTGTCAATTTGGAGGGTATTTGAAAAATTTCCATCCCCAAACTCCCTGTCACCTTCCAGTTTATTCTAAAACCTATTCAAAGAACAGACTGAGCTCTGGAATTTTCTCCTGGGCTAAACTGCCAATGGAGTTTCTATACCGTTTCATAGTGAGTATTTATGATGAAATTACAGAACCACAGACACTGAATTGGAGACAGGGAAGCTCCTCTGTCTTTTAGCCTTGCCTGTAAAACAAAAACACAAACACAGCCTCAGTGGATATGCTGAGGATGAGAGGTTTTGTCCATAAAATATCTCAAGTTTTAAGGTGAAATCTGATTTCAGTGACCATCTCTTATCGTCTTCAGCATTGCCTATTGCACTCCTTTAAAGTAATACCATGTGGTTGTATAAACTCATATGATTTAAACAGGAGAAAAAGAGAAGGAGAAGGGGGAGGGAGAGAAAGAGGAGGAAGGGGGAAAGGACAGGCATTGGTGCTTTTAAAAACACCCCAGGTGATTGCAATGTGCAGCCAGAGGCCCATTGGATGGGGCCAATTCCCTTTGGCACTTACCCTATACCCTCTTGGTAAAATAGTAAACAGGAAATACTTGCTTCCTCAAGTCTCCGTACAGGCCTGGTTGGGTTTAATAAAATTGCACCAGCCTGACATTTATTGTACTTGATAGATATGGCTGGATGCCACATGCTTATTGTGAAGCATCACTAGGAACGCTGGGAACCACAACAGATCAAGGACAAGGCTGTGTATTTGCCTTTAGGTGTAAATGGAGGAGCCCAAGGCCTCAGCCCAGTGAGGGTTGCTGTTTAAACACCGGCTGATCTACCAGGGATTTCAGATATTCACTGGACACTGTAAGCTGTTGACCTGATCACAGACACCACATCCAAAGAAGTAAGTCAAAAAAATTTTTTAAAGAATTTTTAAAGTTAAAGCCTAGTTGTTTCTTTTCGGCTTTCTGGATTGCTGTTTTCAAGTTGTTTCTTGGGGACGGTTCTTGGTTTCCTCTTTTTTCATGTAACCACTAGATGGTGCACATTACAAAATATTAGCCTGGAAGCAGGGCTGCATTTATCATTTTTGCAGTGACCAGAAGGGAATCAGAGGTAAGGCTGCCAGATTTAGCAAATAAAAATAGAAGACTCCCAGTTAGACTTGAATTTCAGATAAACAAATATTGCATGGGACACATTTACACTAAAAAATTATTCGTTGTTTCTCTGAAATTGAAATTTAACTGGATTGCCTGTATTTTACCTGGCCATCTTAATCAGAAGGGACTTCAGGGAGTAAGTAGATAATCTGTGGCTCTCAGCTTTGTCAGATACTAGAATTTTTGGTGGCATACCTGAAGGGATCAAGAGACTCAAAGCAACATGAAACAAGCTAGCAATTATTACAACACAATCTCAACACCTATAGTGTGACACTGTCTTCGGGGTCCAAAGCCCTAATGGTTAACCCTCAACTCCCTGATTTGCCCCATGTCATTGTATGCATCCAGCTGTTCCTGCCCTGTCACACCTCTCATGTAATTAAGGCAAACTTCTGGAAACTCCAGCAAAGTCCGTTGCTTTCTTTGGCTTGAATGCAGCCTTACCCTATGCCTCCTAGCTTTTAAATTAAGTTGGACCTACATTACTTTGAGGCACACAATCTCAGTGTTCAATTTGACAGAGAATGGTGTTTGTCATTTGTAAGAAAAGCAAGTTTTACACATTGAACAATTTGGTGGCAAACATGAAAAGTTTAGTTCCCATAGCAGACCTCCCTTGGCCAGCCTCAAGTTTAATGCCTCATCGAGAAGAAAGCAGGCACTTTACCTGCATTCTGAGTTCTTTCTTGACACAAATTGGCCAATCTCCCTGCTTGACCACAAGCTTTCTACAGGCAGGGACCATCTTTATAGCATCCTGCACAGAGAAAAGCTGAAGGCCAACCTTGAATACACATGCACTTGAAGTCCCCTGAATCACTGTTGCACTCAATGCACTTTCCAGACAGACTGGGTGTCCCAGTTGTGTAATCCAAGCTGTGGTCCACCCGGTCTCCCTGCACGGCAATTGGGTCCCTGCAAAGAAGAAAGAAGGAAGGAAATGGAGAAGTTAGAGTTTGAAAAAGTGAACCTTAAAGGCTACCCAGCTACAGCCCACTCTGATATCTGACTCTTCTCTGCTGAGGGGGAGAGGAAGAGCTGATGGTCAGAAATCTGTCTCAAACCCACTCTTAGGATCTGGTTTCTTCCCTTGCAAGATGATTGCTTGCAGGAGCAGATACATGGGAGAGCATATAGGTGACACAAGCCATCCTTTTCTTCCCATCACCCCCCCAACACTTCCCTAGATCTATTTCCTTTGAACAGCTTTATTGAGATACAATTCACGTATTTAAAGTGTACAATTCAGTGGTTTTTAATATATTCACAGAGTTGTATAACCATCATCACAATCACTATTAGAATATTCTCATCACCCCAAAAAGAAACCCCCTACCCATGAGCAGTCTCTCACCACTGCTCCCACTTCCCACCCCCAGCCCTAAGCAACCATTAATCTACTTTCTGTCTCTACCAATTGACCTGCTCTGGACATTTCATAGAAGGGGAGTCATATAATGTGTGGCCTTTTGTGTTGGTTTCTTTCACTTAGCAGAGTGTCCTCCAGGTTCCTCCACGTTGTAGCATGTGTTAGTACTTCATTCCTCTTTCTGCTCTTATTTTATCTATTCATCCATTGATGGCATGCGGGTTGTTTCTACTTTGGAGCTATTGTGCATAATGCTGCTACGACCCTTCATGTACCAGTTCACAATCCGTTCTTGACTGTGCTCCAGACCTTGTGAAACACTGAGAAGGGTCACCTCTCTCTTGTTTCTAGAAACTCATTCAAAGTAGAGCAGTCCCATGGAGATGTTGCCTCCACCATAAGAACAAAAAGAGAATATTCATTTAGCTGGAGGAGAGGGGCCCCCCGGGGGCCAGGGACCTCTTCTTGGTAGATCCGTGACAACTTATGTGAGTTCGTGGGCTCTGAGAAGTTTGGAGAAGATCATGAGGTCTTCCATCTGCAGAACGGGTACATGATCCCTTTGCTTCCTCCCAGCAGCCCCTCATTAAGACATCCACATCTAGTGAAATGTGGGTCCTAAAGTAACACCATATTTAAACAGCCTCATGGGAATGGTCAGACAGTGACACGTTTGGGAGATATGCTGAATTCCTTAGGTCAACACATGGATAAGGGTGAACAGGAAAAGAGCCTGCATTTTCCAGATTTTCCTCACAACCCTCAGGGCTTAACGGTCCTGGAGAGGAAGCTGCGCACTCCTCCTTGGGAGGGGAAAGGAGGAGTCGAGATCGACTGGAGTGAGTCATCCTTACTCGCCTGCTGAGAGCCTCTGACCCCAGAACTCTGCCCATCTTCCTGGATTCATTCCACACACCTTACTGAGCACCTTCTGTGTGCCAGGTGCTGCAAATAAAAATACCGTATCGCTTGGCAAGTGAGGAAACTGAGACTCAAGTTCCCAAGACAACATAGCAAGTGATGCAGCAGAAATTTTAACATAAGCAAGCTGACTACAGGGAAGCCATTATAGAAACTTCAACAATGATTAAAATGCAATGATTAAAATAATCTCCTACTCTCAAGGAGGTTATAATCTAGTGAGGAGAACAGTAAATAAACAAAAAATTAAATGGACACAGATGTGTACCAGAGGTGAGTAACACAGAGAAATCCTGGGGTAAAACCGAGGGGACTTAAACCAGTGGTGGGAGGAGAGGAACACAAGGTGGTCAAGGAAGTTCCCCCCAAGATAATGAGGTTTGAGAAACAAGGACGAATCTACCAGGGAGAGGAGGGGAAGAAGGGTTTCCCTGCAGAGAGAGAGCAGCAGGTACAAAGGCTCCAAGCTGTAAGAAGTCTGTAAACGGTCAGTGATCGGAGCAGAGGGTATGAGCAGCCATCCAGCTTGCTGAGTGATGGGCAGGGGTCAATAACAAAGGGACTTTCCTGTCACACCGGAAGTTGGATTTTATCCTGAAACTTAGGGCAAACCATTGGAGGGTTTTCAACTGAGGTGGGGAGGGAACCTAGAACTGTACCAAGTGTACTTGGGCAACATTGTGGATCACAGATTGGGAGGGGCACAGGCAGAAGCCACAAATACAAACCTCTTCCAAAGCTGCTGGGCCCGCAGAGTGTCCTCCAGGGAAGTCGCACTGCGCTCGCGGTGGGGTGTCCCTCCTGGTCTTCCTGGGTCGGCTCCTGTCGTCCTCTTCTTGTCCTCGCCTTGTTGGAGTAGACTGCTGTGTAAAACTCCTAAGAAAACTTGCTTTATAGGTAAAATTTCTGAGTTCTTGTGAGTTCGAAATGCCTTTATTGTGCCCTCACTCTTTTTTTTTTTTTAATTTATTTTTGGCTGTGTTGGGTCTTCGTTGCTGCGCGAGGGCTTTCTCCAGTTGCGGAGAGCGGGGGCCACTCCTCATCGCGGTGCGCGGGCCTCTCACTATCGCGGCCTCTCTTGTTGCGGAGCACAGGCTCCAGACGCACAGGCTCAGTCGTTGTGGCTCAAGGGCCCAGTTGCTCCGCGGCATGTGGGATCCTCCCAGACCAGGGCTCGAACCCGTGTCCCCTGCATTGGCAGGCAGACTCTCAACCACTGCGCCACCAGGGAAGCCCGTGCCCTCACTCTTGACAGAGAGAATTTCCCTCAGAACTTTGAGGCATTGCTCCACTGTCTCGTGATGACTGCAGTCTGCTTCTTTCCTTTGAGCTCACATTCGAAAGAGTGAGCTTGGGCTTCTCATCCTCTTGAGGATTATACTTCAGCTCTACCAGCCTTCTTGTCGTTCCTTGCACATATCAGGCCACCTGCGACTCGTTCCCTCTTCCTGGAATTTTCTTCCCAACTCTGCTCATGGCTGGCCTCATTTCATTAATCAGGTCTGACCTCAAATGCCAGCTCTGAGAGGCCTTCCCTTACAAACCTAGCTAAACTAGCAAATACTAGATGTGCAAAAAAGATTTATCAAATTTATTTAAAATGTTTAATTAATTAGTTGATTCTAACTAGGATTCTGTGGGAGTATTTTAGAAAGGAGCTAAGTGTTTGGACTAGGCCACATTTGCAATCTAATTCATTTTCAATTGGCTATGTATATGGGAAAAAAATGAATCTCTTAGTCCTACCTCATACAATACAGAAAAACTTATTCAGGTGGCTTACAACTCTAAATATAAAAGAAAAACTGATAAATATTCTAGAATAAAACGAACTGTCTTCATGGCCTTGGAGGATTCTTTTTATTTTTTAATTATATTTTTATTTTTGTCTGCGTTGGGTCTTCGTTGCTGAGCGTGGGCTTTCTCTAGTTGCGGTGAGCAGGGGCTACTCTTCGTTGCGGTGCATGGTCTTCTCACTGTGGTGGCTTCTCTTGTTGTGGAGCACGGGCTCTAGGTGCACGGGCTTCAGTAGCTGTGGCGCGAGGGCTCAGTAGTTGTGGCTCGCAGGCTCTAGAGCGCAGCCTCAGTAGTTGTGGCACACGGGCTTAGTTGCTCTGTGGCACGTGGGATCTTCCCGGACCAGGGCTCTAACCCGTGTCCCCTGCATTGGCAGGCGGATTCTAACCACTGCGCCACCAGGGAAGTCCCCACCCATTAAATGTTAATTGTTAAATTTCATAGTATAAATAGTGACCAGTGACCATAATGAACCAAAGTGAGACACTCATTTAGCAGTATGGAAAGTAAATTTTAAAAAATGGGCTATACCCATTAAGATGGCCATAATCAAAAACAAATACAAACAAACAAAACTAGAAGATAAGTGTTGGCAAGGATATGGAGAAATTGTAAACCTTGTGCAATGCTGATGGGAATGTGAAATGGTGTAGCTACTGTGGAAAATGGATGGCAGTTCCTCAAAAAATTAAACATAAAATTAGCATATGATCCAGCAAGGCCACTTCAGGGTATATACTCAAAAGAATTGAAAGCTGGAACTTGAACAGATATTTGTACACTGAAGTTCAAAGCAGCATTATTCATAATACCCAAAAGGTGGAAACAACCCAATGTCCATCAACAGATGAATGGATAAACAAAATGTGGTAATACACACAGTGGAATATTATTCAGCCTTAAGAAGGAATGAAGATAACAAAAGAACAAAT
Organism: Hyperoodon ampullatus; assembly: GCF_949752795.1. Lineage (NCBI taxonomy): Eukaryota > Metazoa > Chordata > Mammalia > Artiodactyla > Ziphiidae > Hyperoodon > Hyperoodon ampullatus. The sequence goes on from NC_136932.1 coordinate 51,273,525, forward strand.
ATTGTTACTAAAAAATAAAATCCTCTCCCCACTGCTCTGCAATATTATCTTTGTCATAAATTAATAAATTAAGTGACCTATATGTGTTGGTCTGGTTTTAGACTATTCTATTATATTAGTCTATTTGTCTATCCTTGGGCCAAAATACCACACTGTCTGAGTTACTGTAGATTTACAATCGGGCATGTTATATGGTAGTGTGATCCTTCCTGCTCTGTTCTTCTTCAAGATTGTCTTAGCTATTCTTGGCTCCTTGTATTCCATGTATATTTCAGACTCACTCTGCTTATCAATTTCCATTTTAAAATGCTGGCTGGAATTTTGATTGGGATTGCATTGAATGTATTAATCAATGAGAGAATAGCAACCCTTTGAATTAGGAACTATTATTATCCCCATTATAGAGATGAGAAAACTGAGGTTTGGAGAGCTTAAGTAACTTGCCCAAGATCACATGGCCGGAATTTAAACCGAATGCTGCACTTTTCCATGTCTGACTTAAGAGCCTTCACATTGAACCATTCCTTCCAAGTAGACTGAAGTATTTCTACTACTTGTATCACCACACATATATTAAGCCTCTGAGGACAGAGATTATATCATCCATGTTTGTATCTCCTTAGCTCCTAGACAGTGCCCAGGACTAAGAAACTGCTCAGTAAATATCTATTAAGTGATTTGTTAAATGAGTGAATAAGTAAGAGAGTGAATCACTAGCTTCTGAGAGCATTATTATATGCTGACAGCTAAATACATTTGTATTTGTCCCTTAGATACAAACATCTGAAATAAACAAATAAACATCAATCGAAGCAAATATTTTTTGTTACATTTTAACCCCTGAGAGCCTGAGTCTTACCACAATAACTCAGATCCAACGTAGAATTTTGTCCCTGAAGATGACATCAAAGGATAAGTGTTGGGCTTCCCTGGTGGCGCAGTGGTAGAGAGTCCGCCTGCCAATGCAGGGGACACAGGTTCGTGCCCCGGTCCGGGAAGAACCCGCATGCCGTAGGCGGCTGGGCCTGTGAGCCATAAAAAAAAAAAAAGGATAAGTGTTGGTTGGGAGCAGTCATGGTCCTTGACGTTCACCTAACTGCCATTTGATTTCCTCTAAGCCTCTGTCCAACTTGTTCTCGTTTTGATCCAACTGTTGTGACTGAATTGGAATAACAGCTGCAGTACCATATGATTGACGTTGCTAGGTACACGGGGAACTTGTTGGATTTGGACTGCTCTGCATCACTTCTCCTCCCTAACATCACCCTAGTTTCCTTTATTGGAATCATCTCTTCTGCACCAAGCGTAGTTTGGTGGGTCCTACCTACTCCTAGCTATGAGGTGAGCAGGTGATCCAAGCTTGACCGATCTGACGTTTTTTCCCTGGGATTGGAATTTTCAGCATAGAGCAAATAAGCAGGGAATGGCTGCAGCACCATCTCCACCATGGCCAGCACTGACTGGGCAGCTCCTCCGAGGGGGTCACTGCTGAGGTTTCCCAGCCATGATTCCCAGTCTCCTTCAAATTTCTTTTCTGCTTAAGTTGGTTTGAGCTTCAACAAAAAGATTTCTAACTGTTACAGAATCTAATGCCAGAAGTGGGATATTGCAAGGCTACAGGGAGATATTTGGGTGAAGGGAAAGAGTTGATATGAGAATTTAGTAATTCTTTTTTATGTCATAGTAAACACCTGGTTACTATGTAACCTATTGCCTATTAAGCCTTGAGATTCAGACTGTGTGCTTCCTGAGGCTTCAACATTAAGAATACTGTAAGAAAATTTCAAATTTTGGAGTGTGCTGATAATCTCTTCAGCAAGATCTTCCAAGAAAGATCAGATTAATCCACCCACAAGTAAAAGAGGGAATATCTCTGACTGTCACTACTATCCATGGCATTAGCCAAAAGCAAATAAACCGGAATCCCATTAACTTTTAAAAAAAATTTTTATTGAAATACAGTTGATTTACAGTGTTGTGTTAGTTTCAGGTGTACAAAAAAGTGATTCAGTTACACATATATATTCTTTTTTAGATTCTTTTCCATTTTAGGTCATTACAAGATATTGAATATAGTTCCCTGTGCTATACAGTAGATCCTTGTTGTTTATCTATTTTATATATAGTCGTGTGTATCTGTTAATCCCAAACTCCTAATTTATCCCTCCCCCACCCCTTTCCCTTTGGTAACCATAAGTTTGTTTTCTATGTCTGTGAGTCTCTTTCTGTTTTGTAAGTAAGTTCATTTGTATCATTCTTTTAGATTCCACATATAAGTGATATCATATGATATTTGTCTTTCTCTGGTTTACTTCACTTAGTATGTTGATCTCTAGGTCCATCCATGTTGCTGCAAATATCATTATTTCATTCTTTTTATGGCTGAGTAATATTCCATTGTGTATATATACCACATCTTCTTTATCCACTTATCTGTTGATGGATACTTAGGTTGCTTCCATTCTTGGCTATTGTAATAGTGCTGCAGTGAGTATTAGGTGCATGTATCTTTCCAAATTATGTTTTTCTCCAGATATATATGCCTAGGAGTGGGATTGCTGGATCATATGGTTACTCTGCTTTTAGTTTTTTAAGGAAACTTCATACTGTTCTCCATAGTGGATGCACCAATTTATATTCCCACCAACAGTGTAGGAGGGTTCCCTTTTCTCCACACCCTCTCCAGCGTTTATTATTTGTAGACTTTTGATGATGGCCATTCTGACTGGTGTGAGGTGATATCTCATTGTAGTTTTGATTTGCATTTCTGTAATAATTAGCAATGTTGAGCATCTTTTCATGTGCCTGTTGGTCATCTGTATGTCTTCTTTGGAGAAATGTCTATTTAAATCTTCTGCCCATTTTTTGATTGGGTTGGGTTTGTTTGTTTGTTTGATATTGAGCTGTATGAGCTATTTGTACATTTTGGAAATTAAAATCCCTTGTTAGTAACATGATTTGTAAATATTTTGTTCCATTCTATAGGTTGTCTTTTCATTTTGTTAATGGTTTCCTTTGCTGTGCAAAGGCCTTTAAGTTTAATTAGGTCTGATTTCTTTATTTTTGTTTTTATTTCCATTACTCTAGGAAATATTGCTGTGATTTATGTCAAAGAGTGTTCTGTCTGTTTTCCTCTAGGAGTTTTATGGTATCTGGTCTTACATTTAGGTCTTTAATCCATTTTGAGTTTATTTTTGTATATGGTGTTAGAGAATGTTCTAATTTCATTCTTTTAAGTGTAGCTGTCCAGTATTCCCAGCACCACTTGTTGAAAAGACTGTCTTGTCTCCATTGTATATTCTTGCCTCCTTTGTCATAGATAAATTGACCATAAGTGTGTGGGTTTATTTCTGGGCTTTCTATCCTGTTCCATTGATCAATATGTCTGGTTTTGTGCCAGTACCATACTGTTTTGATGACTGTAGCTTTGTAGTATAGCCTGAAGTCAGGGAGCCTGATTCCTCCAGCTCCATTCTTCTTTCTCAAGATTGCTTTGGCTATTGGGGGTATTTTGTGTTTCCATACAAATTTAAAAAATTTTTGTTCTAGTTCTGTGAAAAATGCCATTGGTAATTTGATAGGGATTGCATTGAATCTATAGATTGCCTTGGGTATTATGGTCATTTTAACAATATTGAGTCTTCTAATCCAAGAACACAGTATATCTTTCCATCTGTTTATGTCATCTTCAATTTCTTTCATCACTGTCTTATAGTTTTCAGACTATTAACTTTTTAAGGGCATCATTTTGCCAAAGAAACCTCAAACCTGGCCTACAGTGCTCTGTGAGAGTTATCTCCAGGCCCCCAAACTCACATCACAGGAAGAGAGCTGCTAAAACAGTGCAGCCCCCAGAAGAGGCATCTTCCACACTATACATGTCATATGGTCCATGAAGGACAATTCACGGAAGAGACAAGCAGGAGCCACAGAGGGCAAAGGGCAAAGGGGAGCCTTCCAGAGGGAAGAACTGGGGAAGATATATACTTGCTGCTGGAGCAGGTCATCCATGTAGTTTCTGCCAGAATATGACATGTACTATGTATGGACAGATGACCATTGAGAGTTGTTTCCTGTTCTTTTCTTTTCCAAATGAGAGTTTTTAACTGCAGTTACCCTGTCTCTCTCTCCATTACAGTTTACTGAGTGCATAATAGTGATTAAATTTACCGTTTAGCCTCACTGGACCACATATGACCAAAAGAGCTCCATTTACAAGGTTCTATTCCAGAGAACCAGACTGGGTAAAACTGTGGCTTGTCATTTTGGGAAAAGAGGTTGCCCGTGTTTATGTAGAGAGTGGGTTTTTGTTTTTGTTTTTGTTTTTTTGCGGTACGCGGGCCTCTCACTGTTGTGGCCTCTCCTGTTGCGGAGCGCAGGCTCAGGACACGCAGGCTCAGCAGCCATGGTTCACGGGCCCAGCCACTCCACAGCACGTGGGATCTTCCCAGACCGGGGCACGAACCCGTGTCCCCTGCATCGGCAGGCGGACTCTCAACCACTGCGCCACCAGGGAAGCCCGAGAGTGGGTATTTTTGAAGGTATATTTATGGGGATATAGGTGAGAGTGGATATTGAGTAGGTAAAGGGGGTGGACTGTACTGGATAGATGTTGTTTATGCAACTCAGTATCCACTCACTTTTCTTCTGATAAAATAACTCCTTCATAAAGCAATTATACTCCAATAAAGATGTAAAAAAAAAAAAAAAAGAAAAAACCTCCTTCAAATGTGGTTTGGTTGGCATCATGATCCTGCCCCCCACATCTAGAGATGGGCCTTGATCCTCTTCGGCCAGTGTGTCTTATCCCCTGGCTATATAAAGAGAGCCAATGAAATGTGATACCTATGCTAAGTCTGGAAAGAGAAGAGCCCCTCACTGTTCTCTCTCCATCTCTCTTCAACAGAAGTTACTGGAAAGAGGACCTCCCTTCCTCTGGATGGCATCTTAAGATGTGAGGCTTGTGGTCACTGGGGGAGATGGGGAGGAGCTGGCCCTTGGTGACGTTGTTAGAATCTGATCTTCACCTGAATCAATCCTACCTCAGACCTTTTCAGTTATGAAAGTTGAGAAATAGCCCCATGTGGTTTAAACCAATTTGAGTTAGGTTCTCTGTCACTTGCAGCGTAAGAAGTTCTATCAGGTACACTAGCTGGATTGGTGCTTTTATCTTTTAATAATAAAACCTGTTATTTATCAAGAGCTTTATGGTTTACAAAGCATTTGCATAGACAGACCTCTTGATCTTGTCACCTCTCTTGTAGGGCAGTCAGACCTTACAGTATCATCCTCTTTTTACTAGATAAGGAAACTGGGATGAGATTCTACTTTGCCCAAAGACACCCAGCCAGTAATTAGAGGAGCTGGAGCTTGGACCCAGTCTGACTCCAGGAAAAAGTTCCCCATTGCAGCAGAGGTTGCTCAGAAGCCATCACAAAACGTAGCAAGTAAAACAAGATAGACAAGCACCCAACCCACCTGATTTCCTCTTCACCTCAAATTCTCCACAGCAGAGCCTGGATATCAGTTCCTGAGCCCCAGCACACTTGCTTCTGCAGGAGGGGAAATGACTCCATTTAAGATATCTCTGGTGCAGTCAAGCGGGAGGTCATTTTCCCTTGTGGTTTCATTGATTTTATGACAAGGGCGTCTGTGATCTTAGTTGGAAGTATTTATGCGTCAAGGAGAGAAACTCGGGGGACTCAGTCGTGTCTGTAGGCCAGTCACTCCCAGGGACCTCCTTAATTTAGGGATTCCTCTCCCCTGGCCCCCCTTCCTCTCTCCATCTTCCTTTACACAGGGCAGGGCTGCGTGGGTGATGTATTTTTGAGACTGGAGCTCCAGAGCCCACGTGGAGGAGTAAATTACAAGTGAATGCACCTCCAGGATGGGGCAGCCTCCCTTGCCCTGGCGGCACTTCAAAGCTTCTTGAAAATTCTCCAAGGAGAACAGTCAGTCTCGGCGGGGCTTCGTGCAAACCTCTAATGGCTCTGCCGGACACCTGCGCAAGGATTCTCCGTGATATGCAGGCTTTCACCCATTTGTTTCTCAGGCATTTAGCCACACCCCTTGGCAGAAGGAGGCACTGAGACACAGGGAGGCCGAGGCTGTAAACTGCAGATGTCCGTGCGGGATTCCATCTGCCCATCTACAAACGGCCAGGATTGTGTCTTGTCTATCTTTGAATTCTCATCTCTAGCACAAATTATGGCAATAGCTGGGACCCAATACCTTTCTGTGGAAAGAGTGGACTATGTTGTTATCCTGGTCTTTATGCCAAGTTTGATTAAAGTCCAATTTGAATTTCCAATTCCATTAGGCCACAGAGAACAAAGAATTCAAGATGTTCATAGACATTGGGTAGTGTCCAAACTGGCTCCTCAGTAACTTCCAGACATCCAGATAAAACACTTTACATTAGTAAAATTGCTTACAATTTACAAAGCCCCTTTACTTATCTCCTGCTGTTAATCTCTACAACCCATGAGGCTGGCATAGTGATGCCCATCTCAGAGATGAGGAAACTGAGACACAGAGAGGTTGAATAATTTGCCAAAGTCACACAGCTGGTAATCGACAAAGTCAGGACTCAAACCCAGGTCTTTTCATTCTGAGTCCAGTGTTCTTTCCACTGCATCATAACAAGGGGTGTATTTTTGTCCCTGCCTTCTGAAGGTCCCTGGAGGGCCTACTGGAGAAGGAGGAAGATGAAATCAAGGATGAGAAGTCCCTGACTGCCTGGAGCAATGGAGAGGGAAGATGAGGGTTGTCTCCACGCTTCTCCCATTTCCTGAGCACCTAGTACACGCCAGTCTTCCGGCTACATGCATGCCTGCTTCTAGGGGAAGATTTACAGGGAAGCTGAAGCTTTAAGGCCCTCCCTTGTGCAGACCCCTCTAATGGCCCTGGGTAATGGGTGCCATCAATTCAACACACAGGATACTTTGAAATACCCTGAGCTGCTCTGTAGAAGAAACATGATAGAAGTTTTCCAAATTTGACAACAACCCTGAAGAAGTGCCTGATGTTATGAACAATGAGTTGTGAAGCTGAATTATAAACTCTCAATAATAAAAACCAAATTTTAATCAGCCATGCTAAGGAAAGACTGAATTATCATCGTCTTCTGACTATATACAATATTTCAAAATCTTTGTCATGCTGAGGAGTGATCAAAAAATGTGCAGTCAAAATGTAGGAAAGACAGGGTTTTTTAAAACATTAATTTTATTGGAGTATAATTGCTTTACAGTGTTGTGTTAGTCTCTGCTGTACAGCAAAGTGAATCAGTTATGCATATACATGTATTCACTCTTTTTTTTTTTTTAGATTCTTTTCCCATATGGGCCATGCAGAGTATTGAGTAGAGTTCCCTGTGCTATACAGTAGGTCCTCATTAGTTATCTATTTTATATATGGTAGTGTGTATATGTCAATCCCAATCTCCCAATTTATCCCTCCTCCCCCCTTATCCCCTGGTAACTGTAAGTTTGTTTTTTACATCTGTGACTCTATTTCTGTTTTGTAAATAAGTTCACTTACACCCCTTTTTTTAGATTCCACATATAAGCAATATCATGATATTTGTCTTTCTGTGTCTGACTTACTTTACTCAGTATGACAATCTCCAAGTCCATACACATTGCTGCAAATGGCGATATTTTGTTATCCTTTATTGCTAAGTAATATCCCATTGTATATATGTACCACATCTTCTTTATCCGTTCCTCTGTTGATGGACATTTAGGTTGCTTCCATGTTCTGGCTATTGTAAATAGTGCTGCAATGAACATTGGGGTGCATGTGTCTTTTTGAATTATGGTCTTCTCTGGGTATGTGCCCAGTAGTGGGATTGCTGGGTGATATGGTAGTTCTGTTTTTAGTTTTTTAAGGAACCTCCATACTGTTCTCCATAGTGGCTGTATCAATTTACATTCCTACCAACAGTGCAAGAGGGTTCCCTTTTCTCCACATCCTCTCCAGCACTTATTGTTTGTAGATTATTTAATGATGGACATTCTGACCAGTGTGTGGTGGTACCTCATTGTAGTATTGATTTGCATTTTTATAATAATTAGTGATGTTGAACATCTTTTCATGTGTTTGTTGGCCATCTGTATGTCTTCTTTGGAGAAATGTCTGTTTCGGTCTTCGGCCCATTTTTTGGATTGGGTTGTTTGTTTTTTTGATATTGAGCTGCATGAGCATGATACAAAATTAATACACAGAAATCTCTTGCATTCCTATACACCAACAATGAAAGAAGGTATTTTAAAGAGGTATATTTAGGTAGTTAAATTTTTTGTCATTTTTTTCTGGGTTTTGTGATATTTGTGGTATTTATCAGCTTTTAAAGTGTGGGGTTTTGGGGTCATTTCTAATTCTATGTCAATGTTCATTTTGTACCTAACTTCTGATTGTCATTTTGCGCTCTCTTTTCTTAAGAGGGCCTGTCAGTTTATAAAAGCATGGTGGGGCTTCCCTGGTGGCGCAGTGGTTGGGAGTCCGCCTGCCGAGGCAGGGGACACGGGTTCGTGCCCCGGTCAGGGAAGATCCCACATGCCGCGGAGCGGCTGGGCCAGTAAGCCATGGCCGCTGAGCCTGCACGTCCGGAGCCTGTGCTCCGCAACGGGAGAGGCCACAACAGTGAGAGGCCCGCGTACGGCAAAAAAAAAAAAAAAAAGCCGGTGCCCTGTGCAAGTTCGATCTGTCCCTTCCTAGGTCATCCCATGTAATTATTATAGTAACTCAGTGAAAGAATTACTATCGTTATCTTCATTTTACAAATAAAGAAACTAAGTGTTTAGAGATGATCATTGTGCCCCAGATCCCACAAACTGGAAAGAAGCAAAGCCTTGTATCAAACTCACATTTGACTTGAAGCCTGTGCTTTTCCTACTGTGTTACTACCAGAACCAGTGTTTGTGGGAATTCGTCCATGGTCCAGCCCTTTAATGTTCGGGGAAACAGTGGTTTTTAACTATGTACACAAATCCTTTGATACTCTTCCCTCCCTAATTCCCCTCCCCTTGAGTGGGGCTGGACTTCGTGACTTTCTTCTAACAAATAGAATATAGAGGAAATGATGGTGCATGATTGGGTCTTAAAAGGCACTGTGGCTTCCCTCTTGCTTTCTCTCACTTGGATCATTCACTTTGGGGGAAGCTAACTATGCCAGGCAGCCCTATGAAGAGATGTTATGGTGAGGAACTTAGGCCTCTAGCCAACAGCCACATGATGAGCTGTCTCGAAAGCAGACCCTCCGGCCCTGGTCAAGCCTTCAGATGATGCAGCCCTGCCAACATCTTGACTGCAATTTCATGAGACACCCTGACCCATAGAACGAGCACTGCAGCCTCAGGAATCCAACGTCGGAGCCAAACATCCACAATCCTGATGGGCCCTTACACTCACCCACAAGGTGCAGAAACAGGGTGTGCCACGTTCTCTGTGACCAGAAACTCGAGCTGCATGCAGTGGACCAATTCCATCAGGTCTGAGGACACCAGAAAAACAGCAAAAGATACTTGGTCTGAGGGAAAGGGACACACACAGAGGCTTGGGGCAGCCACTCCCTGTGTCCTGAGGGGAACTGCCATGCCTGGGTTACTCTTGCATGTGGACAAACCACAGGGCTCTGCACAGGCAGACAGGCTTGACAGTGACTCGGAGATGTGGGAACTGTCCTACGCAGTGGCTGGGATTCATTGCGGGTTCGAGAGCCTGACCAAAAACGAGGGACTTTCGGGAAAGGATGCCAAGATGAAGCTTTGCAGCCTTGTCCGGTGGCCCCATTTGAAACAGTCTTCTCTCTGCCCTCCCATTTCCTCAACGTCAAGCCAGGCAGGCTGCATCTTCCTTTGCAGGGTCTCCAGTGCCAGGCTTGCCAATACTCAGCAGAGTGGAAAGTGCCTCCAGGGGATCAGTTTTGTTTTTCCTCTGTGAGGTGAGCTCTTCTGATTTGAAACGAGTAAATTTCCTTGCCCATTAAAAAAAAAAAAAATCTGCAGACACTCCCTTGGGCTGACAAGTCCACCTGTTTTGTCATTGGCATTTAGGGATTATCTGGGACATTTAGAGAATTTTTGTTTGTCTGGGACTGAGAGGGTTTCCCGGGCTATGAAGCTTTCAGTGTTAAAACTCATACAATCTGGGCAAAGAGGACAGTTAGTCACCTATTGGCAGTTAGATAAGTGTGAAGCCAGGTAAATACAGATAGGTTTTTTTAAAAATAAAAAATTAATGATAATATCTATCACTCACCTTCAGGAGAGCATTTTTTTTAAAATTTATTTATTTTTGGCTGCATTGGGTCTTTGTTGCTGTGCGCAGACTTTCTCTAGTTGTGGCGAGTGGGGCTACTCTTCGTTGTGGTGCGCGGGCTTCTCATTGTGTTGGCTTCTCTTGTTGCGGAGCATGGGCTCTATGCGTGCGGGCTTCAGTAGTTGTGGCACGCGGGCTTAGTTGCTCTGCAGCATGTGGAATCTTCCCGAACCAGGGCTGGAACCCGTGTCCCCTGCATTGGCAGGTGGATTCTTAACCACTGTGCCACCAGAGAAGCCCAGGAGAGCATATCTTAACAAGAAATAAAACCCTTGGTACTGAATTTCTTCAGGAAAGTTCAGCACTCTTTTGGGGGGGAAGGACAGAGTTCTGTTTCCTAGACTTGACCTCTTTGCCTTCAAGTTAGTTCTGTTAGCAGCACTTGCAGACGATAACTCACCTGGAGGACCGTGCTTTTTCTAGAAAGACGAGTATGGTGAGAGGTAGGTTGCTCTGTGAGTAGACATACCTGCGAGGGAGAAAGCTGTTTTGTTGAGATGCTGGCAGGGCTCTCCAAGGGACACCTGACTTTCACAGGCTTGCATTCTTCTTGAATATGATTATCGGGCTACAAAATTCATTGTGCAAGAAAAATAACTTTTTTTTAAAGCACTTAGCTTCATTTCCATTAGAAGTACTAGAAGTCTCCATTGTAGTGTGGTGGTGGGAGCTTGATCTTAGCCAATTCTGGAGCCCTACTCTTCTCTTCAAGGTTGTGTGTAAGTTCAGGGTGCCATTGGGGGTGAGGGCGGGGTGCTAAGGTGCAGGGCAAGGGTGGGGCAGTGGCATCTGTTACCGAGAGCAGATACTCCTTGAGCCCTTGTGCTACACTAGACACTAAGTGCTTCAGATGCATTCTCTCTGTTTATCTCAGATCAGCATTGATCTGCACTATTTTTATCCCCATTTTACACATGAGGCACAGAGAGGGGAAGAGACTTACGCAAGGATGGCATAACTAGTAAAGGGCAGAGCTGAGGTTTGAAACCCAGCAGACTGATTTTAGAGGCAGCCCACCTAAGGTCATCCGTTCAGCAAATGTTTGTGGATCGTTGTTACCTGGCCCAGGCCCTCAGGATGGAGCGGTAAGCAAAGCAAACAGAGCCCCCTGCCCTCGAGGAGCCCCCATCCTGGCCTCTCTACCCCACTGCCTCTTTTCAGCAGCCATGAGACATCCACTCCTCACTCGATCCTGGGGCAGCATTTCCCCCGGTTCCCACTCGAGAGGGCTCTGGGTCCAGCGACCCTCTTTTTCCTTCCACGCTTCTCCTAGGAAGACAGACATTCGTTCTGCTCTGTACACTGTGCTGGCCAGAGGGACCCTTGCAGGGCTAAGACTTCTTCTTCCAACTGCTCTCGAGCCCAGGGCACCGTTGCTCCCGCCACGTCAGTGCCCAGGGAGCGCCTGCACAGGGGCCATCAGGCACATCTGACTTGCACACCAGCCACTCCTGGTCCGGGGCCTGATCCCCAGGACCCGCTGGATATCTGGCTCAGGTGGGCCTAGGGGCTAGGGCTCCACTTCTCAGGGGGTCCATACCTGCCTCTTTCCCCCTCCCCCTCTCCTCTTCCCGGCAGGCAGGAAACTGGCTCTAACTCACCCGGTTTATTCCATGTCCTGAGTTACTTCACAGCCATGGATTATGAGTTTCAAAAACTAAGGCCTCTGCTCACTCCAGAAAAGCCCTTCCCTCCAACCGGACGTGTGTGGCTGATTCCAAGCGGCACAGGGTCAAGCGAGGAATAACTGCGATATCAGGTGGACAAAGTCAGTGTTGATACGGCACCATAGCGGCCTGTCCTCATCTCGATGTCTCAGGCCCTGTACATAAGCACTATTCATGTATTATTAATGTTCACAGTACTTCGTTGGCATACACCCCTCTCTGTGCCTCGGTTTACTTACTTGTAAAGTAGGAGTAATAATAGTACTCACCTCGTAGATGGTTGGGAAGATTAAAATGAGTTCAAAGGTTTCAAGTGCTCAGAACAATTTCTGGCCAAGGGTGGGTGCCAAGTTAGCCGTTATTATCACTGTGATAATTTCCTGTCCTATTTGTCTTTCCCTTTATATATATGCCAAGGTAAGGACAATGTTTTAAAAGTTTAGTTCTGTATCCTCAGCGCACACCAGGGTCTGGCACGTAGTAGGTATTCAGTATATATTGAATTTTTTTGTGTGTGTGTGGTACGCGGGCCTCTCACTGTTGTGGCGTCTCCCGTTGTGGAGCACAGGCTCCAGACACGCAGGCTCAGCAGCCACGGCTCACGGGCCCAGCCGCTCTGTGGCATGTGGGATCCTCCCGGACTGGGGCATGAACCCGTGTCCCCTGCATCGGCAGGCGGACTCTCAACCACTGCGCCACCAGGGAAGCCCTGAATTTTAATTGAATGAACAAACTGTTGTATCTCATTCTCTGTCTCTTAAAAAAATCAGATTCGATGCAGTAAAGTCACTTGACTTCTCCCCGCACTCCATCCTCTCCCATTCCTTGCAGAAGATGATGTTCCTTAGAATGTCAGAGCTGGAAAGGACCTGGGAGGTCGTGTGGTCTAACCTCAATTTACAGAGGAGGGTTATGAGCCCCTGGAAGGGGAAGTGAGGTGCCTGTGGTTCCCTGGTTATAACGCAGCAAAGGAAGGATCTCCAATCCAGCAGACAGGGGGAGTTTCCTCACTTCTTCTGCACCCGCCATTCACCGAGAAACCAAACTCATCCCTTCCTTGTACTCATCACTCACTGACGACACTTCACAAATACTCTAGGCTCCAGGGTGGGAATAGTACAGACCACGATGCTGGATAGATCAGGGTTCAGACCCCAGTTCCCCCACTCAGTGGTTGTGTGCCCTTGGATAAATGAAGCCTCACTTTACTTGCTTATAAAATGGGGACAATAAACCAGAGTCTGCAGGAGTTTTGCGGGGATTAGATGAAGGAATGTGTGACTGTTTCTAGCACAAAGTAGACATGCTTGTCTCCTCCCCGCCTCCCCCACCCTCCTGCTCTGGTAGCAAAGCAGAGAAATAGAAGACAGGACCAGGACCCTTATTCTCCAGGAGATGATAATCCAGGATATAACTGAACATCTTTCTAAGGATGAAGAAGCCTGAGCAGAGATGTGCTGAAGGGAATGTCACTGGAGAGGGAAAGTGAACTGGGGAGGTTTTATGGAAGAGGCAATCCCAGTTTTGAAGGAGAGAAAGCAGATAGATCCTCACCAGGGTGGATGGATCACGAAGCTTTTCCAAAGGGCTTTTTAGAGACCCGCTCCCCCCAAAAAAGTAGCTTCCCCCCCTCTATCCCCCTCTCTCAGCTTGGCTTATTCGTGGCACTTACACCGCTGACACACACTTGTCTTTCTATAATTGTTTCCCCAACGAGAATGTCTGCTCCACAGTGTTCAATGCTATAGCTCCCCTTCCTAGAACAGTGTCTGGCACATAAGAGTTATCCGAGGGCTTCCCTGGTGGCACAGTGGTTAAGAATGTGCCTGCCAATGCAAGGTAAACGGGTTTGAGCCCTGGTCCGGGAAGATCCCACGTGCCGCGGAGCAACTAAGCCCGTGCACCACAACTACTGAGCCTGCACTCTAGAGCCCGTGAGCCACAACTACCGAGCCCATGTGCCACAACTGCTGAAGCCCATGTGCCTAGAGCCCATGCTCCACAACAAGAGAAGCCACTGCAATGAGAAGCCTGCGCACCGCAAGGAAGAGTAGCCCCCGCTCACAGCAACTAGAGAATGCTCACGTGCAGCCAAAAATAAATTAATTAATTAATTAAAAAAAAAAAAGAGTTATCCAAAAAATATTTGTTGAACGAATAAGGAGTGACAAGGTGCAAAGGTAGAAACTGGGTTATCTTGGGAAGAAAGGGATAGTCTGACTAAGGAGAGAGTCTATGGTTAAAATATTGAGGAATGCAGTAGATAGGGCTAAGGTACAAAGGCTGAGATTTGATCCTTTCCAACAGCAGAGAGAAGAGCTCAGCTGTGGAGCTGGTGCGGTGGCTTCCCTCTCCAGAAGGCCCACATTCCTGACCTTTGGCCCCTTTTACTCTCATACCAGCCGGTGAAGCTTGAGAGACAACCTCCACCCACCCAAGACTCCAGGTGCCTTTAGGTCAGCCCTTTACACAGGGATCATCTGTAGTCACAAGTCATTCTCAACTGCATTTGACTCTGGTGAGTGTTGGTCCAGAGAGAGTGAAGTGTTAGAAAAATCGGACCCTCAGAGCCCACAAAGAACATGGTTGAATCACCAAGCATCTTGTTTGTGTTAGAGGGTGAAGTAACCTCTAGGAGCCTTCATCCATAAAACTGTCTGCAGTATTGAAAACATGCTGCAGAAAAACTCCCTGGTGACCAGGAATGTCCCTTCCATCGTGGGACGGGACTGGAAACATTCTGAAAACCTGAATGACCACTAGGGTTGCCTAGGATTGCCTAGGGTTGCTGCTGTCCAGTAGGGGGCGCCATTGGTACAAATTGTGTTCAGCTACACATTGACTCCATTATTCTGATTAACGTCTGGCTGTGTTTACAGCTTTGCAGACACTTGGCCCTGGTTTTTAACACTGAATAGGGGACAGGTGTGCCAGGAGAAGAATGTGGCTTTGCTCAAACACTGAAGGATAACACTTTCCTGGTTGGCACCCTATTGACTGTAACTAGTTCTCTTCCTACAAAAACTTTTTCGTGGTTTCCAGTTCTCACCATGTCAGATTGGCTTTTCTCCTAAAGAGGTTATTTATGTGACTTATCCCAATGATCAATGTTTGGTGTCCCCAGAATCACTGTATTAGAGGAATGTGGAGCTGTCTGAATTGAGGGAACCCAAGCGCCATCCACTGGCTTGAGGAAAATCTAGATGAAGTAGGGTCAAGCCCAAGAGATGAACTTACCAGGACTGCAAGGGTGGTTATTTTGGAAAACTGCTCTTGGGTTCCCCTGTAAGCGATAACACAGTCATTCGAAGAAGAAAGCTGCACCCTAGAAATCCCAAAGAGGGGTGCACGAGAACTTCCGAATGCCAGATATCGTGTGGATGTTCACCCCCTTAGGCACGGGGTGGTAGATTTGCATCCCTGGAAGCTCTGGGCTCACAGATTAAGAGATGAATAAAGGGTGCCCTCCTTACCTCCAACCCTTCACCCCTTTCTAAGCAACAAGCCCCACGGCTGGCTCAGCTTCACCAGATCCTGCTTGGGCCACCTTGGGATGCCCAAGTAACTACATGGGTCAGGAAAGCACCAAGACTCTTGGGAACATGCAGATAGTCTGATCTTTTCTGGAGTCTCGGACCTTCTCTGTCCCCAACAAGCTTGCTTCTGGTTCTTCTAGCAAAGGAGGGCAGTGCATTCCCCAAAAGTTCCGGTGCTTCTCGTGGCTTGAGGACTTTGAGATCAGGCATCCAGGCTGACTCGGTGACTTAGGACGGCCAGGAAGTCCCTTCTGGTCCCTCAGCTCCCTCACCCTCCCTCCACACAACTCCAGCAGATGGAGGTACCAGAGAGAGGCTGGGAAACAAAGGTGGCTTTCACCCAGAGCCAGCTGAGAGGGGATGACCGTGGCGGGGTCTGCAGCCCCGAAGCAGGGTGCCGTCCTGTGACTCTGAGCTCAAAAATGTGTGAAATTTCTTTTTGCTGGGTATTCTACATCAAGCGGAACCTGTTCTCAGAGAAACATTCCATTTCACAGACCCTAATGGCTTTCCTCTGTGCCGATGCATTAATGAGGCTCCGGCTCGTTCTAATCAGAAGGAAGCCATGCAGATAATTGCCTGAATTTTTAATTCAGGGTTATGATAGGGGAATCAAAGTCACACTGCAGTTGCTGAGGCTGCCTCTTGTTCCAGGCCATTGACTTTTGCAATTTTCTTTGATTTCCCCCCTCCGTCTCTTTCTCCCCCACCCCCACTTTGTCTCTCTGTCTCTCTCTCACTCTTTCTCTCTCTCTCTTGCTGAGACTTGGTGGAGACTGACAGTTTCGGGATGGGGTAGGGTTGGAGGAATGGGGGCAGCCTTGGCGTCTCCTACACAGTCTTTCTTTCTCCTCCTCCTCTTTTTAACCACCCCCGCCCTGCCATGAAAGGGTGGATGCTCCCTGCACCTGTCACCCCAGGGCTGGTTCTAGAAGAGTGCCCGGCACTGGCCTCCCCACTCAGGGTCTCTGTGCCCGTAAGTCAAGACAGGAAATTTGCCCCAGGAGAGGATCTTCTTTGGCAGTTTACTTCTCATTTCATATCAGTTCCTTGGGGCAAGGGAGAGAAATGGAAAGGCCAAGGGGAAAGAAATCAGGTGACCAGGGCAGCTCAGTGACTTGCTCTAGATGTGCTGGGACCCAGGGCAGGTGGGAAGCTGGAGGAATCCAAGCCTGGGTCTTTCCTGAATTAACTCACGTAACCATCACTGAGTGCTAGAATTCTAAAGAACTTACAGATCTCTGACAACTTACAGGTGGTGTAAAAAGGGACATGCAAACTGGTTGGATTGTATGCCACCAACCAGCAAGGACCAAGAGGCTGGTACAGAAGGAGGCTCCCTGACGTTGGGCAGTCTTCCCAGAGTATCCGGGACCTTGGAGTGATAGAGAATTTGCTAGGGTGAGAAAGCTTTTCTGGCTCAACTCCAACCAGGCAAGCTGGCTTTTCCAGGAGAGTGACTATTCCTACAAGGAACGTTTCTTCTCCCAGCATCCTCCAGGGCTGACTATACAACACTACCAGCAAATGTTTGCACTGGAAGCCAGGAGTCAGCAGAGTGACTGTCCCTTCCAGACAGGGCTGCTGAATCCCTGGGTACCAGTCACATGGCCTTAAGAGCAGAATTTATTTCCACATCTCTGTTTCTGTATAGGTTCAGGATTCTTGAGAGAGAGAGAGAGAGAGAGAGAGAGAGAGAGAGGAAATGTCTGCACCATGACTGAGCATCTTCTAGGTACCAAGGCCCTTTTGCCATTATTCCATTTAATCTGGACAAGTGCCTTGTGAAGAAGAGATGACTGCCTCTACTTTGCAGATCAGGAAAATCAGATTCACCAGAAAGAAACAAAAATTTTGCCAACACCTGCACCTCACCCTCCAGTGGAAGTTTTCTTCTGTGGAATCTTCTGTTCTCTTTAAAGTTGTGTTCTCAAGGTTTGGTAATGCTACTACTAACAGTCTTTTCAACTGCAGGCTGCAGGCTTTCAGAAATTATAAGCAGCAGTTAGCTTTATTATGCTGGTGGAATTTGCCCTCTATGGGGCTTTCGTTTCCTCAATAAAATGTCACCTCATGCTTGAAGAGCACCCCTCTCCCATGTGTGCCCAAGCAACCTTCAGTATGCCCTGCTGTCATCCAAACACTAAGGGAGAAAGAGAAGACTCATCTCCTTAAGAACATTCCATCCCATTTAGACCAGTGGACCTCATCTTGGTTCTATGATGTTTTAAGACACCACAGAACATCTCAAGAGATGTTCGTGAACCTCTGTTGAACTCTTTATGCAAAATCACTCTTCATTTCTTTTAATTAAAAAAAAGGCATGTGCTTTGGAATACCTTTATGCAGAGTTAGGGTCTCATTTATTCAACCAGTGAGCAAACATTTAATGAGCACCTACCACGTGCCACACTGTGCCAAGCACCGAGGGTGCTGAGATAAAAGACTGAGTCCTGCCCTCCAGGAGGTCACAGTTTATCGGGGTAGATGGATGAGTAAAGACTTACCGTGCAGGGTAAGGGCTGAGGCAGAGGCTAGTACGATATATTGTGAACATTGACAGGGATCCTGAAATCAAGCCAACAGCATGATGGGTAAAACTCCAACAAAACTGAGAGGAACAGCAAGAGCCCTTCTTCCTGAGTCCAGGGTATAGACCCAGTCAGGAACAAAAGACCCCATTCTAAACTTGGGTCCCTTCCCATCTCAAGAGCCATCTTTCCTTAGCTCCCTGGAGACCCGGACTGCTCCCCAGGTCCCGTGCATTCCAGCTCCAGCCCTGTGAACTTGGAGTTAATGATTAAACTGGGCATCGGTGCCATGGCTTCCTTGGGGTGAGTTGGGCTGCTCAGCTCTGGAAACTGCCAAGTTCCTGGCTCTGCCCCAGCCCAGGATAGGCCAGAGACACAGCCAGCACCCACACCCAAAGGCAGCTCTTTTTCAAAGTCGGCTGGCGTCTCAGTGACATGCAGTTCCCAAACCTCCTGCTACACATCTAAGACACTGTGGTACAGTAGAAAGGGGGGTGTACGAGGAGGTGGGAGTCTTGGGTCCAAATCCTGGTTCTGTTACTAATCAGCTGGGTGACCTTGGATTAGTCTCCTTACCTTTTCTGAGGTTCAGTTTCCTCATCCATAACAAAAGAAGGTTGGACCAGAGCGTGCCATGCTCTCTCACACTTCTGTGCCTTGGCACATGCTGTTACCTTTGCCTGGTACACCCCTCCTATCCCCTGTACCTTCTTACTCATCCCTTCAGGACGCAGCTGAAGGGTCACCATCTTCAGGAAGTCTTCGCCAACCCTCTCCCTACAGGCTGAGTTAGGTGCCCCTCCTTTTAGCCCCACAGCACTCTGTGTTCCCCTTTATCATAACACTTAGTCCATTGTTATTATTGCTTCATTTGTCCCCACACCCCCACCCACTAGACTGTGAGCTTCTTGAAGACAGAAGCTGTATTTTATCTATTTTTGTATCCCCAGTGCATAGAACAGTGCCTGGCATCAAGTGTGTGTTCAGAAATTTTAAGTTTCATCCAATTAGAGTCATTGAGATTATCAGTATTTGTGAACTTATTTCTACCATTTTGTTTTGTGTTTTCTTTTGATCTTTTCTTTTTTTGCATTCTACCAAATTGACTGTATTTTCTTTTGTTTGGTTTGGAAGTTTTGCATTGTATTTCCATTCTTTTGGTAGGAACCTTTAAAATTTTAACATAAATTCTTGTCTTACTGACTATAAAGTTAACCAGTATCTCCCCCAATAGAAAAACTTTAGAATACTTTAACTTTTTCTTCCTAAATCCTGTACCTTGCTATTTTAGTTTCATTTTATTTTTAAACTCACTCAAATTACTGTTTTAAAAATTTTTATAGCTGATGATTATTTAGATATAGCAGTATGCTTACATGTGTACTTTATTTTTGCTCATATTGCTTCTTGCAGTACCACTCCTTCTATCTGGACTCAGTTGTCTTCTTCTTGAAGTGCATCCTTTAGTAGTCCTTTCAGTGAGGGTTTGTGATGATAAACTCTGTCTTTGCCTGAAAATATCATTATTTTGCCATCTCTCTCAAATAATACTTCAGCTGGGTATAAATTTCTACACCAATGGTTATTCTTCCTTTGCTCTTTGAAGATTATTTCCACTGTGTTCTGGTACCTTTGGTGGCTGATGAGAGGTCTTGTTTCAGTCTAACTGACATTCCTGTATAGGAAATGTGTTTGTATTTATCTCTGGTAGCTTTTAACATTTTTGTGTTCTGTTCTGTTTTGGTCTGTATTATTTTCGCAGCTTCATTATGCTGATGTGCCTAAGTGTATAGTTGCTTTTACTTATCCTGCATGGGACTCAGTATACTCCTTTAACCCAAGGACTCATATCATTTTTTCAAATTTGGAAGCCAGGGTCTCTTTAAATATTGCCATTTCTACATTTTCTCTAGACTTTCTTTTAGAATCTCTATTAAGAGTATGTTGGACCTTCTCATTCTATATTTTATGTCTCTTAACCTCCTTCCATAACATACATCCCTTTACTTATCCATGTTTCATTTTGGGTGACTTCCTTAGGTCCATATTTAATATCACTGATTTCTCTTCATTTGTAGCTGTTCTATCATCTAGCCAATCCATTAAGTTTTTGGTTTCAGTGACCTGTATTTTTCATTTTTAAAAATTCAGCTTTTTCAGATATCCTGATTATTTCTTAGTATCCCATTCTTAGCCTTTTACCTCTTCAAATATTTTAAACACACGCATTTTATAATCTTTTCAGAATGTTCTATTATCGATAGTTTTGTGGATACAAATGCTCCTACTTACTGTCTCTGTTAACTCTCACTCATGTTGCTTTGGCTCCTTGTGTAATTTGTAAGTTTTTATCATGGGCTCTTCTTCAGCAGAAATTATCTTTTGTGAAGTCTCACATATGCCTCTTGTAGGGCCCTAGTGGTTTTACTGGTTTGAACTGGTTCTTACACTGCCCCACCTAGATATTATAAATTCAAACTCCACACTGACATATGACACAGGCTTGGGTTTACAATTTCTCATGAGTGTCTATTCTTCCATCCAGAGTCCCAGGTGGGTATTAAGATTCCTTGTAAATTCCCTAGGCTGGTGAGCAGCTCTCCAGTTCCCATTTGTGTACAGGGGAGCCCTTAGAATTCACCCCACTTCCTCACCTCTTCTTATCCTCAGGGTTCCTCTTCTATGCCTTCACTTAATATTGAAACTTAGCCTCTCCGGCACCTAAAACCTATCTCTGAATCTGAGACCCCAGTCAAGCATCATGGTCTCGGTGCCTACTTGCTACTCTAGCTTTGAACCCTTCTCTTTACTTATTTCTTACAAACTCAACAATGTATTTGGGAAAAAAAATTTTTTTGTTCTACTTAATCCAGATTTTCTGTGAATTTGTAGAGAAGCAAGCTCATGTCAGTCAGTCTGTCTCATTAACCAGATGTCTCCAGAAATTTCTTCATGATGAATGAATGAATGATACCCAAGATTCCAGGTTATAAAGTCTGTAGTTTTAAATGTACTCAAAGGAGAAACTTGACATCAGAAATAGATGTCTTTCCTCTTTCCATCTTTCCTCTCTCTTTCTATGGAAATAGACACAGGGTCCAGTGACTCCAGTGGACACATGTTTTAACCCATAAACCAAAGTTCTCTCCCAGTTATATTTGGTGACAATGAACAGAAAATATGCCTAGCTTCTTTGTTATTTAAAATGGAAGCAATTCTATTGACCCAACTTGTGGAGTATTAGAAGAGCTAAAGAATTGTTCTAAAGAGCTTTCTGTGTATTGAGATGTATTCCCAACAATGCTAACAGTCAAATGTCAAGGCACATCACTGATAAGCTCTTCTTCATGGGCATTAGAAATGCGCAAGGCTTATTGAAAGAAGACTGAAACATGGTCCTCAGAAAATTCCCACTCAAGCCTGAGCAACTAAAGGAAATACTTTCTACAATCTGCCTTTCTAGAATGAAGACAGGATAATAACTTGCTACACTGCAGGATTTTGTTCACACTGCCTTGAAACTACCCAAGAGAAGACTGTGTTCCTCCATCCCAAAGGTGTGTTCGTCTTGTCCATGAAAATCACTGCAGTTCGGTTCAGTCCTACAAATGTTTATCGAGCTCTCGCTGTGGCTCACACACTGTGCTACACCCTGGGGACACAGAGAAGAATAGCACGAGGCCCCGATCTCCAAATCTCACAGTCTGGGTGATATTGAACATGGATGGGAAATAGAAACTTTTCTGTGGTTTTTTCTTATTTTTCTTTTTCTTTTCATTTATTCGCCTACTTAGAATCTTTGACATTCCTCCTAAACAATTCCCCTTCCTCCTGAACAGTGGCAGCAGCGTTTGTGGACCTTAGTTCACAGTAGCTTGTAAAGTGTGAGGTGTCTCAACCAGCCCTTCCACATCAAATTCATTTTTCCTTTGAAGCCACAGAAGGGCAGAATTGTAGAATGAGCCAGCAGGAGCCTCCTCTTTCTCTGAAGCCCAGAGCCCCTTCTCTGTACTTCTCTCGGGGCACCTGCCACTTTTCACCCTGTATTATCACTACTTGCATATTTGTCTCATCGCCATCACTGGAATCCAAACCTCTTGAGGGCAGGGCTCATGCCTGTTTCATCTTATAGTTCTGTGAAGTTCTGCTTAAAATATTGCTTTTGTCTGATTTGATCTAGTCCAAAGGCAGTTGAGTCCCAACTCTGTTAAACAGCTTGCTAAAAATTGCACACCAGTGGGGGAATTCCCTGGTGGTCCAGTGGTTAAGATTCCCCAGCACTTCCAGTGCAAGGGGCGTGGGTTTGATATCTGGTCAGGGAACTAGGATCCCACATGCCACGTAGCATGCGCCGGCCATTAAGAAAAGAAACACACCAAGAGAGTGACAGCAACACCATGTCATCATTATACACTCAGCAAACACCTGTTCTCTAATTCAGTGCTTCTCAGACTTTAATGTACCAGAAATCACTCAGGGAGATTTTTTAAATTCAGGTCCTAATTAAGGAGGTCTAGGGTGGGGCCTGAGGTTCTGCATTTTTTTTTTTTTTTCGGTACGCGGGCCTCTCACTGTTGTGGCCTCTCCCATTGCGGAGCACAGGCTCCAGACGCGCAGGCTCAGCGGCCATGGCTCACGGGCCCAGCCGCTTCGCGGCACGTGGGATCTTCCCGGACTGGGGCACGAACCCGCGTCCCCTGCATCGGCAGGCGGACTCTCAACCACTGTGCCACCAGGGAAGCCCTGCATTTTTAACAGACTCCCCAGTGATGTCAGTGCTGCTGGTCCACAGACTACACTCTGACTAGCAAAGGTCTAATGCAAGACAGATACTGTGCTATGGACACAGGCCATGTGCGTTGGTGGTAAGAGGTTGGAAAAGAGCAACAAAGTTTAAAAAAGAAAGACCCAGACTGTGAAAGCTTAGAGCTCAAAGGCTACAGGAAAATACAGACAGGAAATATGTGTGGTTACAGTGAAAGTCTGTTCATAGTATCCTAGGTGACGGGAGAAGGAAGAACCAACTATTTTCTTGGGTTAACCACAGGAGACTTCAATGTATTTCCTTGCAGGGCAGTCACTTCCCTCTCTAGTGACTAATGCCAACAATATTTTTTTTCTGAGTCTTCAAGCATAAGTGTACCAAGGCAGCCTCCTTCAGGCATGCATACTCATGGGCCCAGGGACCCCATCCTCTCCGGTACCCCCAACGCTGCTGCAGTACTGGGGCCATAACTAGACCAGGTCATTTAATCAGACTATATTGACCCAGACTTCAGCCTCTCTGGTTCCTCTGAGCCCACCTGGTTTTGAGAAACCGTCCTAGACAGGCTGTGAACGCCTGACTTCTAAGTATGGTGGTAGGAAGAGGGGGAAATTGTGACGATACAGGGTGGCCGTCTGCCGATTAGTTTTCATACGTGTAGCTGGCGTTATTCTAGAGTGAGAGGCCCTTAACTCTGCTACTCTGACTCCATGAACCTGCTGGGGTTTTTTTCTTAAAGAAGGAAAAACACAAAAGCAAAAAAAAAAACCTTGTTCCAGTAATAATCTCATTTACATTTAATTACATTGCCCTGGGCATTTTTCTTTCACTGGCAATGATTGTGGCCAATAAACAGTGTCTAGGGCCCTCAGGCCATAATCACTTCCTGCAAGAGAAACTGAGATGGGGTCCCCCGAGCCAGCCCAGAGCCACGTGGGTACCTAGAGTCTGTCCCATTCCCCATGGGGATGGGCATGCCAAATCTGACAGCAGGTTCTCCAAAGGGTTCTTTGAAATAGGCTGGGAAAGAGAAAAAAGATGAGGAAGTAAGTTCCTCGAAGGGGCCACCCAAGTGTTGTTGCCAAGAAAGATGCAAAGGGCCTAGCTCTCCAATTCTGTGTATTTAATCCTTTCTTTCTTAAAGATTAACGGGAAAGGGAGCTAAACTGAGCAGAATGCCTCAAAGTCCCCAGACCCCAAGCGCATGGTCAGAGGCAGAGCACAAGGGTGGTGGCAAGCCTCAACATCAGCATGGGATGGGAGTGGGGTGGCTCCTTCCAGGACACCGGAATTTTGGAGAGGGAGGGGCCTGAGCGGTTGCCTAAATCAGCCCCTTTGTTTAAAAACGGGGAAACCAAGGCCCAGCCAGGGAAAGAGTTGCCCCAAGTCACTATGCAAATACCCCAGGGTATTTTATAGCTTGTTTGTTTGTTTGTTTTAATAAATTTATTTATTTATTTTTGGCTGCATTGGGTCTTCGTTGCTGCACACGGGCTTTCTCTAGTTGCGGCAAGCAAGGGCTACTCTTCCTTGTGGTGCGCGGGCTTCTCATTGCGGTGGCTTCTCTTGTTGCAGAGCATGGGCCCTAGACGCGCTAGCTTCAGTAGTTGTGGCACGTGTGCTCAGTAGTCGTGGCCCACGGGCTCTAGGGTGCAGACTCAGTCATTGTGGCGCACGCGCTTAGTTGCTCCATGGCCTGTGGGATCTTCCCAGACCAGGGATCGAACCCGTGTCCCCTTCATTGGCAGGTGGATTCTTTTTTTTTTTTTTTTTTTGCGGTACGTGGGCCTCTCACTGTTGTGGCCTCTCCCATTGCGGAGCACAGGCTCTGGACGCGCAGGCTCAGTGGCCACAGCTCACGGGTCCAGCCACTCCGCGTCATGTGGGATCCTCCTGGACCGGGGCACGAACCCGCGTCCCCTACATCGCCAGGTGGACTCTCAACCACTGCGCCACCAGGGAAGCCTGGCAGGTGGATTCTTAACCACTGTGCCACCAGGGAAGTCCCCCTCTAGGGTATCTTATTTTATTATTATTTTCCCCCCCTAGGGTATTTTAAATGAATTTACTAAAATATAGGGATGGTCTTTTATTAAAATTCCCTTGGCCTATTGTCATAGAGAACTTCAGAACTGACTTATGAAAACTCAAAAGCTGTAAAGCAAACTCAACCATCCTTAACTTTCTTCTTGATACTTTTAGGATTCTCTGGATTCACTTGGGGGAAAAAAAACATCAAATTCATGAAAAATATATGTGACCATGTGAGTCAGGGGTGGGAAAACTACAGCCCCCTGTTTTGAATACCCATGAGTTGAGAATGGTTTGTACATTTTTGAGTGCTTGAAAAGAAAACAAACAAAAAGTCACATTTCATGACATGCGAAAATTATATGAGATTCAAATTTCAGTGTCTATAAGTAAAATCTTGTTGGTACACAGCCACATTAGTTTGTTTACATATTAACCATGGCCACTTTTATACTACAATGGCTGAGTCCAGCAGTTGGACAGACTATATGGTACTCGAAGCCAAAAGTATTTACCATCTTGCCCTTTACAGAAAGAGCTTGCAGGCCCTTCACATAGAGAATAAAGGTTTGGAGTAGGATGTTGGAAGTGATCCCAGGCTTTGCCATCTAAAGCTAGAAACTTCCAAGGGGGGTGGGGGGGAAGACACATCACTCATGAAGAAAATTCTCTACAGGCTTACAGGGGACCATGTGTGGAGAGGGCAAGGATTAATTCCCTGTGCGGAGAGAGTCAGAACCGTGTCTTTGTGAGCTATCTCTCTCACTTCTGGGCCTTCCATGCATTCAACAACCTACATTAGCCCTGAATGTCCCTCCATTAGAGCCTTTGGTGGTCCCCTCCACATGTCCCTTTAAGACCATTGCAGTTCCTCTGTAGGTGTCACAGGTATACCTACAATCTGAGACCCTGTGTCTGCTATAGGTGTAGTCAGAGATTAGAAATAAAGGTATCCAAATCAGGAACCTGTACTTTGATCTGATATTAACAGTGTCAGAAAATAGGATGAATGAAAAAGCCTCTAGAATTTCCTCCTCTGACTCCCTTGGGAAGACTTAGAGACAGCTACCTCTGAGCCCCTTTGAACCTTGAGCAGCATTTTGCATCATACTGAAATTAATATATTGTGTTTTAAGTACTTATTTGTGTATCTGTCTCCAGGAAGACAGGGGCCTGATCTTTTCACCTCTGGATCCCCCAGGACCTAGGACCAAACGTTGCACATAGTAGTGTATAAGTTTGTATAAATTTGCTAGAGCTTTTAACAAAATATCACTGACTGAGTGGCTTAAGCAACAGAAATTTATTTTCTCACAGTTCTGGAGGCTGGAAGTCCAAGATCAAGATATCAGCAGGTTTGGTTTCTCCTGAGGCCTCTCTCCTTGGCTTGTAGATGGCCACCTTCTCACTATGTCTTCACAAGGCCTTTTCTCTGTATGTGTATACCCCTGGTTTCTCTCCGTCATCTTAAAAGGGCACCAATTATACTGGATTAGGGCTCCACTCTTATGACCTCATTTAATTTTAATTATCTCTTTAAAGTTCCTAGCTCCAAATACAGTCCTATTCGGTGTTAGAACTTCAGCATGTGAATTTGAGGGGGACATAATTTAGTCCACAACACTGAGTGCCTAATAAGTGGGGTTTTTTTTGGGGGGGGGGGTGCGGGGGAAGAAGGAAAGAAGGATGGATCCTATGCGCTAAAATATTTACAAATGGCAGAGCATGTTACAAATGTAAATATTTTACTGTCAGGCGGTAGAGTAAACCATCGCCCTCTTTAACTTCCCCTCTCCTCCTGAAACTAACTCACGAGCCACCAGACATTAATTCCGTTGAGTTTCAGGCAGCAAACATGAGAAAGGGGCCTTTGCTATTCTGGTTTCCCCATGGGTATTGACCTCAAAGCCAAAGACTCTCTGGCCCTATGCAGTCATCTTAGGGCCTCAGGGCAGTAAGATACATATTTTACATTATTATCTGATGTGTATACTTCACAAAACAATGCCATTACTCTGCCATACAATCATATTCTTTTAAAAATAACTGCTTTCGGGCTTCCCTGGTGGCGCAGTGGTTGAGAGTCCGCCTGCCGATGCAGGGGACACGGGTTCGTGTCCCGGTCCGGGAAGATCCCACATGCCACAGAGCGGCTGGGCCCGTGAGCCATGGCCGCTGAGCCTGTGCGTCCGGAGCCTGTGCTCCGCAACGGGAGAGGCCACAACAGTGAGAGGCCCATGTACCACAAAAAAAAAATTAATAAATAACTGCTTTCTGTTTGTGAACCAATAAATTGATTTTATAACCCATTAAATGGGTCAGGACCCATGGTTTGAACAATCTTGCTCTATTCTTTCAAATGAAAGCAGAGAAGCGCCCCTTCCCTTTTTTCTCCCCTATTAAACTTAACACTTTACAGAACAGTTCTACAGACGTTGTCTCATTTGATTTTACAGCAACCCTGAGAGGTACATTTTATGGCCCACATGAAACTGACAGGAATATTAGTTAATTATGCCCAAGGTCATT
Source organism: Hyperoodon ampullatus (assembly GCF_949752795.1). Taxonomy (NCBI): domain Eukaryota; kingdom Metazoa; phylum Chordata; class Mammalia; order Artiodactyla; family Ziphiidae; genus Hyperoodon; species Hyperoodon ampullatus. The sequence goes on from NC_136932.1 coordinate 51,300,907, forward strand.
CAGCCAGAATTCTACTGGGATTTGAACCCATGTTCTCTGACTCAAATTCAAAACACTTTTTTTTGTTTGTTTTTTTTTGTGGTACACGGGCCTCTCACTGTTGTGGCCTCTCCCATTGCGGAGCACAGGCTCCGGACGCGCAGGCTCAGCGGCCATGGCTTACGGGCCCAGCCGCTCCATGGCATGTGGGATCTTCCCAGACCGGGGCATGAACCCGTGTCCCCTGCATTGGCAGGCGGACACTCAACCACTGCGCCACCAGGGAAGCCCAAATCACTTTTATATATCATGCTGAGTAGTTTTATTTTTGTAAAAAGCAGGAAATTTTGCCCATTTTTCTCATTCACATTTTTATTTTAATGTCATAATTGACTGTTCTGACCTTGCTTTCTTTTTTTAAAAAATTAATTTATTTTATTTATTTATTTTTGGCTGTGTTGGGTCTTCCTTGCTGCGTGCGTGCTTTCTCTAGTTGTGGCAAGCGGGGGCTACACTTCATTGCAGTGCATGGGCTTCTTATTGCGTTGGCTTCTCTTCTTGAGGAGCACAGGCTCTAGGCGCGCGGGCTTCAGTAGCTGTGGTGCAAGGTCTCAGTAGTTGTGGCTCACGTGCTTCGTTGCTCCGTGACATGTGGGAACTTCCCGGACCAGGGCTTGAACCCTTGTCGCCTGCACTGGCAGGTGGATTCTTAACCACTGCGCCACCAGGGAAGCCTTGACCTTACTTTCTAATACTAGAAAGTTTTAAACCATGGGGTAATTTGATTCCTGGTTAGAATAAAGTAGTCTCAAAAATTTTATAACACCTGAGTAAAATTTTTTTCTGGTTATTAAAAAAATTGAAATAAATTATATAAAATTTGGTAAAATATAGAAAAGTTGAAAAAATAAAATCATTCAAAATCTGAATACCCAGAAAAAAATCATTAGAGGCACTTTGGATATTTCCTTCCAGTTTTTTTTTTTTTCCTCTACACAGCTATGTTTTTAGTACTTAGTTGACGTCATACTTGATTTTGTTAACTGAACATTATCCCAGAAGTCTTTTTCCATGTTCTTTCAAACTCTTATATTTTTAATGGCCCCCAAAACATTACATGATGTGAATGTGCCACAATTTGCTTAACCATCCCCTAGTGTTGGACACTAGGTTCGTTTCCAGTTATCGCCTTTGTAAATCAAACTTAAGAAAAGGAATAATGACCTTAGTACTTTTCATTGCCCAAGTGTTTTTCCTGGGTCAATTCCAACATTTTCTAAATCTTGTTTGGAAATAAGAGCTAGATAGAGACCTTCAATATTACCTAGTTCAGTGTCTTCAATTTAAAGGTGTGGAGTCCTACAGCAGTTCCCATGGGGCTGTAGAACAGTATAGATGGATGATGGACAGGGCACAGTCAAGGAAACTATGCCCTTGAACTTAGGAATTCAGATCATCTTAACACTTAGAAATGAAAAATAAGTTTATTCATTTATTTGGCCGCACTGCACCGGCATGTGGGATCTTAGTTCCCCCACCAGGGATCAAACCCACGCCCCCTGCACCGGAAGCGCAGAGTCTTAACCACTGGACCGCCAGGGAAGTCCCAGAAATGAAAAATAATTTAAGGAGACTCTGGTCGAAGGGCTATATTCCCACCTGTCACCTGTAACATGGCCCCCACAGCAGGGAGTCTCCATGGAGGGAAGCATCAGAATTTGGGGAAGAGGAAGTGATTGCCCTAAATTACACTATAAGGTAATGAGAGAACAGGGCCCTGAACCCGGATCAAATAATTCTCAACTCAGTGCTCTCTCTACCCCACTGAAGAGGTATAGTGTTAAGTCGTAAAGCATAAATGAAAATATCATAGCACTGACCTTCCCACGCCACAAATGGGAAAACAGTATTTGTGCACTGAGGTTTACAGTCTAGCTAAGTGAAATATAAAAACCAGCAAAGCAATAGCTTCAATGTATTATAAAAATCAAGAATAGATAAATGGAGCAATTTCTATTTAACAGGTTAATTAACTCCCCACGGAAAGAACTAGAGATGCAGCAATTAGAGGAAGAGAGTTAACCATAAAGGCAAGATTTAAGCAGAAATTTTGTTTAGGCTTTATACCAGAAATATATTTGGGAAGAGTCACATTTTAATATCAAAGACTTGAGCCCTACTGGAGTGCCTGCTTTAACAAACACCCAGAAAATAAATATCTGCCTTTGGTTGGTCTGTAACTATGCCCAGCCTAACTTCCACGACCTCCACACTGTCTTGCCAATTGCTGGCTTCCAGCACAAAAGTTCCACTAACTGCTGCATCTTGGTTCCTAAAGAACCTGCCTATTGTTGAGCTACATTACTAACGTTACTAGTCCCCGCACCTTCCTTTGCTGCTAGCTTTGGATCAAATGCAGGTTACACTGCCAACTGTGTGAATTGGTATCAGCTTTCTAGAAGGCAAACTGACATTGCATATCAAAAGCCACAAAGATGTCTATAGCCTTGGGCCAAATAATCAAAAGAAAAGTCAAAAGGAAAAGAAAATTTATTAAAGATGTCCATCATGGTGTTGTTTAGAACTATCCAACAACAGGTAAACCACGGCACATCTCTATTAATAGCTGCCATTTGTTGAAGCAATTCTCTGACAGGTCTGGATATGCTTCAAAACCTCACAGCAGCTCTGTCACAGATGTGGAAACCAAGACTCGGAGCACTAGGCAGTCACTAAATGGCTATTATGGCAGAACCAAGGCTTGAACCAAAGACTTTATTCCACTCATCCCTAGGATTGCTTAGGACCAAGACACTGGAGCGAGTGAGTGAATCTCAGAAATGAAGCTGGACACCACAGCCTCTGTGATGAGTGTGAAGATGTTGTAGCAGTGCAGAAGAATCCTTCCTGAAAGAACATTAAGAGACCAGAGAAGGACTCCAAATTAAACCTACAGCTTGATTATAAAGTTCATAAAAATATGTGTAAAAACTGAAAGCAGTCACAGAGGAAAATAGTTGGGCTTGCATTTAGGGGAGGAAATGGGTGGATGCTTTATTCTATTTATATGTCCTTAAATGTTGTTACGCCAGCGTCTTAACAGCAAGCCTTAAAAAAAAAAAAAAAAAAAAACTGACTCGGCCACTGGCCACTGACTGGAGATTTATAAACCACGTGGATGTTTTTCTCTGTCTCCTACCTTTGAGTAACTTCTCCACCCTGCCAGTTCTCTCTCGGTTTCATGATGCCTGCACCTTGTTGAAACCACAACTTCCCCTCTGGGGATTGCTGAGTGCTCAGGAGGGAATCACGCGGAGGGCTTTTTCAGTAGAGGTGAGAGGATATTGGAATATGACATCACTATTCAAATAGTGAAGGAGAGAGCGAGAGCACCAAACACACTCACAGGCCAAGGAGAAAACCAGTGGGCTTTTATGGCTCTGTTTATGGGAAGCGCTCCACCGGCTGAAAGGTCAGGAGCTGACGTGTCCAATGGCACTGGAGCATTACATGAAATTGCAAAAATAGAACCTTATAAAAATTCATAAGCTCATGAAGCACCCACTTGACTCATGGGTTACGGGTATGGTGGCCAGGATGTTGTCAGGCTCTGGAAAAAAGGAAGCAGAGTAGCTGCATCCTGAGGACTTAGCACTGTCCTACAACCTTCTAGTAAAAGAACACTGATAACTAGTACTACGCACTGGCTGCTTACCATATACATGCATTTGCTGGAGCTCCTCTTGTATTAACTGATTTAATCCTATGGTAAGTACTCCTGGTTTACCTTCTACTTTACAGATAAGCAAACTGAGGCTTAAAGAGGTTAAAAAAAACCTTGCCCAGCTGAGATTCAAGCCCAGGTCTGCCTGACAGCAACCGCTGTTCTCTGCAGCCTCTCTCTATGCCACACTGCCTGATGGCCTTGACCTCTTCCTGTCAATGACCCTGTGTGGCACCAGGTACTGCCTCCTTCATATGGAAGACACTGCCATTCCTTTAGATCACAGGAAACACTGCCTCAGACCCCCCTCCCCTGAGCTGTCAGGTCTGAGTGAGAAAGTTCACTGAGCTTCCTGCCTTTTCAGTGAAAGAGAGGCAGTGTGTCCTATGATGGAAAGAGTGTGGCCTGTGGAACGAAATGGATCCAGGTTTGCATGCTGACTCCCCCATTCAGTAACATGAATTCAAGTGACTGAATGTCTGTAACCCTCCATGTTCTCATCTGTGAAGTGGGGGCCCACTCACAAGTGGTGAGGATTGGAGTCCAGTCCAGTGCCTGGCATGGGATGGGAGTATTTTCACTTGGTTAGTAATCTGTCCCTTACTGATTCTAGAGGAACCTCTACTGTCTTCGTGCCCCGTCTTCAGGGAAACTGCTAGGAGAGAATAGTTGGTTACTGCCCTCAGGAATAAGGCACCAGTCACCGGGCAGGCACCTCCAGGCTTCTACCTTTGGCCCCTTCCTCTCCCTTCACAAGCTTTGCCTGATCCATCCACCAGCGGAATTTCTCTTTCCTTTGATGGGAGTTCTCTCCCTTCAGCTCTCTATTCCCCAGTCTCTTAAGACGTTTATCTTAATCTTCACTGTGAGGTCCTCGTTTTACCTCTTCATCTTGGTGGCCTTATTTTACCTATCTTTCCCAACCCACTAGCACCTGTGTGCCTTGCCTGTCCACACTGTCCTTTGCGTACCCTGGAGTCTGTACAGAGACAATTCCACTAGGGTATGGTCTGCAAGGGCAGTGACCGTATCTCCTTTCCTCACCTTCTTATGCCCCATGGCCTGAGCACTGTACCTGGCATACAGTAGGTGCTCAATAATTGTGTGATAAATGAGTGAATGAACGAATGAATGATTAACGTGTAGTCTGTATGGCCTGAGTGGAGAGTGAGTCATTCTGCAAACGTTTGCAGAGGACCTGTTGTTGGCTGTGGGAGGAGAGTCACAGACAGAAGGTCTCTTAGGCTCCCTAGGAGTCAGGGTAGATTATGTGCAGCTTCTCTGTTATGTGTTTTATATACATCCTCTCATTTAATCCTCAAAAGAACTCTATACGTGTCAGTGAAAACCCCATTTTACAGATAAGACTAACTTGCCTGTCACCCAGCTAAGTGGGGAGTCTAACCCAGGCCGCCCTGACTCCAAAGCCAATGTCACCTCCTTACATGGCAGACCACTGAGCATAGGGGTTAAGTGCATGGGCTCTGAAAGTCAGACAATTTGGATTCAGAGTCTGACTCGACTCTTAGCAGCAGTGGAAATTCTGAGAACTCATGGGTCTCTTCAAGTCTTAGTTAGCTTATCTGTAAAATTGGGATGGGAGTATTTCCCACCTCAAGGATTGCTGTGAGAATGGAATGAGACAATTTAAGTAAAATACTGTGAGCCAAGCACACAGCAAGTCGTTTGCGGCAGCAGCAGCAGCTGTAGCAGGGGCAGTAGTAGTAATTGTAGTAGTAGTGGAGGTACTAATGGTAGTAGTGGTAGTGATGGCAGTAGGAGGAGGAGGAGGAGGAGTGGTGGTGCTGGTATTAATAGTGGTTGTAGCTATAGCGACTAGTGATAGTGGTAGTAGTAGCAGTACTAACAGAGACAATAGTGATAGTATAGTAGTAATAGTAATAGTGGCAGTAGCTGTAGTGGTGATAGTGGTAGTAGTGGTAGTACTAATAGTGGTAGTAACAGTAGTGGTAGTAGTAGTAGCAGTCATGGTAGTAGTAATGGTGATAGTAGTAGTGGCAGTAGTAGTAGTGGTGGTGGTGGTGGTGGTGGTAGCAGCAGTAGTAGTAGTAACAGTGATAGTAGTAGTAGTGGCAGAAGTACTAGTAGTAATGGTGATAGTAGTAGTAATGGTGATAGTAGTAGTAGTAATATCAGGGTGATTTTAATTCAGTGTACCCAGAAGCCAAGGCAGTAATTTGAGGAGGTCAAGTGGGTTTGTCAACTTGGTGTACTTCCACATTAACATGGAGACTGAGTGAGTACAGGAATGGGAGAGGGTGGAATTGAAACCCAGCACCTAGGGACTTCCCTGGCGGTCCAGTGGTTAAGACTCTGCGCTTCTACCGCAGGGAGTGTGGGTTTGATCCCTGGTCGGGGAACTGAAAACCCGCATGCCACGCATGGCTCAGCCAAAACATAAAAAAAGAAAGAAAGAAACCCAGCACCTAAATACTGGAGGCCCTGAGAATGGAATAGGAGAGCTGCAGTTCCCAGGCACAACCATAGAGGGGAGCAGTGACTCGGGACCCACAGTGTCTGAACCCCCCAGGGAAACATGCGTGGGTTAGGAACAGAGGCCATTTTAGAGACAATTTTATTCCTAGCATTTAAGGCAGACTTCACGAGAGCAAGCTTGCACAGAGGAAAGCAGGGAGTGCAGGGGCAAAGCGGGAGCACAGCAGTAGGGGTGATGTTCCACCTGACGGGTAACACTGAGACAGTGTTCGCTCGTGCCCCTCACTGCCAGCTGGGGTGGAAGCAAGTGGGCCCCAGGTTATGAGCAGTTCCCCTGTCTTTCTCACTCGTCTGGACCCTATTGTGTGAGTTTGAGAACCACTGGTCTGGAAAGACATGGTGGCCAGAGGATGAGGAGAGGGTTTAAAAACCCTCAGAGTCATATTTAAAGAAGCCACACACACACAGAGGCATAAAGTATGTGCTGAAGGCTGAGTACTAGCTGTGGGTGTCAACACCGAGAAGGTGGCTTTGGAGCAAGATGGATCTGGGTTCAAATTCTAGCTTCACCCCATAGCTATGAGGCCTCAGACGAGGGGGGTAACATTAGTACTAAACTGGTAGGGTTGTTGTACAGATTAGATGAGACAATGTCTGTAAAGTGCAGATGGTAACTTCAGTGACTGCTCAGAGAAAGGCAGCTGTTATTATTACTATGATTACTATTACATCAGCACAATGATAGAGAAATTGCTTTTACATCCACTCCCCCAGTCCTATCAGTTATATGGTCTTACTTGGGAACTGTCTTATATTTCGCTCAATTTGTGTCACGTGTGACAGAACTGACTTCCGGACAGGATTTCCAGGCCCCTGAGGGTAAGAATAAAAACACACATATCTGTCTTGGCTATTGCACAATTCCGAGTATAATTCTGCACATAGAGTATTTGGGTGGTCAGTGAACTCATCTATTGGTCAGTTGTGGAACTGATAGCTTACAAGTTTCCCACCATGGCATCTAACAAGGCATTCCAGCAATCGTCTGTAAGCGTCTGCTGTACGCCAAGAACACTGGGATGGTCCACTCTGGGGAGACTGTCCTAGGGGTCCCTCTTTTCTCGTTGCTAAGCGATGGCTCTGGGGGTCCACTGTACCTCCTTCCCTTGCTGTGACCAAACCGACCCCACTTCTGGACAGAAACACTGGCATGGAACAGAAGGGACAGTACAAGAAACTAACGTGGTCCAGTGAAGTTAGGCATTTGTTTTTCAAGTTCAAGACCATTTCCTCGAGGACTAGACAGAATTGATGTATCAGTTACTCTGACACTGAAGGACAGAGAGAACTGCAAGTCCTGCTTAAATAAACTCGAGAGAACCCAAAGGGGCAAAGGTCCATTTTAAATATCCTCCTCGGCCTCACTGCTCTTTCTGCCTTACTGGTCTCTGTTTCATCATCTGGAAAATGAGGTTATGAGACCAGCTGGTCACCAAGGTCATTTGAGGACCCTGGACATGGCTCCATGTGGAGCCTGAAGGTAGGAGAATTCTGGCTCCTCTCCAGTTACGAACTCCCCGTGTGACCAGGACCCAGAGTCATCCTCTCTGCCCCCCAGCTTCTACATGTGCAAATGACCTCTAAGGTTGCTCTAGACAACCTCTAGGGACCATTCCAGCTGGGTCTCTGATGTCACTTCGAAGGTTCTTCCCAGCCCTGCCTTCTCTGCTGCCACCCCTGACTCCACACTGTGGGGGGCTTGAGTAGGGAGTTTCACTTCTCCCTCTTTCCCTCTTTCTGTCACTGCTGGGTAATTTCATAATGACACACACCCTCCAGAGCCGGTCTGGGGCACTTCAGGTAGATGGAGGCAAATACAACTGTCCCTTGATGTCTGTTTCCTCATTCACAAAATGGGAGCACATGCTTCATTTTCAATCGGCAATGTTACCCCGAAAGAAACTTTGAATGGCAACTCCATCGTTCAATATCTCAAGCAGAAACTTGCATAACTGACTCCTTTTTCACAAATTACAAAATGAATAGCCTTGTCTCTCCTCCTGTGCTCCTGCGCTCTCTTCCGTCCAGAAACACAGGGGCTCTTTCAAGGGCATTTACCCCTTTAGAGAGGGGGGAAAACATGGGTATTAATATGAGCTTTCTTTCTCTCCCTGATTCACCCTCATGTCATTGCTGGCTGAACATTTCCCATACGACCAGGCACATTTGAATAATTAATATTCAATAAGCTGAATGGTTGACCTTCAGCCGCTGAGTGACTCCTAAAAATGAGAGTGTTATAGGAGAAGGCAGCATCTCATGGAGGAGTCTAGGACGGTGCCTGAGTCCATGTCCCTTGTTACAATCACAGAACGTGGATTAGGTCAGAAACTCCCATGACTGCGGCACGTCACCCAAGTCTCTTGGGAGAGCTTCTTGGGTAGGAGCTGGGCTCAGGTGAAAAGGCAGTGATAAATGAACCATACCTTGGAAGTGGCCATGTGACTGAGATAAAAATGATCTGCTCTGCAGATCATGAAAAGATGAGACCCAGCAGGGTTGAAATTCAAACACCAGGGGAGTTCCATTCTTTCATTCATTCATTCAAAAAACATTTATTGGGGGCTTCCCTGGTGGCGCAGTGGTTGAGAGTCCGCCTGCTGATGCAGGGGACCCGGGTTCGTGCCCGGTCTGGGAAGATCCCACATGCCGCGGAGCGGCTAGGCCCATGAGCCATGGCCACTGAGCCTGCACATCCGGAGCCTGTGCTCCGCAATGGGAGAGGCCACAACAGTGAGAGGCCCGCGTACCCCCCCAAAAAAAAACACTTATTGGGAACCAATAAGTGCCAGGCATTGTTCTAGATTCTGGGGTTATGGCAGTGAATGAACCAGACCTTCCTGCCCCCCACCCCAAAAAAAGAATCCCTGCCTTCCTGGGGCTTATAGCTAGTTGAGAAAACAGACAATAAACAGAATTAAGTTGTTCAATACATAGGTTGTCAGGTGATGATAAATGCTTTGAAGAAGAAGACAAAAGGCAAGGGAATAGGGCTCAAGAATATCAAGCAGGGGGTGGGCTACAGTTTTAGTAAAGGTAGGCAGGAAAAACCTCATGGAGAAGATGACAAATTAGTAGAGACTTGAGGGAGATATCCAGGGGAAAAGTGCCCCAGGGCAAGGAAAGAGCAAGTGCAAAGGCCCTGAGGCAGGAATGTGTCTGGTGGGTTCCAGGAACAGCAAGGAGGCCCTATGGCTGGAGTCAAGTACCTCACAGCAGGCTTTTGCTCTGAGTGCGATGGGACACCACCAGGATATTTACAAACAGAGAAGAACATGATCTGACTTTCGATTTAACAAAATCCCTCTGGCTGCTCTGTAGAGAATAGACTCTAGGGGGCAAGGGCAGAAGCAGCGGGACCAGATTAGGCAAAACAGGAAAGATGCCTGGGGTGACTGAGAGGGTGTGGATGGAGGGGCCAAGAAGTGGTCAGCTTCTGGGTTTATTTTGAAGGAAGATCCAGCAGGGTTTGCTGAAGGGTTAGATACAGGTCTAAGCGAAAGGGTTGCCTCCTTGTTTGGAGGCACAAGGAGGTAGAAAGACGGGTTTGTCATTTACGGAATTGGGAGAGATTGCAGGAAAAGCAGGTTTGAGGAAGGAAATAGGAAGCTGTGTATAAACAGTAGGAAGGGGGAGATACAGGTGGCATGCCTGCCCCACCTGAAGGGGGTGGTTCAAAAGATCTTACAGAAGCAAGTCAGCCAGAGAATGCTGCACAAGCAGTGTGGTGAGGTGGGGAAAGTTCTGGTTTTCTGAGTCAGAACACCTGGTTTTGAGTCCCGTATTTGGCACTCTCTAGCCGAGGGGTTTGGGGCACGTTACTTAAGCTCTCTGTGCTTGAATCTACTTATCTTCAAAATTTGCAGAGATATGTATACTCACATGCGCGCGTGCACGCGCGCGCGCACACACACACACACACACACACACACACACATACATACTTTGTAAAATGCAAAATATTACACCCAAAGCTAGAGGTACAGGCTCTGGAACCACAAAGAACTGGATGTGAAGCCTCTTACTATAAATAAGAGGTTGGGCTAGTTTCTCAACCTCTTAAAAGTCTTGGTTTCCTCGTGTGTAAAATGGAGATGACACAGCCTACCTTACAAGATTGTCATGAGGATTCTTGAGATAAAAATGTTAAAGCATCTAGCAAAGAGCTTGGTACACAGTAGGTGCTCAATAAATTATGGCCATTATTACACATAAATGTAACTGTTATTATAGGTCTACTTATTTATATGTTGGCCTTCTGAGTGTGTGGCCACCTGTACAAAAATTCAGGGTGGCCAGACAATATTATTTCAGGGAAGCAGACAATATTATTTACACATACATTGTAATATATCAATCAATAATTTATTATGTGCCTGTGACCACCCTGTGTATACTCTCTGAGATTGTGAGCTTCCAGGAAACTGCTGGGAGCTGAGAAATAGTAAAAGAGATTAAACATCCAATCAAACTTTCTTGAGACAAAGGATCTTATCTTATTTTTCTTTGTATCTGCCACTGCCGGCCTGGTCCAATGACTACACCGAAGAGGTACTTTATAGAGAGGTAGGATCAAAGAAAGGGATCTTAGAGCTCATTTTGCTCAATCATCTCCTTTTAAAATTAAGAAAATCAGAACCCAGAGAGGGCCAGTGACTTGCCAAAGTGGCCCAGCAAGTGAGTAGCAGATCGAGGGCTGGTGCTCAGTGTTCCTGACTGTGAGGTCAATGGCTTTCCACTGTACCTCTCATAGATGTGGAATGACCAAATCCAGCGGTGGCTAAATCAGGAGCATCTCATGACATGAACCCGCATAAGTCTCTTCAGTGGGCTCATTCCGTCTGACAAAGATTCAGAGGGTTTCCTCGTAGGGACAATAGGACAGAGTAGGGGTTCTGGAATGGTCCTCTGAGCCTCCTGGATTTCTCTGGGGCCGGCAGTATTTGCACTGGCCTAGACATTTTCCACCAAACCTCCCCGCAAATATTTGAAGGCCTTGATACAATGCCACACAAATAACCGTATCTCCCGTGTAAACAGCCTGGAGTCCTTAGTCAGCAGTGACCAGAGGAAAAAAGCAAAACCAAAACTTAGCTCCTTGAAATAGTTTTTAAAAGGTAAACCTCAAAGACCACCTAAAAGGTGACACATTTTTGTTGTGGTTAAAGTCACATGTTATTTACACTGTTCATTGAAAACTGGGAGAGGGGTGTGTGTGTGTATGTTTTCCGTGATACAGAAGAAATTCCCTGTGGTAGCAAATGCTGTTTTAAAAAGCAACTTTTAAACTTCAAAAAAACATCTGCCTCTCATTCTATCCCAGGCATTGCATGTGCCCCATGTTAATAACCCCTATCTGAGAGGGATAGGGGAAAGACTTTAGAATTAGATTAAATGGAAAAAACATGTTCTGTTCTGGACTTATGAGATGGTTCCTGTAATAAGTTTCCCATCTTTGGCAGAGGGAACAAAAGTACTGTTCCCTCACACATTAGCAAATCTGGCAATAGCACTAAAGAAGCTTTGGACAGGGAGATGGGGAGAAAGTCGCATGAAATCTCAGTAATAGTGGTTAAAGTTTAGACCAAAGAAGCCACGGTGGTCACCACAGGTTAGAAGTCCCAGGACCACTGCCTAGCCTGACTACCTACCAGTTACCATCCAACACTCCCTGACCTTCAAATAGTCTTCCTACAATCATCCTTACTTGTGCTCCACCTTCAAACCTTGTAAACTGAGAATCCTAGTTCATCTACTTTGTTTATATCAGGTGATCATGGATTCGTCAGATCAACTACTCAATTGTCATCAGAAGCAGGGGACAAAATAACCATAATGTATTATTATTGACAATAAGAGCAACTAACATTTACTGAAGGCTCAGTCTGTGACAACACTGTGCATTCTCTAATCTTCACCAAAACTATGAATTTACACTATGTTATCTCCATTTTCACCGATGTAGAACCTAGGTCCTAACTAGTACATTATTCTAATTTAAATACATGAAGACTCTTTATAAATAATTGATAGCATTTCCAGATTATACAAGTCTTAAAAGAGTGTATGATCTTAATTAGTAACTTGCATGTTTCTTCCCATCACTGATACTTGATTGGGAGTAATTCATAAGCCATAACTAGGATCATACTATAAAAATGTTTGAAACCTTTTCCTCATTTAATATATTGAAATCTCTTTAAATAAATATAGATTTCAAAGTGTCAACAGCAGCTGCGATTAAGGAAAATTGCACTTTCTCATTTTGCTTTAATTTTTTACAATGATTATATATTACCGAGAACAAAAAACAAGAAAGTTATTTTCATTTTTAAAAAATAAAAAAAGATTTTGGTACTGCACAGGCCTGTGTGGCAGGACATTGACACAAATCCATTGTCACAAAAAGTCAGAAATAATCATTTGCATCTGCTTAGCACTTTATGGTTTGAAAAGCACTTTTGCATACTATATCCCTTTAATCCTCATAGTAATCCTATATGATAAGAAATATGATGCCCACTTTCTGGGCAAGGAAACTGAGGCTTGCAAAGTTTATAGTACGTATGACTCAAGGTTATATGTTCCTATAAGGCAGAATTTGAACTTGGGCATCTTGACTCCAAGTGTTTCACGTAAGCCACTACCCCAGTATCTTCCTAAAATTACCAATCCACGTGCTCCGGGTCCTAAATATTTTCTGGATTCTGCTCTGTCACCTCTTCTTAAAGTTTACATTTTGAGTTTTCACTCCAGGGATCTACTATTTTGAAAAGGGTATCTGTATTGTAACAGCTGCTCTCGATTGCTAGAAAGACAAAGATAACTTGTTCCTAGCTAGACCCTCTGCAGAAAGATGAAACACATGTTGCAAGTATGCGCATGGCACCTCCTAGAAGGTCCTCCCTCCCCTCCCTGGCTGCAGACTTCCTTGAACCCTGATTGCTCGCAGAGCCCAGGTCAAGGAAGAAACTTCCAGAGAACAACAACCTCACTCAGCCCTCACTGTATGTTTCCCACGTGCCAAGCTTCTGCCACTCTCCTTTTTATTAAGTCCCAGCAATAATAGTGTACCCATTTTCTGATGTGGAAACTGAGATCTAGAGAGGTTAAGTCACTAGCCCCTGGTGTCGATAAGGGATGGAATGGAAATTCAGACCCAGCAATCTCTCCCACTGCCGTGGGCTTCCAACGGAAAAGAAGGAACCAGGGATCCTGTTTTGGTTTTTTAAAGTACAACACACACACACACACACACACACACACACACACACACACACCTGTGTGGGCATACAGGAAGGAAACAGATAAACTGAATAGCAAAGGCTTAGAGAAAGAGGCAGTTGGGGATTGGGAAGCAGGTAGTAAATAGGTGAGAAAGGAGACTCTTTTTACTCTTTTTACTTTATCCAGTTTTGATCATTTTAATTTTTTGTAATGTTTGTTAGGTTTTTTAAAATTGTTCTAAAACAAACATAAAATTTACCATCTTAATCATTCTTAAATGTACACTTCAGTGGTATTAAGTGCACTCACAGTGTTGTGCAACCATCACCACTATCTTTCTCTAGAGCTTTTCTCATCTGGCAAAACCGAAACTCTGCACCCATTAAACAGTAACTCCCCGTTCCCCACTCCCCCTGCCCCTCAACCATCACTCTACTTTCTCTTATATAAATTTGATTGTTCTCAGTATCTCATGTAAGTGGAATTGTACACTATTTGTCCTTTTGTGGCTGACTTCTTTCACTTAGCATAATGTCCTCAAGGTTCCTCCATGTTGTAGCATTTGCTGGAGTTTCCTTCCTTTCTTAAAGCTGAAAACTATTCCACTGTGTGTAGAGATCACATTTTGCTTCTCCATCTGTGGACACTTGAGTTGCTGTGGACACTTGGGTTGTGGACACTTGGGTTGCTTCCACACCTGAGCTATTGTGAATAGTGCTGCTGTGAACATTTGTGTGCAAATATCCCTGCTTTCATTTCTTTGGGGTATATACCAAAAAGTGGAATTGCTGGATCAGATGGTGATGTTTATTAGTTTTGTAACTTAGAAAACAGAAGTTTTTTAAAGTGAATACTTCTATAGATTAGAAAAATGTTTAAGAATGAGACATGGGAGACAATGGTGAAAATGACGTGCTTCAGAATCAGTGGGGTTGTCATGGGCGCCAGGAACACCTGTCAGGCTGTGCCATTCCTGAGGGCACGGTCAGTTTGGCAGCCTAATCCTGCATTCCAGCCCGTGCCCAACACCATACCTGTCTTCTTGTAGGTGGTCAGTATAGATGCTCTAAATCCCATTGCCCTCGAGGGATGACTTGACCAGAGCATCTGGGCAAGTGGCAGATCTCGAAGGAAACAAAAGGACTGCTTGGAAAAAGTGCCCCCGTGACAGTGGAGGACAGGACTTTGCCACCTGCTTCCTCACTGTGTGACCTTGGGCGCTTAGCTTCTTGAGCCTCAGTCTCCTCAGTTTACCTGAAGACGTTACCCACCTTGAATCATCACAGGACTATCATGAGAATTCACCATTCATTTATTCATCCATTCACAAATATCACATGCCTCCTGGCCCAGGGCTAGATCACATTTGAAATAGGGCCATTTCATTCAACAAACAGTGCTTGAGTTTTCCTCTTGAATAATTTTGTGTAGTATTTTTGTATTCTTTTGTTTTATATTCTCTAATTAGTTCTACATTGAAGCGCCCTAGTCTGATTCCTTTTTTTTTTTTCCCTAAATCTTTATTGTGGTAAAGCATACATAGCTTAAAATTTACAATCTTAATCATTTTTTAGTTGTTATAAAATATATGCCGGATTCCCTGTGTTGTACAATATTCTTATTATTAATTTATACCTAATAGTTGTTCCTCAATCCCCTACCCCTTTAGTGCCCCTCCCCCCTTCCCTCTCTCCACTGGTAACCACTGGTTTGTTCTCTGTATCAGTGAATCTGCTTCTTTTTTGTTACATTCACTAGCTTGTGGTTGTATGTTTTAGATCTGCTCCTTTGTTTTTAAAGCAAGTCTCTAAAAAGAAAAAAAAAAGTGCTCAGGGTCCTCTTAAGAGCTGCGAATGTGGCTTTCTTCCGATGGCTCTATAACCCAGAAGATTGTCTCCCATGACTTATAGGAGAGAACGCATGGGTCAGGAACTTCTGGGAAACTGTGGGTCCCTCTGCTCTCTGAAGAGCCTGCCGGCTTTCCTAATCCGTAATGGTCACCTCCAGCTGCAAGGAGAGGTTAATGAGCTGTGCGGGACAGTGATGGGAAACGGTCGGCCTCTACATCACTCCTGACACCACTGCTAAGCAAGGGCCACGGAGGGGAACTAGCCATAGGGTGAGAGAGATGGACCAGAAAACAATATCCACTTCATTAGCCGGTGACTCTGAATGTGTGGAAAGAGGCCAAGGTCCAGCCTACAGACTGTGACGGAACACTCTACAACGCTGTGAGGTCTGGGCAAAGGCCGGCAGGGAGAATGCACACTGCCTCAGTCCAGGGGAATCTTGGGGACATTTCCCCTTACTCTTTGCCTCTCTCTCTCTCTCTCTCTCTCTCACCCTTTCTCCCTTCCTATCTTTCATCTCTTTTTCCTTCCTTCTTTCCTTCCCTTTTATCTTTCTTCCTTTCCTTTTAAAATTTTATTAATCTCTCTTTTTCTCATTATTCCCCTTTTCTTTTCTTCCTTTTTTCCTTCCTCTCATCCTCCACCTCCAATCAATTTCCCCTTTTTTCCAAATCTTAATTCCAGAGAGGCAGATATCTGCTGACCTGTAGCCAGTTTCCAGCTTATCAAAAAATAAAATAATATGGACTACTTTCATACATTAGAGCAGGGGTCCCAAAGGGGAGCGTGCAAGGTGATATATTGTGGGTACAGGATGAAAATACTGGCTCTGACTTTTACATTTATGTTAACTCCATGGCCTTTTAATTTTCGTCTTTGGTTTATAATGAGCATGAAATATCGGTACAGTAGCACATGTGGTAAGTTAGTTACTTAATACAAATAATGGTATTGAGGGGCTCCAACTTTTTTCCTTTTTAACTGAGAGGAGAAATCGGGGAAAACATTTACAGATTACAGTTTTAAAGAAAAGACCCTTAAAATTTAATAATACCTGGTTCAGCTTATCCCTATGTACAGTCAGTGCCTTGACTACACTCAGACGGGGGCTTCCAGGCACACACAGGGCCTGAGCTGTGAGGAGGGCTGAGGCTTGACATCCCGAGAAGTAGCTGTCACCAGACCACGTGGACCCTGAGTCTCAGCCCTATGTCACTGATTTGAAAAGTCTTCCCTGGGAAGACCCCTCACTTACAAGTGTCCCCCCACTCTCTTTCACCTTCCCCGCCCTATGATTTTTCTCCGTGGCACACTGTCACCCGACATACGATATACTCCCTCGTTCATTGGTTTGGTTGTCTGTCCCCAGCCCTCGCTGCAGTGAAAGCTCTGTAAAGACAGGGCCTTCATCTGTTTCATTTGCTGCTGTATCTCCAGTATCGAGAATTGTGCCTGATACAGATAGGTACTCAATGTGCCAAGAAACCAAGGGCTGAAAATGACTGAGTTAGACCAAACACGGCTTAAGGGGATTCCTTGGAAATGGAGTCACTGGATCTTCTCTTTTTTCTTTTTTTGAAAAATGGCATTTTATTTATTTATTTATTTGGCTGCTTTGGGTCTTAGTTGCCACACACAGGATCTTCGTTGCCGCGTGCGGGATGTCTAGTTGAGGCATGTGGGATGTTTAGTTGTGGCATGTGGGATCTAGTTCCCTGACCAGGGATCAAACCTGGGCCCTCTGCATTGAGAGCGTGGAGTCTTAACCACTGGACCACCAGGGAAGTCCCTGGATCTTCTCTTTTTTATCCTTTGCCTTCCAAAGGCTAATTTCATAGCCACCGTGATGCTTAATTATGCTGAGTTAAAACACCCTCTGACTCCCTGGCCTGACTGAACTTCTTGAGGGTAGGAATTGTATCTTTAACATCTGTAAGTCCCAAGCATGTCACATATGGTAAATGCTTAATAGATGTTTGTTGAATGAATGAATAAGTGAGTGTATTCTGGGCCTTGGACATGCAGAAAGGTAGAGGGAGCACTGAGCACACGGAGTTACTAAGCAAGCACTTACAGAGTGCCTGTGGCCTGCTGTGTACTGTTCTAAGCACCACTGAGCAAAACAGAAAATGTGGAAGTTTACTTCCTGTGCCGTAGAGATTTACAATCCACTTAGGGGAGAGAAAACATACAATCACATAATGACTTAGAATAGCTATAAGTGGATTCGTGCTTCCAACAGACACAAAATAATAGGTTAAAATGTGATCAGGTAGGTTCGTAGGCCCTGCCAGCCGGTCCCGGCCGTGAGTATTGAGGACCTACTCTGTGCCGATGCTGCATTTGGTCCTGGAGACACAAAGATTAGTGAACATGCAGCCCTGCTTTTGAGGGGTTTCTGGTCTAGACAGATGGTGAGGTCATTTCAACAACACGGGCAAAGAGCTGGGGCAGAGATGAGCACAGAGGATGCTGGGAGCAGAAGGGAAGAACAAATAGCCTGGGTTTCTCAAGCTCGGCCCTATTGACACTTTGGACCAGATCTTTCTCTGTTCTCTGGGGAATGTCCTGTGCATTGTAGGACATTTAGCAGCATCCCTGGCCTCTACCCACTGGATGCCGTAACAACCCCCAGCCATGACGATACAGTGTCTCCAGACGTTAGGAGCAACGACATAGGTTGTGAGGCCCAGTGTAAAATGAAAATGTGAGGCTCCCTTATTCAAAAAACAGGAAGAAAAAGTGTCATTAAAGATCTAAAATACAAAGATTTTTCATTTCTTTTGTGGTCTATCCTCCCTCTCTTGTTTTCTCTCCCTCTCTCTCTCTCTCTCTCTCCCTGTTTTTTAATTTTCTATTTAATGCCGCATTCCCTGAGGAATGGGGATACTAACAGGGTTAGTGTCTGGGGACCCCGCCCTGTGATTCAGTACACACATGGGCACCCAGCCCACCAGCTGCCAGTTTCCCCCTTGACCAGCCACTGGACCAATGCATTGTGCCCCAGCTGAGGGCATGGAAGTCAGGTCAGGCATCTCCCCTTCCCAGGGCTGCTGCTCCAACCCATGGCAGACAGACACTTCCAGCTTGGATCAGGGATGGCCACCGTCATGTCCCTGAGATGCCATGGGACTCCAGCACCCTATCCCAAGCTCCCCGTGCCCACACCAGGCCCCTTAAGGGTGCAGAGGGCAGCAGTGGTGGCTGGATGGGAGTTAGGGAGAAACAGGCCTGGCGGGGCCAGGAGCTGGAACCCCAAACCCAGAAAGTCAAGGAGGCAGCGGGAGGCGGGGCCTCTTGAGCTGAGGGGTCAAGCCCCCCGCGCATGCTCCATTTTCCCATCAGGCTGCCCTGATGAACAAAAGTGCAAAAATAAAATTATTAAGAATTCAAGATGGCAACTACAGAGCTTTAAACTTCAAGCGCACCCATGAAGCTAGTCCTGCCAGTCATTGGCAAGTCTCCCCAAGGGGCCAAACCACCCTCAGCTGAGAACCTCTGAGCTCAACCTGGGGTTGAGTGGGGCCTTCCTAAGGGGAGTTGAACCCTCAGCTGATCCCAGAAGGTCACAGGGGAAAATAACTATTAGACGGGACAGAACTAACCAGGAAGGAGTCCTGTAGCTCATGAATTTTAAACCTAGTTTTCAGGGGAGTTTGTAGAATCTGGTTTGGCTGGAAGGCGCCCTTCCAGGTGGAGGAAACGGCAGGTGAGAAGGTACAGAAGTGGAAATTAACAAGGTACTGGCAGGGTACGGGGGTTGAGGATGGGGGTGTCTCAATCTTACTCTGATTATTTCTGAACTTTCCCTTTGCTCTGCTGTGGCTTCTGGTAAGATGCTGGACTTCTTGGCCTCCTCCTGTGTGCTGTGCGGTGCCTCGCCCCTCCTGAGGCCCCAGTGGATGGATGCTTGGGTGGATGCACCATCCGCATCTTTGAAGAGGCTCCTTCTATGGCAACCCTCCTCGGTGCCCTGGTTTCTATCCCCTCTGCTCCTGCCCCGCTAAGACCGTCACTCACCTGCCAGGAGAAGGGCAAAGGCTCCCTGAAGGGAATCCATCAGGGAACACACAGGGCCGCATTCTCCCTAGGTGTGTCACTTGGGACGATAATAATCATCACAGCTAAGAATTATTGAGAGCTATTGACAGCTACTCCTTTTCTAAGCACTTTACATGTATTGACTCATTTACTCTTTACAACTTCACCGTTGGGTAGATGTCATCTCTATCCCCATTTTAAAGATGGGAACACTGAGGCACGGGGAGGTTTAGGAATTTGCCCGTGGGCACACAGTTTGTGAGCTGTGAACTCAAAATCTGAATCCTGGCACTCTGGCTCCAGAGCCTCATATTTAATTACTTCACTCAATTGTCTTATCTGTAAAATGGACGTAATGAGAGTAACCTCAGATAATTGTGAAGATTATACGGTACAATAGTAGAAATCATTTAGCACAGTGAGGTAGGCATTTAATAAATAGCAGTACTACTGTTGTTGTTATAAGCATTCTAAACAAGAAATTATCAATAAATAACGGCACACACACACACACACACACACACACACCCCTTTGAAAACTTTCCGAGACTCCTCATTGCCTAAGGAGAGAAGTTCAGAGTCCCAGGCCTGGCATCCAGTGTTTGCTCGTGACCAGCCCTGCGCTAACTTCCCAGCATCATCATTAGCAAGATCCCTCCATGGTCCAGACAACTCAGCTTGCCCTCTGCCCCCATCACCTCCTCACCTACTTTCGTGCCTGCAAGCCTCTGCTCAACGCTTTTTTCTGCCTGAAATGTCCTCTGAGTTCTTGTTGTCAAAATCCTACTTACCCTTCAAGGCATCTGAGCCCCCATAGAACTTGGCTGGTTCCGCTGCTGTTATTAGCACGTGCTTCTAATTATTTATTGTGCCAGGCGATTTACATATATTATCTTTCCTGCCAAATTCTACACTGTTTTCCTTTTTACCACTGAAGCAATTGACGTTCAGAGTGGGAACTTGCCCAAGGTCACATCTAGGAAGCAGCAGAGACAGGTTGCAAACCCAGATCATCCTGACTCCAAGTCCCACACTGAGTCCCCCGTCATTTCTGCCTCTCGCCAGGTACAGAAAATGTTTGAAGCCAGACAGCACTAAATCTCAATGTAAATCTTGAGCTTTCTGAGCATAAATTAAGAAAACTAAAAGTAGAATAATAGTACTGTCTCATGGGGCTGTTATGAATAAATGTTATGAGATGCTTTATGTGAAGCAGTCAGCATCGTGCTTATTGTAAAGGCTGCTCCATCCTGTCTAGCAATAGAAGTGAGTGTTTATATGTCTATCTCTCCCCCTATAAAACCAACTCCTTCAGAGCAGGAATTAAATCACATTCGTCCCAGCAGTGTTAGACACCTACCGCAGTGCCTAGCACCCAGTAGGTGCTCAGTAAATGTTTGCTGCTTTGTCTCAGCAGCCCTGCATGCTCTTCACCCCCAGGACTGGGAGCAGGGTCTGTGTCTAGTCACCAGAGCATTAAAGAACACCCTGGTCCTCCCTTACCTGAGGCCCAGTGGCCACTCTCATGCCCAAGTGCATGTCACAGACAGCACTCCGGACCAGACAGCCCTAAGCAGAGCAGGGGCGGGTGCACCATGGGAGGAGAGGAGATGCAGGTGGGGAGGCACAGGGTGACACCAAGTGGGCAATGGTTCCTAGCTCGTGGAGTGCACCCAGTTTCTTTGCTGGCATCCTTCCAGCTATCTATTGCTTGAGCTTGACCTTGGGACTAGAATTGGGGTATCTTATTTTGTCTAATTCTTAGATATTGTATCTGTTCCTGGGCTGTGCCTTGTACTAATCTTGTTATTGTACAAACACAATATTGTGCAGAGGACAGTGGAGTCCAGCTTCAGAAGACTTGGGTCAATAGAGGGTGGTTCTGGGGCTTCCCTGGTGGTGCAGTGGTTGAGAGTCCGCCTGCCAATGCAGGGGACACAGGTTCGTGCCCTGGTCCGGGAAGGTCCCACATGCCGCGGAGCGGCTGGGCCCGTGAGCCATGGCCGCTGGGCCTGCGCGTCCGGAGCCTGTGCTCTGCAATGGGAGAGGCCACAACAGTGAGAGGCCCACGTACCGCAAAAAAAAAAAAGAATCCACCTGCCAATGCAGGGGACACGGGTTCGACCCCTGGTCCGGGAAGCTCCCACATGCCACAGAGCAGCTCAGCCCGGGCGCCACAACTACTGAGCCTGCGCTCTAGAGCCCACGAGCCACAACTACTGAAGCCCACGCACCTAGAGCCCATGCTCCGCAACAAGAGAAACCACCGCAATGAGAAGCCTGCGCACCACAACGAAGAGTAGCCCCCACTCACGGCAACTGGAGAAAGCCTGTGCGCAGCAATGAAGACCCAACGCAGCCAAAAATAAAATTAAATAAACAAATAAGTTTATTTTTTAAAAAAATAGAGGGTGGTTCTGGAATCTTCAGTGGGTCCTTCTTCCTTTCTGAATCTCAGTTTCCTCGTCTGTGAAATGTGAATACTAATGCCTGCCTTGCCTTCTTTGCAAGATTATTTTGAGGATGAAATGAGGAGGAAGCTCTTTGCACATCATATAACGCTGTGCAAATGTTATAGCTTTTTAAGTGGTTGGTGTGTCCTCAGACAGGAAAGAAGACTTTGATCTCTCTCTCTCTCTCTCTCTCTCTCTCTCTCTCTCTCTCTCTCTGTCTGTCTCACACACACACACACACACACACACAAACACACACACAGACACACACACACACGCACACAATCACGAGATTTCTCTGCACTGAGACTGTTCAGGGTGCTTCTATATGCTCCCCGCTCTGTTTGGGTTTGGAAGATGCAAAAGAGCCAGAAGGAAGGCACTTAATATGGAATTAGGACGTCCTCAGTTCAAGGCCAAGGTCCACTCCTAAACTGTTTGTGGGTCCTTGGGCCAATCCTTACACTTTTAGAGCCTCTATTTCGTCATCATTAAAGCGGGGCTGACACTGCCCAGCTCACAGGTTTGTGGGAGGAATACAGGGGAGAGTATAGCAAAGACACCTCACTAACACTTCTTTGAATGTTAATCCGAAAGCAGAGCCCAGGAAATCTTAGTAAAGAGTATCGCTTTGCTTTCTTTTCTGAACACTAGCCTGGCCTGTATCGTTGATTCAGTAAACACTTATGGAGCCCCTGGTGTATGCTGGGCCCCTGCCAATCTCACTTTTCATGTGTGTAGTAGTAGAAGGGCTAGATTATTGCTCCAGAGTGAAGGCTGTCTATGCCAGGTGTAGTATTTATTAGTTTAATATCATACTAGGTTTCTCATTTTTAATTTAATCTTTTACAAGCTCCTGGGAACACCCTATGTCTAAAAATGAACCGGCAGAAGGAGGTAGGTTGTTGAATCAAAATGAGAGAAATCTCCTCTACCCTTAGGAGTTCTCCTGGCCAGGATCATCTGATAGCAGCTTGTTTGGGAAGTAAAAGCGCAGAGCTGGAAGGGATTTCTAGAAAGGAAATTGAGGGCTGGGTTGGTAGTACTTGAGATCTTCCTGTATCCATTTGTCACAAGCTTGTAGCTGTCCCTGAAGGACTTCACCGGTAGTAGACACCCAGTGTTGTTTGTCAGTGAACTTACACCAGAAGTCGTGCCTTTAGGAGGGGGGAAGGAAGGGAGGCGGGAGGGAGCCCGTGAGCCGTGTGCTATGATTGAGAAAGCACTTGATTTGAAACCAAGTCCAGCTTGTGCCAGCCCCCCTACAAGGTGTTTTGCTGTGTCATCTAATTTAATCCTTCCAATAACCGTAGGAGATAGAAATTCCATTATTATCACCGTTGACACATGGTGATAATATAAAGACTCAAATGAAGTAACTTGCCCAAAGCCACACCCACAAACAACTGCTCTATTTGACTCCAAAGCCAGGATCTCCCCAGTGCCCTGTGCTAATATTGATATCTCTTGGGAAAGTCATTTCTCCTCCCTGAATCTGCTTGTTCATCCCAGCGATGAAGAAGTGAAGTGAGATGCCTCTCAGGTCTCTTTCAGATATATGTGGATCTCTACCTACACAGGTGCTTTATCCAAGGCTTGACACATGGTGGCCCACAGGCCAAATCCAGCCACCCAGCTGTTTTTAAAAATGGTTTTAGGGCTTCCCTGGTGGCGCAGTGGTTGAGAGTCCGCCTGCCGATGCAGGGGACACGGGTTCGTGCCCCGATCCCGGAAGATCCCACATGCCGCGGAGCGGCTGGGCCCGCGAGCCATGGCCGCGGAGCCTGTGTGTGTCCGGAGCCTGTGCTCCGCAACGGGAGAGGCCACAGCAGTGAGAGGCCCACGTACAGAAAAAAAAAAAAAAAAAAAAAAAAAAAAATGGTTTTATTGGCACACAGCCATACGAATCATGTACGTATTGTCTGTGAGAGCAGAGTTGAGTAGTTGTGACAGAGTATAAGCCCACAAAGCCTAAAATACTATCTAGCCCTTTGTAAAAAAAAGTTTGCCCACCCCTGGAATATGCTAGTCTGTAAGTTTCAACGGTGATAAACTACACATGGCGAATGGGAAAGAATGTACAGGGCCACACATCACCTGTAAACAGGGCAGTAAGGAGGTGGCTGCCAGTGTTTACATTTTACACTTTGGAATTGCTTATTATCACTAAGTTGTCATTTACAGCAACAGGCACAAATCCTAAATGTGTAGCCTGATGATGTACCCACCATTCTGATCAAGATACAGAACTTTTTCAGCACCCCAGAAAGCTCCCTCATTACCCATCCCTGTGAATACATCCCCCAATAACCTCAAATTTACCCTCTATCACCGTGGATTAGTTTTTCCTGCTTTTTAACTTCATATAAATGGAATCACACAGTGTATACCCTTTTGTGTCTGGGAAAGGTATTTAAACTACAACTTCATTGCTGACAACTTGGAAAGTTGAGAAGTATAAATAAGGACACAAAAATCACCCTAATGGCATCATGCAGGGATGATCACTTTTTCATTTATTCAACAAGGGTTTCACTGAGCATCTTTTATGGATCGGGCACCTCTCCGGGCATTGAAGAGTAAGGCATGAGATGGTCCCTGCCCTCTTGGAGCTTACTGTCTGTGGTGTCTTTTCTCACAGGCTAGTCAACAGTCCCATGTCCAGCACTACCCAGAGTTCTGGCCTGAGCTCATGGATCATCAGCCCAAAGGCCTGGAAACGGACACCCTGGTAATTCCAGAATTTCAAATCATAGAAGAGTTAGGGAACTTAAATGGTCATCCAGACCAACTGGCCATTTTTCAAAAGCAGAATCAGAAAAGGTGCTCAGCCAAGCCTTTGGAGGTGAAGAGTTATCCCGAAAAGAGTGCTGTATCCAGGGCTTCCCTGGTGGCGCAGTGGTTGAGAGTCTGCCTGCCGATGCAGGGGACGCGGGTTCGTGCCCCGGTCCGGGAGGATCCCACATGCCGCGGAGTGGCTGGGCCCAGTGAGCCATGGCCGCTGAGCCTGCGCGTCCGGAGCCTGTGCTCCACAACGGGAGAGGCCACAACAGTGAAAGGCCCGCATACCGCCAAAAAAAAGAAAAAAAGTGTTGTATCCAGAGCTGGAAACTCAGGCTTTAACACCACAGTCTAAAATGTTCTCTAGGCTGCAACACTGTTCTCTAACAATAAGGCCCCCAACCTCCTTCAGACTAGGATAGGGCAGTATTCATGTTTTACTCTAGAGACGATTTCATTTTGAGGCCTTCTAGAGACTCTCCCAAATCAATGTGAAAGCCTTGGAGAGTAAAGCAGCAGAGAACGGAGAGGACCAGGCTCTCCCTGCTGTAAGCAAATCAGGGTGAGCCTGGAAAGTAGGGGGAAGACTGTGTGCACAAGAGCAGGAAAGAAATATCCTTTATGCCCTGAAGTTACAGGAGAGACTGAGCCCATGGCAATCACACTTGTCATTCTGTGAAACTTCAAGGTGGTGCCCAGAAAACCTT
Source organism: Hyperoodon ampullatus (assembly GCF_949752795.1). Taxonomy (NCBI): domain Eukaryota; kingdom Metazoa; phylum Chordata; class Mammalia; order Artiodactyla; family Ziphiidae; genus Hyperoodon; species Hyperoodon ampullatus. Next base: position 51,326,186 of record NC_136932.1, read on the forward strand.
TATACAGTAATGAGCCATCTGGATTTTAAATTATCTTGGATCAGGGACTACCTTTCCCATAGAAAATCTTGGGATTTGAGCAGCGAATTCATTGTTTGGGCAGAAGAACCTAATGCGGTCTCTTCGAATTCAGTAACTCTTAGAAGAACAAGCTGGGAATAAAAGAGACCAAAGAGACCAGCCGCCTCACTTCTTGGCGTGTTTTCATGATGTGCTGCCTCTTTCCAAACATATCACATCCAGGAACCTGCAGCTACTAACTCATTTAATCTTCACAAAAACACAGTAGAGTATTATCATTATTTTCCACCTAAGGAAGCTGAGGCTCAGAAAGATTATATAGTGTGCCCAAGTGGCACAGCTGGCTAAGCAGATTGGAGAACCCAAATTTAGGCCTGTTTGACTCCAACATCTGCTGTCTATTCTCTGCCGTGGAATCACAGCAGAATTCCCCCTTTTAACTTCCCATCTCCCAAAGCAGTAAAACTGGAGCCCTTCCTCTTTCATCCTAAAGCCCTGCTCAAAAGTCCTGAGCCCCAGTCTCAACCCTTCCATTAACTTATTACAGTAGCTCCAAGCCACCTCCTTAAAATGGCCTATGTCTTCTTTTCCCATTTCTTTAAAATGGGGCTACTATATCAGCCCCATCACTACTTTATCCTGTGCGAAGCATAAACAAGGGTTTTTCAGCTGTACTCTGGCTTCCTCTGTTTAGGGGAAGCTTAACCAAAGGGTTTATTGCGATAGCTCATTTGGTTAGCATCTGTGACCCACATCCTTAAAAAGAGAAGTGGGATACTCACACTTTTCTTTTTAAATTTCCATATGAAGGGGTAGATATTGGATCTGCTCACAGATCCATAGTTGCAGTTACTTGGTTGGTGAGCACCCGTATTGCATCAGGTGGTATATACAAGGTAGATCTGGACAGGAGGGTTACAGGAAGTTGCTGGATATTAATAGCCAGATTATCTGGACACGCATAGGAAGTTTCCCTGTACTCTTTGCACTTCCTGTACATTCCCATAGTTGGCTTGGGGTAGGGGGAAGAATGGATTTTCTGACGCCTGAATTTTGAGAGGTAAGGAAGCTTGAGAATCGGACGGGGCACACAGCAGTTGGAACTACAAATCAAAGCTTTGTTGTTAAAAGGGAAGTGATGGCTGGTTTTTTAATGGGTTTTCCAGCTAAACACAGAAACTGATCTTCATTACACTTGACTGCTTCTATCCTGATAGTAAGTGAGAGACAGAGAAAAAGCGATTGTTCTCCAGCGACATTTACTCTGAACACTTCATTATCCCTGTTGAGGGGAGCTGGGTTGGCAGAAAATGTTCTCCCATTGGACTGAACTGTGAGGGGCAAGGATCTGCCGTAGGTCACAACAAACTAGAAGACAATAAGGTGAAATGAAGAGCCCTCGTTTCTATGAACTTATTACCCCTTTCTCCAGGAAGGACACTGAGACGGTGTAAAGGTCCCCCAGAGCTCTGTGCATACAACCACCCCTTTCTCATGGGTGGCCCAGGCGAGTGGGGCAGGCCCTGTATTTAAGAGGCAGCCCAGCTCCTTAGCAGCCTGACTTGGATCAGCCACATCTGGAGTTTCAGCCCTCACACACCTGGGAGATTTGATCCTGAAACAAGCAGACAGGGCTGCAGACCCTCCCCACCCCAACCCGTGCTGAAATTCCCCCCTTCCTCCTAATTGTCTTTTAAAGGTGGGAAGGGAGGAGAATTTGCTTAGAAGCTCCTTTGCAAATTCCCTGCTCATGCTGAGTCGCCCGGTCCCTCCAACCCCAGCACTGGATCTCCCTGATTCTGAGAATCCTAAACCTCCAGAGGGGCTAGATTTTACTACTGGGAACTGGCTTCCTACCTTCCCGGAAGGAAAAGTGTGAACACTATTGTTAGACCACGGGGTTTCACAGGTGGTCTCATTCATTGTGTACAGTGCCCCATCCCCTGCACTTTAGGTTTCAATATTGCACAGATGATGAACCTGAGGCTTAGAGAGGGGAAGGGGTTGTTCTCTGCCCCAGGAACTATGGGGCTGTGAGCGATGGATCCTAAAAAGCCCCTGTTCTTCTGCAGGTCCGGTCCAGCCTGTAGGTCTGGGTGCGACTCCTGCAATCCTTCCTTCCCCTGGGCGCCTCAGGGAGAGGCAGGTGAAACTCCGATAGGGCTGAAGGGTTCCCGGCTTCCTTCCTGGGCCAGGCCGGCGTGGAAAAATACTTCTTTCCCCCAGCGGCTTAGTCCGCGCCTTCCCAACTTGGCGTGGGAGACGCCTGCCAGGGCCACCTTGACCTCGCCTCTGCCGAGCGCCGCCCCAGGCCCCGGGAACCGCTGTGTCCTGGAGCTGCGAATAAACCAGAAATCAGTGGGCCCAGAGAACGTGCAGCTCCAACTGTCCATCCAGCTGCAGGCCAAGCTTTGCTTTCACTGCCAGAAAGGAGGCCCAGCAATCCTAGTTTAGCTCCGAAAGCGGAGGCGCTTTGATAGTCCTGGTTTAAACCGGGGAACCCAGTGGCCCAGGCGTCCAGCTTTCCACAGCTCGGCCAGGCTGGGTGCTGGTGCAGCCCCGCTGCTGGGGGAGCTTAACTTTGGCTACTCCCTCTGGTCATAAATTAGTCGGTGCCTCCTCCCAAGTGTTCTCCGGACCTCCTTCCCGCTTGCCTACGCTCTCGGGCCGGTAGCTGTGCAAATCCAAACCGCTAGACCCAGCTGGTGAGGGCCTGGGGTCCGCAAAGCGGTAACTCAGGTAGAAGTAAATGGGACCCCCGCCCCCGCAATCCACACTCACCCCACCTAATACGCCCCATTTCCCCCAGGTCTCCGCGTCCATTCCCCTGCGGTCAGTTTATCCTCCGCCCGCCTGGCTCTCCCGGCCCATCGCCTGCGTCGGTTGGGACGCGTCGGAGGGTCTCTGCTCTTCGCATCCTCCTCCACCTCCTTCTTCCAAGAGCACCCCAGCTTCCTCCAGCTCTCACCTGAACCCCCGAAGCGCAGCCTCTTCTTCTCTCCGGACTAAAGCCGGACCCGCAGCCGGTGGAAAAGTCCCGGAGCCTTCCACACTAGGCTGCAAGCTACTTGTTTAACAAGTCCAAAGGTCAGCTAAAGTTTGGCTGATAAACAGAACCAGGACAAGAATCTCTTCGGCCCCCTGGCGTGAGTACAATGGACCCTGGCGGCCCCGCTCCCGGCGCGGGTCTCCTGCGCTCCCCGTCTGCCCCTCAGGCTCTCCCTCTCTCGGTTTTCCCCCCTCCCCACGACCATTTGCATCTGGCCGAAAGCCGGGCCCTCCCCACTAATTTGCATATCTTATATGGCCCAATGGTGGCGATCATGGCAAGTTAGAAGTTTTCTGAGTCCTCTCGGAGGAGACTCCGGACCCCGGGGAGTAACAGGTGTTCGGAGGCTGAAGGGTGGGGGGTTCCTGGACTTGGGGTTCACTTGTGAAACTCCCCTCCACCCTCCTCTCTCGCACCCACCCACCCCCTTCACCCCCTTCTTTTTCTGTCCTTGGAAAATGGTGTCCAAGCTCACGTCGCTCCAGCAAGAACTCCTGAGCGCCCTGCTGAGCTCCGGGGTCACCAAGGAGGTGCTGGTCCAGGCCTTGGAGGAGTTGCTGCCATCCCCGAGTTTCGGGGTGAAGCTGGAGACGCTGCCCCTGTCCCCTGGGAGCGGGGCCGAGCCGGACACCAAACCGGTCTTCCATACTCTCACGAACGGCCACGCCAAGGGCCGTCTGTCCGGGGACGAGGGCTCCGAGGACGGGGACGACTATGACACCCCTCCCATCCTCAAGGAGCTGCAAGCCCTCAACACCGAGGAGGCGGCGGAGCAGCGGGCGGAGGTGGACCGGATGCTCAGGTAGGCGCGGACCGAGGTGCGGCGTGTGCGCCCGAGCCCCTTGAGCCCCCGGCCTTGTGCCTGAGCGACACTGCGCGCGACCGCTCTGGCCAAGCCTGGTTCCCACCAGAGAAGTCCCCCGGGGGGCGCTCCGCTTCTCTCCCAACACCTGGACCCCTCCAAGTCCCTCAACTGGACGGCCCGAGCCCCGAGGCTTCAGGAACGCCTGCCCAGGCCAGCGCCCGGGACCCGCGGGGCCCTCCCGGCCGGGCTGGGGCTCGGCCTGGGAGAACCCGAGCTGCGGGGCCCTTTGCCCGGAGGTTTGCCCACGCGGCGGAAGGTGCGAGTGGGCGCAGTGAAACCGCTGCGATTCCCAGGAGACCAGGCTCGGGCCCGCATCAGCCCCAGGCCAAGCCTTTCTCCGAGGTACCGCCTCCGCGGTCCGGGGAAACGCCGCCGGCCTGGGCCACGGCGTCCCGCCGCTCTTGGCAGAGGGACAGGCGGCACCCGGGCCGGGATCTGGGGGGCGACTTCTCCGGAGTGCACTCCCATTTGCAGCGCCCGTGCAAGACCCTAGGGCTCTCCGGAATCCCCAAAGCCCGTTTAGATTCGCGAAAGGAAATGTTTGCACGTTGTCAGGTTAGGGTGGATCCTCAAGCGGCAAAAGAAACCACGTCACTAAGCAAGCGAGGGGAAAATGCGGCCAAGACCCCAGTTCGTAGCGGATTTGGTGGGAGAAAGGAGGGCGTTTCCGGATCTCGCCGCCGACACCCCGGCGTCCCTGGGGAATTCAAGCAGGCTGGCGGGAGGTCTATCTCCCGGCCCCGGGTCGTTTGCTAAAACTTCCCGAGCGGCCCAGGGCTTTGACAGCTGGTTACTAATTATCCCAGGAGCCCAGCGGTCCCCTTCGACCGCACGTCGCTCCCGGCCACTCTGCTTTGGGACCAAGCCCCTCGCTTGGCCTCGGACCCTTCAGAGTCGCGGTCTCTAGACAGGGCCAGGACCAAAGTCGCGCCGGGGACTCGGGCAACCTCGGTCACCCGCCCGCAGTGGCAGTTTGGGATGGGATATGACCTTGCATTTGATTTTGCTACCTGGGGACCCGGCGGCTTACTCTCTAGCAAAACAGTCAGGGGGATTTCTAGATTTTTTTTACTTCCCAAAAGTACGTTGCTACAGTTCTGAGGTTTGAGGTTCTTCCCTCGCGGTTTCGCCCGTGGCGGCGGTTTCTCCCCAGCCGGGGTTAGGGTGCAGGAAGGTGAGAGGGGTCTGAAGAGGAGCGGCTGGGGCGCCAGGGCGGCCCGGAGGTTGACCCGGGCCCGGCGGACCGACCGATCTCCCGCCGCCCACCGGCGGGCCAGCCACCCCCCGCCCCGGGACCTAGGCCCATCTGCCTGGCCGCAGGCGCCCGCCTTCCAGCTGGGATTTGGAAGGACCTGGGAAGCCCGAGGCGACCTGGGGCGCCCCTCGGCACCCAGCCCCGCGCCGGTCCGGTCGTAATATAAACTGCGGCACGTGGAGTTCGGGTGTTATTAATTTATTTCTATAAATCATCAACAGAAAGATACACAGAAAGTTGTGATTAGGTTGAACGGAGAGGCGGGTTATTCATTGGTGAAGTTGTAAACGCGGCGGCTTCGAGGGGGAAGGAAAGCAGAACGCGGACGCGGGGCTGCTCGCTGCTGCCCGAGCACACGCACCGCGCTGCCGGGCCCTCCCAGCCGAGCCCCCGCGCCGCCCGGAGACCCGGCGCCGGACCCGGGCTGCCCCAGGGCCGCCGACGCCGCCGGCCCGGCGGGCAGAGAGCCAGGCCCGGCCCGGCCCGGAGCCCTGGACTTCAGCGCTCTTCGCTGAGCAGAGCCCCCGGCTCCAGGGGGCAGGGAGCGAGGCTAGGGGGCCCGAGACCCCCGCTGGGGCGGGGGGACGCAGGACAGACCCCAAGGTTTCGCTCCCTTTCCCCCGCGGTTGCTGCCTTCCCTCCCCCAACTTCGGGAGTGGTCAGACTTGATTAAAGTAATTTTTCAAGAAATCGCTAGCGGTCCCCAGGTCACTGCACAGTCGGCTGCTGACCGCCAGACGCACGCACTCCCTTTTTGGCCCACCTCGCTCCCCTAAGGCGGAAAGAAAAGAACCGGGCAAGTCACTCTGGGGAGCGCCCGGCCGCTGTTTCCACCTCTTAGAAGAGAAAGGCGAGAAAAGCAGGCCGGGGGCTGCGCGCGGCCGGGTCCCCGGCCCCCAGCTCTAGGCTGGCGCGCGGTGGAAAGTTGGAAAGTTGGTTGCTCCCAAGAGGCCGGGCTTGAGGCTTCTTAAAGAAGAATCACGGCGATCTGAGATGGGGTCCAGGGCCTCTCTGCTTGTGGGCGGCCGAGGCATTGTTTGGAAAGGAGCGTGCTGGGCTGGCCAGGCGGGCGCCGAGGTCGGGCGCTTGACACCTGCGTCCTGAGCACAATGCCCGGGCGCGCTTCTCCCGTTCTGTGTGTTTATCGGGGTTGGGAACCCCTGATCACGGGCTGTATTTTCAAATTTCAAAACGTAACCGACTCTCGGGGCTCTTCCCGGTGAATGCGTGAGAATTCTGTGGTCAGAGCTGTAAAGGTGTAACTACGCCATCTTATCCCCAACTCTGGTCCTTCAACGCGGGCTGAAAGATTTGCTATCGTTTATAAGGTTTTACTGTTGTTGTTTTTTTTTTAAACCTTCCCAATTGTTAAACGAATTCACTCTTAACAACGGAATCATTCGCTCTTAGAACATTACACTATTTCAGTTAGGTTTCTTAGACACACGAAATAAATACAAGTAAAAAAATATTAAACAAAACCAAAAAAGTCAAAGAATCTGTCGAAGCAGCATTAACTTTTAAAATCCAAATACTTTTTTCTAACTTTCGAAGCTATTGTTGGTATCCGTTGAAGGTGTTTTTCTACCCTAAAAATATCTGTGGAAATATTCACCAGAAGTAAGATTTTAAATGAGCTCTGATGTTTACACGGGTATGTGCAAAATGTTACATTACTTTCCTCTTACTCAAGGTGAATTCTCCATGCTTGAAACCGGGACGCAGTTCCTCATTTTTTGTTCCTGTTGTTACTTCATTATGTTGTATTACATGGAAGTACCTTTATAAATACTTGAGAAATATATTAAGCTATATGTAATTAATCTTGTTTGCATTTCTCAAAACATGTCTATCAAAGCCTGTGTTTTCATAAATTTAATATTAAAGACTTGCTAAAATGATCACAATTTTTCAAATACGTACAAAAATCCCAGTTTGATTACTGGATTTTTAAAATTTCATTACACAAACATAACTTTAGTTGACATGTTATAGATACCATTTAAAAATAAATCGGTTATTTCATTTGCAACACTGTAAATGTTGCTTTTCAGCATTGTTTTTTATTACCTCTGAAACTACTTTTTCCCTTCACTTTTTTTCATGTTCTGTCAGGCTATTATATACATCAACATACAGTAAAGGGATGCTGTTTGTTTTGTTTTTTTAAGTTAAATATGTAGCTGCATTAAACAAATAGTATATGTGGATGTATTGTTTCTTGAATATTTTTGTTCTATACTGTGCACTGTTTTCTTAATTTCTGTCTTCAATTATGTCTCTCACTTTTAAGTCACCTATTCAATAAGCAAGAAAAGATATTGGCAAGTTGAAAACATTTGGAATAAATTCAAAGGCACTAATACGGTGTTCTAAAGAAGCTTTTTGCATTACCTGTGTTTATGAGAAATGTAAGCTCTTATCCCAAGCTTAAAATTTATGAGAAAGATTAACTTCCAGACACTCTTACCCTGTCAGAGGAGAAATGTAAGAATACAGGAAAACATGGCATTTGGAATCTATCATATTCAGAAATTGAAATTATTCTCCCTCTGTTTGGTCTTATTTGAGAGGCGGGGCTGTGAAGATTTTTTTTTTTTTTTTACTCTGCTGGCCTCACCTCAGTGCAGCGATTCTTCAGCCCCAGGGAGGAACGTCATTTCTTAAAACTTTTCTGAAACTCTGAAAACCGTTTAACGTTTGGCTAAGAAGTCCTCCTTGCTTCTCAGGAGGTGGACACAAAAGTTTTACTCCTGTTTTATAAGACAAGAAACGGGGACACCCATTCTGAAGGAAAATAATGGGGGAGCAGTCCAGGTGAATTTAGAGATTCTGCCCTCTGTCACTGTCGGATCAGCCAGCCCAGCCCCAAGCTAATGGCACCTCCACTGTCCGGTGGGCCTCTTGCCGTTGTTTAAGTCTCTCACATTCCAGGAAAGTGAAGGAAAGCAAAATAAAGCAGGAACTTCTCTTTCTGCTTCCCAAGAGAGAGTGCTGGGGTGCTTTCCCATTCCTGAAGCAGGGAAATCATCTTCCTCTTTGCCCTCCTAATCTCAGATGAAAGGGATGGAGTACACTATATAGGAGCTTTCATCTTCTCTTTTGTTTAGGTTCTATTTTGGCCTCTCCCCAGGATGTAACTTGGACAGGAGGAGAAACAGGGGAAGGTCAGAGTTTTACACAGAGTTTAGGTAAAACCTCTAGAAAGAGGGTATTTCTCCCCGACCTCTTCTACCAGCATCCTAACCATCTGCTTATCTGTCTAGCGAGGACCCTTGGAGGGCTGCCAAAATGATCAAGGGCTACATGCAGCAACACAACATCCCCCAGAGGGAGGTGGTCGATGTCACCGGCCTGAACCAGTCACACCTCTCCCAGCATCTCAACAAGGGCACCCCTATGAAGACCCAGAAGCGCGCTGCCCTGTACACCTGGTACGTCCGAAAGCAACGGGAGATCCTCCGACGTAAGTGCTTTCATCCTGCCTCTGCCTCAACCAGGAGTGACCTTTGCCCTAACTCTGACCCCTGTGGAATGCCTCAGTTTCCTCTGCATCAACAAGGTCTGCATAGCGCTTGGCAAATATAAGGAAGCTGGCATGTGGATTTGGCCTTCAGCGCTGCTGTACAATGGGTTGACTTATATCATTTTCTTCTCCCACGATCCCCTAGTACCCAGCCAGTTGCTTTGACAAGCCCTTCAGTGTGTGCAGTGCACCTTGAATATTTTGGTCCCTGCTTCCAGCATCTTTCTCTCTGAAACCAAGTAGGTAACAATGGAGTATCGTCCCCAAAGTAAGCCAAGCATCTCCCCTTGATACATCACCATGGATCAGTTTCCAAGGAAGACATTTAGTAACAATCAATAATATTGATCACTATTATCGTTATTTTCCTCCTCTCTGAAAGGAGTATAAAAAATATAAGGCATTTGTATATATCGATATATTCAGAACCTGATCCTGTTATTTGGGAGGGTTGGGTAGGGGAGTGCAACTGAGTTCTGAAGCAACTTAAGATGCTTGCTCACATTTACCAAAATCGGTGGAGTTTTGAGACCCCCAGCCGGTGACCCTATCAGAGGAAGAAGTTGCTTCTGGCTAAAGCAGGACACACTAAAAGCGTCTGCATTTGCAGCTCTGACCCATGAATTCTTGTCATTCCCATTGTCATTCCCAAATTTCCTTTTTGTCCTAAGATTTCTTCTACCCAATAACACAAAGATTTTTGTTTTGAAGTCTAGGGAAGTTTGAACTGCCTTTCAATGATAAGAGTATCAGTGACCTACTGTTTTTATGTTAGGAAGGTATACTTTTACATTACACTTTGATTATTGCGATCCAGCCCTTTTTCTAGGAAAAACTTATATGAGCTTTCACTCCTCCCACACACTATCCTCTGGGCGGTGGGCTTCTCTGTCAAGATACGAGTTTCTACCCCTTTCTGGGCTGGGTTTTTCCCCTCTCACTGGAGGGCTACTTTTTAAAATCACTCTTGTTTTCTGTCACGCACTGACCTGAAGTGTTTGTTTTAGTATTTATTGTCTCAATGTCTGTGGGCTGGAAAGGACTTCAAGGTGGAGGGAAAGGGTTCATCGCATATTGTGGTGGTTTGCTCTTTTGTTGGAAGCATTAGATGGGTAGGTTAGAAGAAGCAAAGTGAGAGCTCTTTGCTACTGAGGGGAAGAGGCCCCTTTTAAACTCTGGGATGATCCACCATCCATGGTGACTAGGTCTTTAAGAATTTGTGTGTCTGACATGAAGCAACTCCCTGTAATTCCTGGAAAGCCTAAGAAAATTTTTCAGGAGCCAGTCTCCAAAGGCCAGAGAACCCTTGGGACGCACCCTCACTCCAATACAAGCCTCAGGCAGCATCTCCAGTTTGAGCTACCTCTCTGCGTGCCATGGGATTTCCCTCAGAAAGGAGAAGGAGGACAGCCGGAAGCTTCTAAAAAGACAAAAGTCCCAAAAAGTTTCTCAAGATGCTTGAGAATGACATTTTGCAAAAATGTATGACAGTCTCTGCAAAGGATTTTTAAATTATTATTATTGTTTTAAAGTCCCATGAGACATAAAGCTTACGAAGGATCCCTTCATTCTGTAAATATTATATGAGCACCTATGTATGAGGTGCCAAGCACTTGCTGGGCTGTGAGATACACCCGTCCTTTTCTCCAGGGGTTTACAACCTAATGAGGGAGATGAGATGTTTGAAAAAATAATGACAGCTGCTCTCTAAGAGTTGTTATAAAAGTATACACAAGGGGCAGCAGAGGAGTTGTTAAATTGCCTAGAGACATCATGGAGGGCTTCCTAGAGGAGGCGACATTTCAACCAATTCTTAAAGGATGAATATAAGACATGCTCGCATGGGATAAAATATAGGAAGTGAGATGAATAAAAGAGGGACACAACTGAACATGGCAAGTGGTAAGAGAGAGTGGGGAAGATAAAAAAAAAGATGACACGTGATAAATTTTCTTGAGAAACTAAAAATAATAAATGGTAATATTCATGAACCCATCTATGCAGATAGAATCTCCTTGTCCAGGCTGACTCCTGAGCCTGTAAAGAGGTTGCCGAAGCCAACTGCTCCAAGTTAATTTTTATGGGCAATGAACATTTTCTGTGCCCCTCCCCCAGTTAATCTGGAAGGAAGTGGGGGAGAGTTGGTGGTGGATGGAGGACATGGGAGAGTCTAGTTCTTCAAAATGTGCAGCCAGCAGCCAGAGGCAGCCCCCACAGCGTGGGGCAACCGCGGGCGTGTCTCGCACCCACCACAGGCAGAACTTCAGGAGTCAGTTCAGTTACCTCTACCCAAGGCCGATTGGAAGGTTTTGTGGGTGTGTTGTTTGGGTTTTGTTTCAAGCGAGAGGTGATGCATATGCTGCATCACCATGCACATGCATGGTGATGCAATGGTTATGAGTTGAGCGTCTACAGGTTGGGTTCACGTCCTGGCTCCCGCCCCAAGCCCATGCAACTTTAACTGGTCTGAACCTTAATTTCTTCATCTGTAAAATGGAGATAACAATACTTCTTGCACAGAGAGGTGTGAGAATGAGATGAAGGGATACATTTGGAGGATTTTGTATAATACCTCACTGTAGAAATGGTTCAGTAAATGTTCCCTGTGATGACATCTGTTCACATCAAATGAGGAACCTCATACTGATCCTGGGTCCTTGGGATCACCCATACTGGCTTTGGCTATTATTCATGGTAACTCCACAGGGCCACAGGGAGGGGAGGAGTCACTGAGACAGACACCCACTGAGCAGGGGACTTCCTTCTCCCACTATGATCCTCCCCAAAGTCACTGTACTTAGATGGCTGCTATGAAGACCAAATAATACAGGAAGTGTAAAAGCACTTTGAAAAGTATAACTTCTGTAGGAACTTGGGTGATCATCATTATCATCACCGTTATCCTGACTAGGGGCAGATGTTCTAAAAGACTATTTAGTGCCCATAGGTCTTCACCCAGTCCCATTCCACAGGCGGGGAAGCTGAGGGACCAGGAATTAAGGAACTTGGTTGGGGCCCTACATTATTTCATTGAGTCCGTGACTTCCTGCCAGTATATTTGGCAGAGACATTCTCAGGTATCTAAAGGAATTGTTGGGAACCAGTGAAAACAGAGCCCTAAGTGACCTGAGAATCATCCAAAGTGGGCGGGGCCCAAATCAAAGGCCCCAGTGACACGTTCAGTCCATCTACCTGGGAGACAGCTCGTTAACTTGGCCGATCGGCAACTGGTTAAACAAAGGCCAACACCACCTGCGTCTGGGGTACAGGCTTGTTAGGGGCCCACTGCTCCTTGTGATGGACCAAGATGGAAATGGATCCTTAGATGGTAGTAAGTTTCCCATTGCTGGAGGTGGATGGGCTGGGAGGCCACGTGGTAGGGTGTTGTGGATGAGATTCAAGCACTAAGTAGTGGCCTGACTTTGGACCTTGAGGATTTTCTGAGACCTGTAGGGATGACTCCAGGAACCAAGAAAGAAAAACATCAAGGTCCAGAACCCAGGGACCAGGAGTTAGGAGATGAATCTGTTACTTGTCCTTGTTCAGCAGGGTCCTTGGCCTCTATGCTTGTTCATCTGTAAAATGGAATTAATCACCCTGATGAACCTTTTTCACACACATGTGAGAAAGAGGACAATGAGGCTGCCTCTTCCATGAGCAAATATCAAATCTCATTGCAACCACAAAGGCTAGGAAATCATCATCAGGCGAACTGCCGTCTTTCATTCATTCATTCAACCAAAATATATTGAGGGTCACAGTGTGCCTGGGTCCTGGGAATTGGACTGACAAGGGGCATCATGCCATCTATATTTACCTTTCTCCAGCTCATTAAGTGCCACTCCCAGGAAGGTCCTGTGTTTGCTATCTCCTGCATTTCCCTTCTTTCAAATGTGAGAGCAGGTCTGTAAGACCTTTCCCTCTTGGGCTGTTTCCCTCCTAAATGGACCCCTGGACACACACACACACACACACACACACACACACACACACACACACCATTGCCTCCGAAATGATCTGAGCTCTAAAGAGCTTCTTCTCTTTCCAATACAAAGGTCCAGTTATATTTATTTCAAAGCAGTAGTCAAAAGATTTGGGGTTTGGGGTTTTTCAAAGAGCATAACATTATAATGTTGATCCCTAGGAATTAGGAGAGCGGTGGGGGGAGCTATTTTCAGCCTCTAAACACTTTGTCTAAGTGCAGATTGTACTTTTGAGCACTTTTTCCCCTAGACCTGAGACTTGATGGAGTTCATCTCCTTGACATCAAAACACAAGAGTTCAGGATTCAGAGTGTTGCTTCATGTCTGAGAGCCAGTGAGCCAATGAAATAATAATAATAATAAATTGTCCTGCAAACAATGGTCGGCCACGTTTGAGCTCCTCCAAAGAAAGGAAAGGGGTGGCTTTGGTGTAGCCATCAGAAGTGGGCAGTGAGGGCCCTGAGCCGAGCCTACCCCCTGCACCCCCATCCGCAGTAACAGCAGATCCCAAAGCTCGGGGGAGAGGAATAAAGGTGGTTTTTTTCCGTTGGTCTATCTGTCTGTGTGTCTGCTGAGTGAAGGCTACAGACCCTATCAAATCTACTCCTTTCTCTTTTCAGAATTCAACCAGACAGTCCAGAGTTCTGGAAATTTGACAGACAAAAGCAGTCAGGATCAGCTGCTGTTTCTCTTTCCAGAGTTCAGTCAACAGAGCCAGGGGCCTGGGCAGTCCGATGATGCCTGCTCTGAGCCCACCAACAAGAAGATGCGTCGCAACCGGTTCAAATGGGGGCCCGCGTCCCAGCAAATCTTGTACCAGGCCTACGACCGGCAAAAGAACCCCAGCAAGGAAGAGAGGGAGGCCTTAGTGGAGGAGTGCAACAGGTAACACCACCAGAAGCTCACCCGAGCTGGCAGGCAAGCACATGGACCCGAGCTCCATCCCCTCAGTCCTGGAATATTGAGACATTAGTTATCCAGATAAGTGGCCAAATCAGGGTTTCCCGAAGTGTGTTCCACAGAACCCTCATTTCAAGCTATTAATAAATCAGTTTGAGAAGCATCATTCTGCATACTTCCTCTTAGGGAGTTATGACATACATTAATATTTTAAAGGCTCTGAGAAGTCCTGCACTCAAGAAACCCACTCCACTTTGCTGAATTGGTTGTTAACCATGGGAGGTCTCTCTGTGGTATACCCCTATGAACTGATATCCCAGAGAATGCTGGAGAATGCCGGTCTAAAATGTAATGCCAATGAAGGGAGAATCATGTGTTTGACCTCCCTTACAGACCAGGGAAAAGCTATCCCTGAGCCACAGACTGGCTTTGGCCTTGACCAAGTGTTGTACACACATTGGTTCAAAGGAAACTAAGCAGGAGAGCAAGAATTACTGCCCACACTGATTAGAGTCCTTTTCGTAGAGTTCATTTGTTCTTAATGACATGGAATTTTAAAGAAAACTATTAGAAATCCTCAAGATATCTTTTTGCTTCATTCCTGCCCCATCCGCCCTGACTCCAACCTTGACTTTTAAAAAAATCTGCTCTTTGCTCTGGTTAAGACCTCTCTCTGGGCTGGACTGGCTCTGGCAGTGGGAGGATACAGCCAGGGAGGTCAGGCTGGGGAGTGGGGAGGCGAAACGATCCGCCCACACATGTCACAGCGTCCTCAGCTGTGCTCTGGCCCCCTGCTGATGAGAAGGACCCCCCCAGTACCCACTGGTGTCTAAGAATCTCTCTCACGCCTGGCACTGGGGTTTCATCAGCAGTGATAAAACTAGAGACCAGCCGTCTTTTGCGTGGCCTCATTTATACCTCACCCAGCCTGCCCCTTGGAGGGGGTTCTGCTGTGTGAATAAGGAATCTCGCTTCCCTGATACCTGTGTGGGATGTCCAAACCCCAGAAGACCAGAAGTCGTTTCAGGGTGCTTTGGAAGGGCTTAGAGCCGGGAGCTTGCCTTTTGTAGGGTGGGAAGAATAACCACATCAGGAGGAGTCAGGAGGCCCACCTGGACCTTCTCCCCGAGCTGCCTGCCCTTCGGCTTCCTCTCTTTTTCAGGAGCCACACCAGAGGCTGCGCCCCTGACTCCCGGGGCAGCGAGCCTGCTCCATACCTGCGTTCCGCCCGGCTCCCGCCGTCTCATCAGATAACTACCCGGGCTGGCCTTTCCTCAGGACAGGCTTTCCCCCACTCTATCCGTGGTCTCTTCGCTCTCCTTGCCGAGGCCCCCCGTGACTGTGCGTCTGGGGCCGGCCCGCGGCCCCGGGCCACCCTTGCTCACCACTTCCCCTCCCTCCTGTTCTCAGGGCGGAATGTTTGCAGCGGGGTGTCTCCCCCTCCAAGGCCCATGGCCTGGGCTCCAACCTGGTCACTGAGGTCCGCGTCTACAACTGGTTCGCGAACCGCAGGAAGGAGGAGGCATTCCGGCAGAAGCTGGCCATGGACGCCTACAGCTCCAGCCAGACGCACGGCCTGAACCCGCTGCTCTCCCACGGCTCCCCCCCGCACCAGCCCAGCACCTCCCCTCCCAACAAGCTGCCAGGTAAGCCGGGCCCCAGCGCCTCAGCGACCCGACCCTCCGGCTTCTCCCCACGGCTCTCAGGGTGTCTCAGAGGAGGCAGTGCTTTTGGATGGTCCTAGGGCTGGCCTCCTCCTGCTGCTGGAATATTCTCGTGAGAAGAGCGTGTGGCTCTAGTTGGGTTTGCTCTGACTCCTTGCTCGGCCTCCAGGGAGTCCTCCGCCCGCCTCGTTCTTCTCCAGGCTCCTCTCTCCTGCCCTTGCGGCTGCTGACTCAGCGGGTCAGGGCCACCACCGGATGAGACGGAGCAGGCTGCCCCGCGGGTGTGCCTGGTCCACGCCGCAGGCAGAGGGGTCGCCCCTCTGCGCCATCCAGGTGCACCCCCAGGGCTCTGTCCAGCTGCAGCAGGAGGAGCCCAGGGCCCTCTGGGGAAGGGCCAATCTGCTTGTTGGCGTCTGTGCTCCGCCAGAGTTAGGGTAGGGCGGGTCACTTGAAATCTTGGCGGTGATGAGTTGGCCAAAATTGGTTGAGTACCTATGTGTGCTGCCGTGTGCCAGGCCCCGGTTGGGATTAGGTGCCTCTGCTGTGGGCTGTGGGCTTGTCAGGATGGAATCCTACACCTTCCTGGTGGGAAAGCACCCCCCCCAGGCTGAGGGCTGCGGCGGGCATAGGCTGGGGATGGGATGAGTACGTCTTCCCCTGGGGCTTCGTCCTCCCGGGAAAGCCAGCTTCCCGGAGTGGATGTGTTTACTGAGGTCGGTTTGGTGCCTGTGTAGACAGACTGCGGCACAGTCTGCTGCCTGCTCCGGGGAAGGGTTTGCAGAAGGAGAGCCGAGCACCGTTTCTAACTCGGGGGACGGCTCTGAAACCGCTCGTCCCCTCGCCTGCTGGTTTGCCCTTCTGAGGGGAGAGGCCTGAGACCTGGGCGCTGACCTAAGTGCTGGGGGCACAGGCTCAGAGCCAGCAGCTGGGCCGTCTCCAGGCATCTGTCCCACACTGCACCCCATCCGCCCAGCATGACCCCTTCAAGTGTCTCTGGGGGCCTGCTACTGTCCAGCGCGAAGCCTGGGGGGCCAGGGAGGGGAGCTTCTCCGGGTCCCGTTGCCACAGAAGGGGAGGGCTCAGCCACACGGGAAGCAAGTTGGGGTTACTCTTGAGAGGCAGGGAAACCTCCAGACGAACACTGGCCTGACGGCAAAGTAACGTGCCCCGGTGCAGTAGTAATCCGTGGAGCTGGAGCAGGGAGCTCCCGGGGGGCGTGGCTGGGGTTAGGGGCGTTACTGAGAAGACAATGGCTATTGTGCTGGGACCTGTGATCTCCACACCAAAGTCAGGGAGCCTGCAAGCCAAACAAAGGCCCGGCAGCTTTCTGACAAGCTGGGGTTGTGGTGAGGTCACCAGGCGGTTGTTGGCTTAGGCATTCTGTATGGTGACAGGAGACCCAGAGAGGCGGGGCTGGAGGGGCTGGAGCAGGTACTAGGGACAGGGCAGGAGTCGGGCGGGAAACACGGCCCGAGACACCACTGAGCCCTCTGAGGAGGCGTATCCCACTGGAAGTGGATTCTGTAGGGTCCTCGGAAGTCGCAACCTTTTTAAAAATCAGTGAATATTAGAACTGGGAGGAACTTGGAAGAAGGAAACTGAGGCCCAGAAAGAGGTAGTGACTTTGCAGAGTTCCACAGGGCGACGGTAGCAAAACAAGGGCTAGAACCCAGGCCTGCCGATTCCCACCCTGTACTTTCCCGCAGCACAGACAGGCGCTGAGTCCGGGCACCACGTTGGTGATGAGTAAGACACGCACGCGTCTCTGCCCCTGGGGGCCTGTGGTCTAGTTGGGAAGACCTCCTGCTGGCGTACAGTCCCAAGAACTGGCTGGGGATCAAGGTTATCTTTGGGGAGTTTGTGCCTCTTTCTAGCTATTTATGGAGCAATAATTATGGGCCACTGTGTTTTCTCAGTGGCTACCTTCCCCTCTCCGTTAATTTTCATTCAGGGTTCATCAAAATAGTCCATGGACTGATTCTCTGGACTTAGCTTTGAATCCTGGTTCTAACCTGGTTCTAATTCCCATAACTGCAGTGTGGTCAATTCACATAACTTCTCTGAGTTTCCTGTCTGTAAAATGGAGATATAGTACCTACCTCATAGGGGCCATGTGAGAATTAAACGAGAGAGTGTGTAAACACCCACCTTTCCCAATAAACCATAACTACTGTTATCGTTATTATTATCACAGAAGAAGCTAAACAAGCGGCAGCGGAAAGAGTGCCGGGCAGCGGAAATCTCTCCTTTTCAGTGTCATACACAGGCGTTGTTCCTAAGAGGCAGGGAGGTGTGCTCTGGGGCTCGGGTGCAAATGCTGGGATCAGGCCCTGCCCCCTTCGCAGGCTGCTGGTGGAGGCAGCGCATGGGCTGTGACAGGCTCCTAGGGAGTGCGCCCAGGGCCAGCCAGACGGCAGGCTGAAGCCCAGCGCTCAGGGAAGGTTTGATCTGAACTTCTCACCATATATTTCCCATCACGGTCCCTACAACCAAGGTATGGTCTCTAACCAAGCCCCAAACCTACCTGGATGCAGAAAAGAGCTCTGTGGTGGCCGAGGGGAAACCAACAGCCGGAGTCAGCACTAGCAACCTCTAAGGCTGAGCTGGGGAGATGAGGTCCCCACCCCCTCCCCACTTTCCCCTCCAAACACCAGTCTCTGAGCCAGGAGGACAGGAGGCACCTCTGAGACAAGTCTTTCCCTTGACCCCTCTTCCTGCAGAGGAGAGCATCCCTTCTGTACCTGAGCCCCTTCCCTCCCAGCCACGCTTACGGTGCTGTGGCCCACTTGCCCACGGTGACCACAGTGTGACCCTGGTCCTGGAATGTCCAGCACAATAGGAGTGGCAGAAGGAGCCCTTTGCCTCTGTCAGCAGAGGCTGATTGGTTACAAGGTGCCCTACAAACACACTGTCAGCAGAATCAGCTGTTTTCAGCGTTGCCCCTCCCGACTTTACAATCACACGCCAGCATGCAGCCCAGGGTTGTCATGGCTTTGTCTTCCTCATGCATGCTTAATTGACAATTAAGTTGAGTCTTTGAACCAGCCTGGCTGCCTCTGATGGGGGCTTCATCTTTCCAGTGAGTGTCACAGGGGCACCCTTTGTTTGCTCTTCTTGGGGGCCTGGAGTTACTGTAGCAGGCTGCGGGCAGCCATTTATCTTCAGCCAGGAAGGCCTTTATCTGCGCCCCCCCATCCCAGCTCTCGCCAGCAGGAGCTGTCCCTGGTTATAGGCCCTGTGACAGCCCATTCTGAGGCCATTGAGCAGGCCCGGAGTGATGGCCCCAACCTCCATTCTGGAGCAGAATCAAGAGAAAGGCCCCCCAAAGGTCAGAGAGCAGGGCTGTGGCCAGGAAGCAGACTGGTTGGAGACTGGTGCCTGTATTGATCAGCCCGAGGAGGAGGAAGTTGGCATGGGATGGAAGCTGGGCTAGCCTTGGCCCAAGCCCTGGGATCGGCTGCACGATCTGTGGTGGCCTTGCGTACTGTCCCCTTTGCTCCAGTCTGTGGCAAACTCGCCTGGTCGCCTCCAGCAAACTCACCTGGCCGCCTTGCGACAGCAAGACAGGGGCAGAGGTCTTCATCAGCCTTTCTTCACCCCACACCTAATGTCCTCCCTCTTGTATCATCTTTCGAGAAGGAGATAGAGGCTCATTCTCCTAGTAAGAAAGTGAGGCCCAGAGGCGAGAACAAGCCCTACCAGGATAACCTTTGGATGTCCTGAGCCACACAGCCTCTTTACCCAAGAAGAGGAGACGTTTATTTCTGTGGCTGCTTTCTCCTCACTCCCTTCAAATTCTCCTCCTGCCTCTCCAAGCCCAGGGGCTGTGATTGCCCCCATGGTCAGATCAGAGCTTGAGGACCTGAGAATCCAGCCTCCTGCCTCCCCCCGAACCCCTCTTACATCTCCTCCTAACTTGCCTGCAGAACTCTAACCCTGGGTCTTAGACAAACCAGACTCTGGGCCAGGATATCATGTGGTCGCTGTGGTTTTCCCTGACACTGAAATCTGCAGAAGCCAAGGAAATCTCAAAAGTGCCCAGTGGCGGGGTCATGAGTAAATCTGAAGAATCAGAACAGCTAGTGCTGATCGAGCGCTTCCTGGGTACCAGGCCCTGGGCTGAGTACATGCATCATCTTATTTAATCCTCACAACTTTGTAGGGTAGACACCATCCATAACCTTACCCTTATTTTACAGTCAAGGAAGGTGAGATATTTCGTATGTCAGTAATTTGCCCAAGTTCATATGGTTTGTAGAGACGAGGGGAAGATGGCGGAAGAGTAAGATGCTGAGATCACCTTCCTCCCCACACATATAGTTTGTAAGTGGCAGAGACAGGTTTTGAGCTGTTACACACTGACTATCACTTTGCTTTATGCAGATGCTAAGGACTTTCAGGCATGGAAATCAACACACACACACACACACACACACACACACACACACACACACACACAAAATCCTCCCACAGTTCCTTCTTCTCCTATATTCTTACTGTTCCCCTCTGAATGACAAAGGGGCCTTGCGAGGTGGGTTAAGGGTGGGGTCTCCCAGTCTGGCTAGTTTGCTGCTTCCGCCTCCCTCTCAACCTCCCCCCCGCCGCCCCACCCTCCCGCCACCAACTGTTGCCCCTGACCAAGGTGGATTCTGTGCCCTGCCCAGGGAAGAAATCAAAGCCCCCTCTTTCACAACCCCATCCCCATCTGGGTGGGGATTTGAACTGCCCTTGCAGTCGGCACTGTCTGGGGCACTAAATGCCTTAACAACTTAATGGGGCTTCTGAGACAGTGCAGGCACCTCAGCTCACCTCTGGAGCCCCGCCCACTCCCTGGGCAGCAGACGAGTGGAGGGAGTTTATGAGGGCAGTTGTAAAAATATTCATCTCCGCAGCAAAGATCCCCACAGTAAATAAGCCCCATTGTCCCTGAGTAGTAGGTTCTTTGAGTTCAGAAGAGAAACAGATCCTGCCTTGAGTCATCTGCTATTTTAGAAAACACATTTATACTGATGTGGAGTTCCGTGGTGACCACGGCTCCAATGTTCTCCTTGTAGGGACTTTATCTGACTGCCATTTTATCTGTTGAATTCGAAGGTCATTTTATCTTGTGGGTACCACCCCATCGGCTGCCACTAGATTGGGGAAGACAATCAGGATATTAATGAGCTTAAGAGGCCCAGCCTTCAGAGCATTCTGCTGGCAGCCTCCCCCTGATAGCGGACCAGCCCTGGTCTGCATACAAAGAAACCTGGCTGCCCTGGCTGGTGGGACTCCAGCCTCCTCACAAAGGGGCCAAGGAGATACCGGAGTTCTATCACTGAAGGCAGCCCTACCTGCGTGCCTAATCCCCCTGAAGGACCCTTAGAGAATTCAAGGACTCCTTGATGCCTCCTGTCCAACCCGAGGAGGAAGGAAGCTGCCTGCAAGCACATTGCCCCAGCCCACAAGTTATGGGAGAAGTGTCCTTGGAGGCTGTTTGTTGAAGGTTTGATGGAAACTGACAAGAACTGAGAGAGAATTAAGCAGAGGGAGAGAGACAGAGAGCTATGCAAGGGTCTGTGAGACTAACTGCTGGCCGGGAAGCCACAAGATCAAACACAAACGGGGAGAGGGGAATGAAACATATATATATATATGAAACATAAAAATAAATATATATGAAACATATATATATACATGAAACATAAAAATAAATATATATGAAACATATATATATACATGAAACATAAAAATAAATATATATGAAACATATATATATACATGAAACATAAAAATAAATATATATGAAACATATATATATACATGAAACATAAAAATAAATATATATGAAACATATATATATACATGAAACATAAAAATAAATATATATGAAACATATATATATATATGAAACATAAAAATAAATATATATGAAACATATATATATACATGAAACATAGCCCCAAAATAAAGTCAAATACATTCAGTCCTGGTTATCATCCTAGCTGTGCATAAGAGCTCTTGTACAGGGGATGGCAAACTTTCTGTAAAGAGCTAGAGAGTGACTATTTTAGGCTCTTCAGGCCATACTGTCTCAGTCACAGCTACTCAGCTCTGCCTTTGGCGAACACAAGCAGCCATGGACCGTACGTGAACGAATGCACATGGCCGTCTTCTAGTAAACTTCATTGATGGGGATTGAAATTTGAATTTCCTATGATTTTTGCATATCACAAAATATTCTTTTTTTATTTTTAAAAACTATTTAAAAATGTGAAAACCATTCTGAGCTCGTGGGTCATACAAAAACAGGCTGCTTGGCCTGCAGATCACAGTTTGCTGACCCGTGCTCTAGGACAACGGTTCCTAAATCTCGCCTTGTTTTAAAATCAGCTGGGGGACTTCCAAAAATCCCAGTGCCTGGGCTGTACCATAGATGCCTGACCGTCAACAATACCAACATTTAATATATGCTAAAGATACTCTGGAGAAATGCTGTTATAAATCCAAGTGGGCGTAGCAACAAAGTCATGGGTGTGGAGGTCGACCTGAATCCCAACCTCAACTTGGCCACTGATCAGCTGTGTGACTCTGGACTCTGAGCCTCAGTTTCTTAGTGCATAAAATGGAGACACCCACTCATGCAGATGTGGGAAGGATTAAATGAGATAACATATGCAAAGCACCCCAGATGTAGCAGGCCCTCATACCATATTATACCATACCATACCATACCTATTACCATACCTTGCGGAGCCCAGTGGTTTGGGTTCCTTTCTCCTCTTTCCCTCTGTTCCTCTTATAGGTTTATTTCAACCTCAATTTTGAGACAATTTGAGTAGTACTACTAGATACTCATCTTGGTGTTTGCAGTAGACTCAGGCAGGCTCTCATGCTTCCAGGAAGGACTGCTCTGTGACATCCATAAGGCATTTGCAAGTGTCATGTCCAGTGCCCTAGGCTTTCAGTGCAAAGACACTAAACAGTGAGAGAAGCTGGGAGGAACCGTGGATGGTGGAGGGGATGGCAGGTCATGACCATGTAGCAAGGTCAGGTACATAAGATGACCCTGAATCTCCTGTACCTAATAAGGCATTTCTCTCCTTTAATGAAAGGAGGTGTGAGTACCCCTGCTCGTTGGTAATTAGCCCTGGGAACCTGCCACTTAGAGAGGGTGTGGCACTTTCCTGGTGGAGGCCAAATCTGAGAAGCTTCGTGACCTTTGTTCTTAGGAAGGAAGCTCCCCCAAACCTCACGCCAAAGAGCAGTAAGCAGGGGCGGGGTAGACACGATCCCTGCAGTAAACGCAGGAAACCTCAGATGCTCCTGAGGGCTGATTTTCTGGAAGCGACATTCCTCTACCTGAGAGCAGGCATCTGCTTAAGATACCTCCCCAGTACCCTCTGTTCTGCCTTCAGCAGCCCCGTCCAAAGCACACCTGTGTGAGTTCAGCCTCGGAGGAGCTGACCAGCGAGGCTCAGTCTCTCTAGTGCTCTCAGGAAGTCAAGAAATTTCTCAGGACGTGTACACTGCATGTCCGTCCCAAGTTAGAGACACACCATGCATGCAGATGATCTTTAGCATTTAATGACTTTCCCAAGGGAAATCCACATCCCCCAGGCGAGCTGGTCACAGGCAGTCCATTGCCAGGACCACACTCAGATGGGTGTGTCTGGATAGCAAGGTGTAGCACCCCAAACAGGCTTGGGCTTGAATTGTGTTTCTGTCCCTGTCTGGCAGTGCGGCCTCAAAAAAGTTACTTAGCCTCTTTGAGCCTCAGTTTCTTCATCCATAGAATGGGAATCGTAATACCTATCTCCTTCAGACTACTGAGGGGCTTAAAGGTGATAAAGTGCACCCAGTGCCCCGCACGGTGCCTGACCCAGAAGGAGTTATTAGGTTGACCCAGGAACCCTCAGGGCGTCAAGAGAGAGGAAGAGCTTTGGTTCTCCCTGGGTTCTTGACAAGGCTGTGGTTTGCAGTTTCACCCTGGAAGAGTTCCCCTTTTTATGAACCCTGCTTTTCATCTGAGACATCAGGAACAGTGAAACCCAAGCATTGACAAGATCTGTGGTTCTCAGATCTCCTTCCCAGGCCACATGTAAGGCGTCTGGGGAGCTTATTAAAAGTACCCATGTCTCCCCCATCCATACCTTTTAGAATCAGAATTTGGAACAAGGGGTCAGGCATGGGAAGTTTCAACAAACTCCCTAAGAGATGTGAATATACAATCAGGGCTGGACATCATAGGCTAGATGGGAGAAGGCTAGAGTCTCAACGGGTTGGCGACAGTCCTGATGGTCCCCTGCTGAAGTAAAAGAGATGAGGCAGCTGGGCTGAGGGCCCCAGACTCGGATCCAGGAGCCCTGAGGCACTGAGGGGCAGGGGTGACCTTGGGCAAATCACTTAATTTCTCCGGGAGTCTGGCAAATGAGACCTTTCAGCTGTGGCCTTTCAGCTCTGACAGGTTATTATTTGGACACTGGGGCCCAGGGCTCTGCTGTTTGAAGTAGCAGAGGGAGCTTTGCCATTGTGATACTTTATTGTTAAGCTCATCATCTGTCTCTCTCCCTCCTGGTCTCCCTCACTCCCTCACTTCTTCCCCATTTCAGGAACTGTGTGCCTTCCACCTTTATTAGGGACCATTAGAGCTTTACAGCACCAGCAGATTGGGTGGGGCCAGTCACAATAAACAGATTTAAAATGGGTATAAACGAGGCACCTATAACTGCTGGAGGTTAACACTTTCAGGGCCTTTGAGTGGCAGCCTGACTGCCCAGGCCTTCTGGCCCTGCCTGCCACAGGGTGCCTCTCTCCAGTCGGCACCTGTTGGATCAGGCTGGCAATGAAGCCCAGTGAGCCCTTGCTCAGCAAAGATGGAAAACCTCGGACCAGCATCTCCCATTTGGAGAACATCAGTTTGCCTGGTGAGCACAAAATAGGTGCTTAATTTATCTCAAGATGTCTTTTACGGATGGAAACAGAAATGAGCCTTCTCCTCCGTCATCTTGAGAATCCCACTGCCAGGTAGAGTGTAGGGTTTGCATCCCTACCTGTCAAAGACAGAGAAAAAAACCAAGAAAGTCTTATTCTCACCGTGAAAAAGGTAGTCCCTGAAGTCTCTAAAAATCCAGCTCCCTATGACTTTTTTTTTTTGGCTTTTTTCACCACTGAGTCTCTAGCCCAAAGCCCCGTGCCTGGCACATGGTAGACCTTTCATATATTTGTAGAATGACAACCTCTCTTGTAGAGGGCTTCCTGTCCAAAAGCTTCATGCATAAATCCCCTGCTTTATAAGTGTGTTATTCACTTTCAAGCTGAGCATGGAATTAGTTTCATTCTACATAACGCATGTACATATTATTATGTAAAGCATATTCTCCCCTTTCTAGAAACAAGTCATTCAGCTCCACCTCCATGAATACTGCTTAACTAAAGTATACAGTTCTCCAAAAAAATCCCTCAAGCTTAAATGCTACCAGGAAGTTTTCAAGGAACATGTTATTATTCTTTCTCCCTTGTGTTCTACTAATTTAGCTTCTCCTTGTTTAGTGTATTAGCTGAGTTTAGATTACTAGTTCCATTCAGTTCTACTAGATTACTTCCTTTTTTAAAAAAAGTTTTTATTGGAGTATAGTTGATTTACAATGTTGTGTTAGTTTCAGGTGTACAGCAAAGTGAATCAGTTATATATACACATATATCCACTCTTTTTTTAGATTCTTTTCCCATATAGGCCATTACGGACTATTGAGTAGAGTTCCCTGTGCTATACAGTAGGTCCTTATTAGTTATCTGTTCTATATATAGTAGTGTGTATATGTCAATCCCAATCTCCCAGTTTATCCCTCCTCTCCCTCCCTTACCCCCTGGTGATCATAAGTTTGTTTTCTACATAAGTGTTGTTTCTTATCAGTTTTGCAGACAAGTTCATTTGTACCCTTTTTTTAGATTCCACACATAAGTGATATCATATGATATTTCTCCTTCTCTGTCTGACTTACTTCACTCTAGATTACTTCCTTTTATAATCTCTTACCAGCATCCCTTGGGCAAGCAAAGAGCAAGAATTACTCTTCCTCAGCTTCTGTTGAGCAACTGAGGACTAGAAAAGGGATTGAACTTATTGCAAATCAGTCGTCTGGAGAAACGGGAAGGAAACTCCCCAGCTCTAGGCTGCCACCAGGCCTCTGGGGTGATCCCTAAGCACGTTACTGGTGCTCCTGGTCAGTGGAAGCCAGTGATCATCCACCTTCCAAGGTATCAGTGCCCAACACCTGCTGCTCCCTGGGACCAGCATCCATGAGCCTGCTGGGTGATCAGTGGCTATCTGTCATGATGATGGTGATGATGATGATGATAATGATGCTGGAGCTGCCCTCCACGACGGTGATGAAGAGGCTGAGGTCTGGCCGGGCAAGCTCCCATAATGAGGCGGCTCTGACACTTGCCAGGCCTCCAAGGATCTTCTCCCCGGGTGCCACTTCCCAGTAGGATCCTGCTTATGAATAGGTCGCAGTGGAAAACCTCTCTCTTCTAAGGCAATTTTATTAGCCCTTCAGTCACAATACAGATGTCTGTTTATGGGACCTCACTTTTATGTGGACACCCAGTGGCTCAGTCTGCTGATGACTTTATAGCCTTCCCCGTTCCCCAGACCCACTAGGAGCATCATCATTCTCCTCGTCAGCCAAGCCTAGGGGCCTTTGTTGCAGCCGCATTACCCCTGCCTGCAAAGGCAGCCTCTCAGAAAAGACACCCCAGGAGCCAGACGGTGGCAGGGCTGTGTCTGCCTGCACAGACTTTCGGCCTAACGATGTCCATCATTAACCCTTCTTAGTTTTACCCTAGATTCCTTTGGAGAAAGGCGTTTGAGTTACTCAGGTTGCCACAGTAAATCCCCAGTGATTGATCCTACTGACCCCCAAATAAACCCAAGGGGCCTAAAGCTGGGTTCTAACACGGCAAGTCTAAATTTGGGGCTCCCACCAGCAGCCCAAACCCTTTAGAAACGGTCAGCCCATCAGGACCCTAGGTAACGGGTATGTTCTTAGGCCTCAAGAAGTAGGGAATGGGTAGGTCCTTGCAGGCATCCCATTGGCCCTTTGCAGTCTGGATAAAGCACTGTCCAAGGTGTCAGGTGCGGAAAGGAAGAGCTGCGACGTCATACTTACTCCTCAGCACCTCCACCTCGCACCTTCCAACATGAAGTTGCTGAAATGCATCCATGCTCTCTCTTCATTTTGATTAGATGTTAATCTCTCTTCCTCCTCTCTCCTTCTCTGCTAATCCTCCTTAAACATACATGCCTCCCGTCAACCTCAGAAAACCCAGGGGATCAGAGAATAAATTATACCATTGTCACTTCTCCACTGCTCAGTCAGGGTTGAAGTGCAGGCCATTCATTCATTCATCACGTGCTCTTATCAAGGCGGCAGAGCATAGTCTGTACAAGGTGCTGAGGAAGGAGATCATGGAGAAGACAGATGAGGTCCTGCCCTCACTGGGCTTACACTCCAGTGAGAGGTGCAGCCAAGAAAACAAATGAAATCATTTCAAACTATTAGTGCATCACGATGGGAGGCTCAGGATATGTGGAGTCAATGTGGGGCTATCGGGGAAGAGGGAGAGGGGCCAGCTTCGGGATACTGCTGCTTCGCTGGGAGACCCTTAGCAAGAGATGGTGGAAATGACTTCTTCCTCTCTGAACCTCAGTGTTCCACTCTGTCAAATGGGCATCTGGGACACATTGAGAAGCAGACTGTGTAAAACACTTACAGAGGTCAGGACTTCTCAAGTACTCGAGGGTTGGCTGGGTTTCTTTCACCTGCAGCAGCATCTCCCGGCTGAAGTGTTCATTGCAAACCCTCTCTTGTTTGCCTGCAGAAACCAGCTCTCTGCTAAGGAGCAGGCGTGGTAGCCGAGATGGGCTTAGTGGGAAGGACAGGCAGCCCTTTCTACCTCCTCACGTGTGCCATTTTTTCAGGTGCACATTTATTTCTGTTCTCAGCCAAGATGCTTTTGATGGAAGCCTTTGTCTTTTCTTGGTTACATTTGCTTTGATTTTTATAAGAAAACCAGTTTGTGGGCTTCCCTCAAGTATCACTCAACTTTTACTCCTTGAGTTCAAGAGTGTTTACCGTCCCCGCAGGCCTGTCTGTGTTTCTCCTCTTATGAATTGGGCTCCTAACTAAGCCACCTCGGGTAGAAAGAGATCTGGAATGGAAACCAGCCCCGTGTTTAAACTGCTTTCATCTTGCTTCAGATTTTTCCTCCCAGGCTTTCAGATTTTTAATCTCCTCAACTCTTGGCAAACATTCATCTTTATCCTCAGAGAGAAGGAAATATTAATAAGAACCGGCAGTAGTCCTGCGTGACCAATGAGGAAACTGAGGCAGCAGTGCCAGCTTATTTGAAAGCTTTCATTTTTGGAGCTCCCAGTTTCAAGCTGGGGGAATTGTCCACATTCTTTTATCCTAAATGAGTATCGTAGGAAGTTCACTAGACTGAATCACATGTGTCTCTGCGTCTCTCCTCAAGAAAGTGACTCGTTTCGGGGAAAAGGGGGAGTGGGTTTATAAGGATGCAGTCCTGAGCCCATCAAGACTGGCCTAACTCCTCCTGGTGCCCCTACCCCCAAACCTCTGTTTTGGCTTCATAAGAAAGACAGCTCTGTCTACTTATAATTGATGGACACGGTTGTTTCCTTTTTGGAAGAGCTTTCTCCTCTGCACTCTCCCTCCTGCCTGATTTTAAATTCCCAGTTTCCAGACCCAACAGTCCTGGGCTGCACTCTGCGTGAGGTTAGGAACACAGGGGAAGAATGTGTGTGACAGAGCCCCGGCCAGGTTGAGTAATGTTTACTCTGTTGGTGGCTGGGACGCTCACTCGAGCTGGCAGCGGTCCACCAGCCAGAGGAACATTCCTGCATTATCAGGGATGGGAGATTGGCTTTGAAATGTCAAGAGTGAAAGGCAGCCCACCAGATTCTGGGTGCAGCTCACAGACCCCAGTGAAAGGGACCCCCAGGCTTCAGGCTCAGAGGCCACGTGAGGTCAAGCTGAGCCCCCCACTGCCCAGGAGACCCCCACCTCCCTCTTTGCTTCTTTCTAAAAGAGCACTTCTGGTCATGCTTTCTGGGCTGACGCTGCTGTACTGTTTGCCCAGCATTTTCTTTCTCAGGAAAACCCAGTGCTTCTCTAACCTTATTTTATTCATTCATTATTCTGGCTTCCGAGGACGGGAGATCTGTATGCCCGTTTTACAGATAAAAATGCCAAGGCCCAGAAGTTGACTGGCCCAGAATCATCAGAGAGTCAAAGCAGAGAGATGAGAGAGTATGAATTTAAAGTGGCTGGACACTGGTGCGCAGGTGATTTCTGGAGTTGTGGAATTGGGGTCTCAGCTGGGTTTTTTGGGGTTTTTTAGCCGCACCACATGGCTTGCGGGATCTTAGCTCACCAACCAGGGATTGAACCCAGGCCATGGCAGTGTAAGTGCCGAGTCCTAACCACTGGACAGCCAGGGAACTCCCTCAGCTGGTTTTTTTAAACCATTTTTTAATATTGAAGTGTAGTTAATTTACAATGTTGTGTTAGTTTCAGGTGTACAGCAAAGTGATTCGGTTATACATATATATTCTTTTTCAGATTCTTTTCCCTTATAGGTTATTACAAAATATTGAGTATAGTTCCCTGTGCTATACAATAGGTCCTTGTTGTTTATCTCTTTTATATATAGTAGTGTGTATTTTTAAAAAATATTTATTTATTTATTTGGCTGCACCGGGTCTCAGATGCGGCACATGGGATCTTCATTGCCTCGTGCGGGATCTTTAGTTGTGGCACGCGAACTCTTAGTTGTGGCACGTGGGATCTAGTTCCCTGACCAGGGATGCAACCCGGGCCCCCTGCATTGGGAATGTGGAGTCTTAGCCACTGGACCACCAGGGAAGTCCCATAGTAGTGTGTATATGTTAATCCCAAACTCCTAAGCTGTTTTTTGAAGCTCGTAGAGAACTGGATTAGATACCCAGGACTCTATGGGGTAGTCCAAGCCCCTGAAGCACAGGTTTATGAAAAGTTTCTGTAGTTAATTACACCCTGGACAGCTCCTCTCGGGGGTCCTCCTGGGAGGCAGTTGCTTCCACCTTTGAACACAGTGGCACAGTCAGTCCTGTAGTACCCAACATACCCATCATAAAAACCACCGTGCTTTGCAAGGTCAAACAATAAAAACCACAGGGCTTATGGGAAAAAAATGGGGTTAAGGGCACAATACTCCAAAATTTTGTCGTTGACACCTTTTAAAAAAGATAAGAATCTAATAAAAACATTAGCAGAGCTTTACACCTGTTAAATGCCTAAGAAATGCATAAACACTTTACAACCATAAATATGGCCCTTTACCTTGAGAAAGTCCTAAAGTTTGCCCATTGAAGTGAGCATCGGAAGGGTTGCAGCTGGTGAGTTATTGTGAGGTGGGGGACGGATGTGGCTTACAGTACATGCAGTGAACTAATGGTAGCTGGTAGTTGTTTGAAGAGTGTGTGTGTGTGTGTGTGTGTGTGTGTGTGTGCATTTAGTGTATTCCTATGTGAATGGATAAGCAAGTTCCTACTGGATAGCACAGGGAACTATATTCAATATCCTGGAATAAACCATAATGGAAAAGAATATAAAGAAGAATGTATATATGTGTATAACTGAATCACCTTGCTGTACAGCAGAAACTAACACAACGCTGTAAATCAACTATACTTCAATTTTTTTAAAAACTAAAAAAAAAAAAAAAGCAATTGTAGTATATTCCTGTGTGGCTCCATTCAGCTGGGTGCAGATTTCTGAATCCCTCAAATATGAAACTCATGTTGTACTCAAGTTATTCCCTAATATAGCAATAGAATTGGAACCAATCCATACCGTTAATACCAATATTACCGCAGAACTGACTGTATTTTCTCCTTCTGCCAGAAGGATGCCCCCTTGTTCTCTGGGGCAAGGATCCTCAAAGCACCTGAGGGCTTATTCCCTCATTCAATGAATATTCACACATCAGCCCCTCTGCTAGGCTCTGAGGATGCACTAATGAGCAAAAAGCCATCTCTTTAAGAGGGAGAGAGAAGGAAACATATCATCAGAGCATTTTAGTGCAGGGCGACCAGCTCCTGCTGTAAGAGTCTCTACTGTATGTAAAGTACAAAGGATGGGGCAGATAACTACCACGATGAATCAAGGAGAGCTTCCCAGAAGAGGTGACATTTAGCCCTTTTAAATGATGGGACATGCAGAAGAAGGGAAGAGCTCTCCAGGCACAGGGAACAGCATAAGCAAAGGCACAGAGGCAGGAGACGGCAGGGTCTGGGTGAGGAGTGGCAGGGCTCTGACGTGGCTGTATGGAATGTGGTGACAGATGATACCAATAAGGCAGACTGGAGTCACAGTGGCCCAATTCTGCCGTTGAGGTGTTGGGGCTTTTCCAGAAGGCCGTGAGGAGCAGCGTTAGGTTTCCGAAGAGTGCAGTGACATGGTGCAATTTTGTTCTAGAAAGAAATCCCAACCTGCAGTAGTGTGAAGGGTGCCCTGGATTGGGTGCTGGTACAGGAAGGCAGCGTATGGAGAGGCTGTCTTCTGGAACCATAAGCTTCCTTCATGTTTTGTCACTTCTGACCAGTCATGTTGCATAGAAACCAAATGATCTGTCTCTGTGCCACATGCTGTCAGGAGTTCAGAAATAGCATCATCACCCATGATGCTGAGGACTGGGAACAGGTGAGGGTGGATACATCCTCTCCAAGGCCTCCGGGATGTCTCTAGATTCCAGCCAAGATGCCTTTTGCTGCTGGACATACTTGCTGTGGTTCTTAGGGCTGGTGATAGGGATGTGGCCAATTAGTGACTTGAGCCAGGAAGTGAGTGCAAAGTACATGACCACCTTCTGGCCTTGTCATTTCTCCTACGGGACCTCTGTGGCTATTAGCCTGGCATCTTCAGTCAATCACTGTTAAACCACAGCCCTCGTCGTATGTTCATTTTCAGAGACTGCAGTGGTAAAGGGAGAAGGGAAGATGCCATTCCACTTCTTACAGGCTCCCTGCCACCATGCCTGGCACAGGATAGGTGCTCAATGAAGTTCTGTGAACTCAGCCTTCCTAAAAATGTCTTTTAAACAAAGACAATCCCCAAACAGGAGGAACAGATGTGTCTCGAGTAACTGTTGTGTGTCAAGCGTGGCCTGGGTAATTTCACGCCCATAACTCATCCAATGACCGAAGGGATGGAAATCATTAACAATAAAGAAACTGAAGCTCAGGGAGGTTAAGTAATTCCCCCAAGGTCACACAGCTATTACGTGGTAGAGCCAGGATTTAAACCCATGTCACCTGGCACCAGAGCTTATTCTACTTTGGTTCTCCTCTCAAGCGCTCTTCTGAGTTTGTGAAATACACAAGGACCTGGCCTCTCCTTCCTCTAACGAGAACACCGATTTCTGGTGTCACCAGCAGAGACCTTGCGATACACCCTCCACCTCCGCACCCCCTTTTCAGGTGACTGGCTGATGACAGCCACCCTCTCAGGAGCCTGAGTGATTGCCAGATTCCTGGTGAGAGGAGTGTCAGTGGGAAAAGCTACAGGTGCACCTGGGGCGGATGAGCAGCCTCGCGCTCAGCTCTCGCCACACTCGGGGGAGAGGAGTGTGATGACAGCCCCACCCCACAGTAGGCACTCTTCTGGCTGAGAGCTGAGGGAGCTAGAGCTCACCCAGTACACTGATGGCAGAGCTGAGTTCAAAACAGGGATCCCCTAATCCCCAGCCGGACGCTATCTCTTAACCAGAGGTCCTTAAAGGGAAGTGCAGAGGTCTAGGCCCATCTGTCTTTGAAGAGAGCAGCTCCATCATTATATTTCTCATATAATGAAGTTCCGCTGGGGGAGAAAACAGGTTTACAAAGCACAGCAGCCTTGGGCTATGCTGCCGGGATTCTAACAAATGGCTCTTGCCTCCCTCCTGCCAGGCTCCCTTGTAAAGAAGGCTTTTGTTTCCTGCGGATATCTTTGGTTAATTATTTTTAAATAAATAATTATGTAGCCTGGGGTAGGGGAGAAGTCTCCCCACGACCCATATTCGATCACCAGAGGACTGGCCCTCTTCCTTCAGCCAAATTAAATAGGTGAAAACGAGCGTCTGTTTGACTTGAGACTGAATCAATGATGGGGACAAGCTGGGAGGTGAAAACACACCTGACTCCCAGCGTTATCACTGCTCTCTCAGAAGCAGAGCATCTTGGGGAGGTAAATAGCTGGTCAGGGAGTCAGAGGAAGCAGGAGAAAAACAGGGTGAAGTCCAGTTTCTCCAAAAGGAAAGAACAAGAGGGCCAGGGGCCAGGCCTCCCTCCCAAGTTGCTTCCAGGACAAAGCATCAGTGGTTGCAGCAGAGGTGGATTCTTTGGAAATGATTCTCCGTGGAAAGGTAATTCCATTCAGTACTTAAAACCTACCGTTCATTGTCCAGAATTCTAGAGTCTTAGGGCAAATATCTTGGGCTCCATCCCTATACCAGCTCCCTTCCTGCAGCATCCCTAGCCGTATTTGCCATTTATTTGGCATTCTGTTGAGAGCTTTATAGATGTTGTCTCTAATCCAAACTAGCCCTATTAAGGAAGCGTTCTCTTCACTTTATGAGAGGAAACAGCCACAGAGTGAGAGAGAGTGATTTTTCCCAAGATCACGCATCTGTGAAGAGCAAAGTCAGGATTGGAACCCGAGTTTGTCCAGCTCCAGAGCATGCAATCTTCCCGTTAGCCCTCCTTGTTAGAAAATCCTTCGTTTAATTGATTTGAAATCTGTCTCCCCCTTTTCTACTGGACCCAGCTGCCTTCTGAGCTCACAAGTTCCAGATCTCTCTTCTCCTAAATAAGCATCCTGCTGGGAACCCAGTGGCAAATATAAGTGGAGAAAAAGGACCTAATTTAACCCAACGGGATGGAGTGGAGGGTGGTAAAGAGGAGACCTAGGGGCTACAGGTAGGTGCAGAGGAAGACAGACAGGACTGGGCAGGCGGTGTTGATTTGGAGACGTGGAAGTCTTTCTTCCTCGTAACCTCATGGTTCCTGTTCCCCACCACCACCAAAATATAGTGCTCCAGACCTATAACTACCAAATTCCAGTGCTGCCAACAGCCCCCCCCCCAGCAGCCCCTTGAATCAAAGGATGGGGAACCAACCAACAGAAGAAGCCCGCAGAGCATGCATCAAGCCACTTCGTAGGCAAACAAGTTGCTCTTGAAGGTTAGAACCCTGCCCTAGCGTTTGTTTGTTTTCTCCCCAGCCCTCTTAAGCTCTAGGTCATATCAGCCTTGGGGAACGTCCTTTGCACAATTCAAGGAAAACTAGCTTGGATCTCCTCTTGGCAAGCTTTGTCTTCGTGAATAAGAGGCTGCTGGTTAGGGCAGCTTGCCTGGCTCCCGGGGGTGCGGAGGGGGACTTCTGTAGGCTCCTCGAGCAGGTGGGGCTCCAGGTGGGGCAGGAGGCGGGGCAGTGGGCAAGCGGACCCACAGACCTCGGATACTTGATACAGTGATGTTTGATCCTGGGGAACTGGGCAGAAGGGAAAAGGAAGGAGACGTTGGCCCTCCTCTCCAAATAATTCCATGCCTCAGGCATTTGGTCTGCATCCCCTGCAGGTAGGAACAGGGTCCCCCGAACCTTTTTGTCCAGTCCAAAGCATAAACCAGAACACTGTCTTTCTCAGCTCTGAGCTGAGGGTGAGATGCCCCAGCTACCCCTGGCTTTGTCTTTGGCTGTTTCACAGGCACATCAAGCAGGACTTTGACTCTGCACGCTGGGCCCAGGTTCTCTTCCCCCTTCAGCTCCCTTCAGCCGCCTGGTCTCTGCCCAGCACGGTCCCTCTCCTGAGCACAGACCTGCGCTTTGGTTCCCGAGCGAGAGGGAGGGTCAGAGCAGTGACGCTGTACGCATGCTTGGTTCTCCCCTCCCTTGCAGACCAAACCGCAGCGGTTTACTAGGCGTCCACCTCCTGCCTGTGCATGCTGCATGCCCCACCTTCCAGCAGACACGCCTTCCCCTGGGCCCTGGAAGTCAGCCACATGGGACCCCACCAAAGGAATGTGAGTTCCAGAAGCAAAGACTCCTGGCTTCAGCCCCGTCCTGACCCTGGCCTGCCTCTGTCCCCCTGGCCTCCTGGGCTTGGCCAAAATGGTGGTGCACAGAGTCTGGTGTATTTTGGTGTGGCCCTTCTAAGGGTCGCTGGGCCAGTGCCTCTCTGTAAAATCCGTCAACTCATGCTTTGAAGCCCTACTTGGCCAAGCGATGCCAGGGAAACATTTCTAGAAGGCATTTTGAAGAGCAAAACAAATACGCCAGCCAGAAAGAGAAGGCCCTAAATCCTAAAAGAACTATGCTGAAGCAACAAGATTCAGAATCCATTCATTTGTTCATTCGTTCGTTCATTCATTTGACAGATATTTATTGAGCGGCTACCAAGGGAATACAGCAATGAACAAAACAAAACAGACAAAAACGTCCTGCCCTCATGGAGATTACATTCTAGAATTCAAGCAGAGGCCATGCAACCTCTACCCTAGAGAAAGACAGCTGATATTTCTCATGGGTAGACAGGGGAAAGAAGGCAGCTTTTCTTCCTTGTCACCCACCCTAGAAAGCAAGTGTTCTCGGGCCAGGTGGCACTAATATTCGCTGTTGGGTCTGCCTTGTTTTGCAGGAGTGCGCTACAGCCAGCCGGGAAACAATGAGGTCACTTCCTCCTCAACAATCAGTCACCATGGCAACAGCGCCATGGTGACTAGCCAGTCTGTTTTACAGCAAGTCTCTCCAGCCAGCCTGGACCCGGGCCACAATCTCCTCTCACCTGATGGTAAAATGGTGAGTACACCTGGGCCATTGTAGCTCTGGAGCTGATAAGATAAGAGGCAAAACAAACACAACTTCTCACAAGGCCTGCCTCAAACAATGAACCATTGTAGCCCCACAGGGGAAAATGGGGGCCGTCCAGAGTTGGAACGGAAAGGTAGAACCGGTGACCCAGCCTTTGGCGGGTGGAAGAGGTGTTCGGTTTGAACCCAGCCAATAAATCTGACAGAGCCCTGCTCTCGTTTTATTGATTGAATGCCTCATAAAGGAGCAAAGCGGGGGGGACACTGTTTGTTTTGGGGCTGCCAATGACATTTGAGTTGATAAAATGCTCATTCATGCCCCCCAACCCAGGGCCTCCAAAGCCAGTTTTTTAACCCAGAGAGCACCTCACTTTGAAACAAGCCCCCTCTTCCTCTTCACACCCCCCTGGTCCTGGCAAGGAGGGTAGTTAAGTCAGGACTGAGTAGATGGCGAGAGGTGGGGAAGCTTCCGGCACGGGGGTTTTGAAGGACACTGGACGGGCAGTGAAGATCACAGCACAAAATGGCAGGTGGGGTGGGGCGGTGCTTACAGGGTGAGTGGGAAACACCAACTTTGAAGTTACAATGACCCGGGTTCAAATCCCAGCTCTGGCACTTAATAGCTGTGTAGCCTTGGGCAGGTTCTAGCTCTTTCTTTCTCATCTATAAAAGGTAATAACACTAGGGTTGTTGGCAGGACAAAGGTGATAACACGAGAGGCACCGTGTTTGGGTCGGTAAATATTCAATGAATGACAACGTGGTTGTTGTTAGGTGAATGTCAGTAGTATTCTCCCTAAATGAAGTTATCTATACCCATAACCACAGCCCAGCCCCAGATGTCAGTTGAGCAGCCCCGCCCGGTGAGGAATAGACTAGTTGATGTTGAGTTTTCGAAGTTCTAATCCTCAAGCAATGCAAGTGCAGCAGGGGGAGGGCGGCTTCCAAGAGGACACGAGCGTGACGACACTAGGAAGGGTAGGACGCGGAAAACTTGATTCTTCGGCTCATGCTCTGTGTTTCACGGGAGGGAGGAGCCGTGGGTTCCTGGCTTCCAAGCTCAAGGCGGAGCCGTATGCCTTCCTTCAAGGTGTCTGACCTAGAGGCGGCGGGGGTGGCGGGGGTTGTTGCAGGGAGCCGATGCCGTTCTAGACCTTGACGTGTGTGCCGTGTAGGCAACACAGGAATGGTGAGTCACAGGTGACTGAGTCCCCAGCTCCCTGGAGGAAAAAACAAAGTGTAATATCCAAGGGGAGTGCCAGGCCTGGCCAACTCTAGTTTGGGGACTTGAGCCGGTCACTCCCTGGTAGTGGTCTCTGCAAAGGGAAACGAAAGATGCTCCTATGGGAGCCCTTTTGCAGCCCCCTTGCCTGCCTCTCATCCCTTAAGCTTCTTCTTTGGCTGCCTTGTGAGACCCAAATAAGTTAAAGGATTGCCCAGACTTCCCTGGAGGAGGGTGGGGGGCCTCGCGGGAGAGATCTCGGCTTCCCAGCGGAGGAAACAGGTCTCCTCTCCTATTGCTTGAAGGTCCTTGGGGTTTCCCTGTGAGCCCTCCCGCCCTTCCTCCTAACAAGCAAACTGCCTCACCCAGGCCGGGGCGCTCCAAAGGCAGCCGCAGGAGACGCTTTCTTCTTCCTCTTCTGCTCGGCAGCGCCCTAATGGGCAGTATGTTATTGGATTGATGATTGACCAAGACAGCACACCTCAACGTTAGCAAACACCTGGAAGCTTGTTTGCAGGGACCAGCTTTTCTCTAGTTTCCAACACCCTGGCTCATATGTTCTGTCACTATCACTGGATGCCCAAATTCAAGAGTCTGTTTTCGGTTAATATATAGCAAGCCCATCACAGATCTTGGTCCAACAAAGACAGGAGTGGAGTATGGTTAAAAATAACGCAGCAAGGGAACTAGTGTGTCCACGTCTTGGGTTCTGTTGTTTATCAGCCATAGGATGGACGTTGCTTAACTTCAGTTTCCTCATCTGGAAAATGGGGGATAACAATGCCTGCATCACCAGGGTGGTGTAAGGATTGCCTGTAACTCTGCTGTTTTGGGGATAAGACCCATCCAGGGAATGACAGTCTCCGTGTGCTGACCTGTGGTAGGATGTGCACTTGAAACCTTCCCACAGGGATTGGTTGTGGAAATAATGGTGATCCATTGGAGCTTTCTTTTGTTCTGTTTGGCCCCCACCCCATGCCCAAATGGCGTGCGTCTACAAAGAGCTGGCCAGGTTTCAGATTGCAGTCTGTGTCTGTTGAACCTTGTGTGTTGGAAAAGCACATCCTGGATACTTTCACAGTATCAAAGCACTAGAGCTTAACAGTGAAAAGCTCAGGCCTGGAGGCAGGTCGCCTGCCCTTCATGGCCACTGTACCACTTGGGCACATTTCTTAACTTCTCCAAACTTCCGTCTTCTTGTCTGCAAAGGAGAGTTAATAGTACCAACCTTGTAGATGGTAGGTGTGTAAAGCACAAAGCAACGGACTGCAAAAGGCCACGTTGATACCATTCAAACTGTCTGGATTATCCTGTGAGGATCATGACCGATATTCTTGGCAGCTCCCTGGCTTCCATCAGTCCTGAAGGCAAATAGAAGATGAGGTTGCATTTTAGAGTGGGAAGGAGCTTGACCAAGGTGCCCCCCAAAATAGTAAGTGGGTGGGATTTAAAGCCCAGCAACACTGGGTTTGAATTCTGGCTTCCTTTCTTACTAGTCAGGTGACACAGAGCTACTGTCTCAACTCTTCTGAGGCTCACTTTCTTTTTCTTTTTTTTAAAAATTTTTATTGAAATATAGTTGATTTACAATGTTGTGTTTCAGATGTACAGCAAAGTGATTCAGTTATACATATATATAAATATATATATATTTTTTCACATTCTCTTCCATTGTAGGTTATTACAAGACATTGAGAGAGGCTCAGTTTCTTAATCTGTACCATAGAGCAATAATCATCATGCCTTCCCTATGTGTGTCATTACCTATTGAGGACAATCAGTGAAAGCACTTTACAAGCGCTAAAGCCATACACATTTAAAATGTTTTTATCATTAGCACCCACATTTCTCTTTCACCATTAAAACCAGACATCGAAATGGCAGAGATTACTGTCACTCCATTGACTTTCTCCAAAGGACTGCATTACTCAGGGGAAGTCTGAAGGCAGGTCACTGATATTTTTTTTTAATGACTCTGACATTTTGAAAAACAAGTCCAGCAAACAAGCTGGTTCTCTCTTGTTTGATGTGGTCAGAATTCCTTCTTGGTCACGTGGCCCCTAACTCATGTCTTGATGCTCATTTTAAAAACACAAACAAACCTGTTTGGTTTTTTCTTTCTTTCTTTTTCAAATTCACCTTGGAAGCTATGGGGTTGATCAGAAGGGCAGGCAGGAGATAGTGTCTTCCCCCCTGGGTGCTGGTGTGAGACCTATAGTCTAAGGAGCTCTGGGTCACAAGGGAAGGAAGAAGGAAAGGGCGACTCAAACATCTGATGTGTGTATCCCAACCCTGACCCACCTGTCAGCATTCCTGACGCCATCAAGAATGTCTGAGTTATTTCAGAGTGAGGGGGGACTGTCCTTTCCTAGTAATACTTTAAAAAAATATTTTAAAACTATAAATAGTAAGCTACTTTATCATGAATAAAAGTATGTTGTGTGTGTGTGTGTGTGTGTGTGTGTGTGTGTAAAACTGAAAACTCCTTATAATTAATGGGGAAACATTGGAAGCATTTCTGATAATATAGAATCAAAGTAAGTACATCTGTTACCTCTGTTACTGGTTAATACTACTGGGAAAATTCTAACCAATGCAATATGACATGTAGACATATTAGCACTAGCAAGGAAGAGACCCAATTAGCATTATATGCCTGTGATGCCGTTATATATACACTTGGGAAAATGAAGAAAATCAATAAGGAAAAGACACTATTAGGAATAAATAGAAGGACTCAGAGTGGCCTTGGACAAAAATACACGAAACTCAGTAGGTTTCTCTTACTAATCTGTCATTAAAGTACAATGGTGAAACAGAGTAGGGGTACCTGGAGCCAAGCCTCATGTAGTAGCGTTATCATTACAATAGTAGCTCCTTGCCAAAAAAAAAAATTTTTTTTTAAATGTATAGCAGAGATTTGGGAAAAGTAGAGAAGCCCAATAATGGCTGATCTCCCCCAGAAAAACCTTAGTAATAGTTGTCAGGGAAAAGTCCTCTGTAAAAAGTAAGAACTTGAATTTTAGAGTCAGACAGACTTGGGTTTGAATACAAGAGTTACCATTTACTAGTTGTCAGATCTCAGGCAATATGCACAACTACTCTGAGCCTCAGTTTTTTTATCCGTGAAATGGGAATGGCAGAAGTATCTGCCTCGTGGCTCTAGTGAGGTTTGTGAGTTAATGCATGAGCAGTGCTTCCTAGAACCTGTACTCAGTGAAAGCTTCCCTGTGCTCCTGCCTGGGCCCTAATCTGCTACTCTAGGGAATCCCAGGGCATTTCTTCAGCTACTATTTTTAGCAATCACACGTCTTTAGCACCAATAATATAGAGGGCATAGAGCAGAACAGAGGATACTTTCAACATGAGCCAGAGACAATCATATAATACACATGGGCTGAGGAGTCTCTAAGGCAAGCTAGTAATTCAAAGGTAGTCAACAAACAGAGGCACATGAGGGAAGGGATTATGGTCAATATTACTTACCACTCCATCCTCTGTACCTATCCCTCACTTGGTGCTTAATAAGTATTCCTGAATGAATGAATGGACCAGTGAATTAGCCATGCCAAGGAATTGCTAAGCCACGTCATTTTGGACACTGCTCTTTGCAACCCTGATTCTGCTCACGCTGCTCTTGTTTTTTTCTCTCCAGCAGATCTCAGTCTCAGGAGGAGGTTTGCCCCCAGTCAGCACCTTGACGAATATCCACAGCCTGTCCCACCACAATCCCCAGCAATCTCAAAACCTCATCATGACCCCCCTCTCTGGAGTCATGGCCATTGCACAAAGTAAGCTCTGTTCTTGGTCAGAAAACTTGGGGGCAGGGAGGAGCAGCATGGAAAATGAGTCAACCTGATTTAAAAAAAAACAAAAACAAAAACAGAAGAACTAAAGAAGATCCCCTTAAAACTCACCCAACACTTGTAGGTTTGATTCAGCTCGTTTCGTTCCTTATTTCTCTCCTCAACAAGATTTGGATTGTTTAGCCTAAAATAAGAGAAAATCATGGAACGGAGTTGAATCTTGGTCACAGCTCACCAGCTGTGCATTGTGGGTCAAATCATTGAAGCTTTATGAGGGTCAGTCTCCTCATCTGTAAAATGGGTTACTGAGGCAATCCAATGACCATGTGTGTAGACATGCCTGTAAATCGATAAAGCATGAGTATGTATAATATTGTAGCTTATACTTTTGACTGGTGTTCATTCCTATCCCTAAGTATGTGGTGGATTTTCCAGGAGGTTGGGTTGTGTTGATGTTTCTTTGTGTTGGCCAAGATGGAGCAAGACATGAGGGGCTTCCTTCTTTTTTTTTTTTTTTTGCGGTACGCGGGCCTCTCACCGCTGCGGCCCCTCCCGCCGCGGAGCACAGGCTCCGGACGCGCAGGCTCAGCGGCCATGGCTCACGGGCCTAACCGCTCCGCGGCATGTGGGATCTTCCCAGACCAGGGCGCGAACCCGTGTCCCCTGCATCGGCAGGCGGACTCTCAATCACTGAGCCACCAGGGAGAGGGGCTTCCTTCTTAAAGGGGAATTTTGTGTGGTCGAACGAGACCTCCTTGGCCCACGGTGAAAACATACTGAGAAGGAACTCTGCAGGAAACTGTCACAGCATCTCTGAGCCTTGACAGATTTAAGGAGAAATAGGTTGTGTATGCCCAGGCCTGAAGACAGGGAGAGGGGTCAGGTCCTTCCAGCCCCAGCAGCTTACATCCCACAGAGAGTCTGTCCCCATCCATCACAGACGGGCCATTTCAGGGCACGGGAAGGCTGACACGGCTGTGCCAGTGGATGTCTGTCTCAGAGTAATAATGTTGATGAGTATTCAGCATATTTCAGGCTTACGGTAACAGCTCAGGCCAAGTCTTCCTTGTGACCCAGGGAAGCATCCCTGAGAAGTCTCGGGAAAGATCTAAGGGCAGTACATTGCTTACCTTTCTTTCACCCTGGGGATCGCCTCTCTCCCTAAACCATCTCTCGTCAGGGTAGCAACCCAGATCACTTCTGAAGAGAAGGACTTGTGCTCTCCTTGAGGGCAAAACAGGGCTAGGCCCCTAGGAGACACAGGAGTTTACTGAATGAATCAGTGTGGCTCTCTCTGTCCTCAGCAGCTGGGAGATTGATGCCCTCCCCATTGAGTTCTGTAAAGGGAAATGGGAAAGGAGAAGCCTTTAGAGAACTCACAAAATTAAGTATTTAAAATTTGCTGCCGGGCCTCCCTGGTGGCGCAGTGGTTGAGAGTCCGCCTGCCGATGCAGGGGATACGGGTTCGTGCCCCGGTCTGGGAGGATCCCATATGCCGCGGAGCGGCTGGGCCCGTGAGCCATGGCTGCTGAGCCTGCGCATCCGGAGCCTGTGCTCCGCAACGGGAGAGGCCGCAGCAGTGAGAGGCCCGCGTACCACAAAAAAAAAAAAAAAAAAAAAAAAAAAAAAAAAAAAATTTGCTGCCTTTTCACGGGGCCCTCTCCAGGAATATGGTAACCACGCTAACACCAGGGTCTGAGAAAGAGATAGGATAACTGAAACCAGCTTGCTTACCTTCTAGAAGATTTGAAAAGGCCTACAAATAAGATATCCCACCTATATTTTTACAACCAAAATGATACACAAACTGTCCCACTTACCTTCTCTCTTTACACGTCCAGCTTTGGCTGACACACACAGCTATATATTTTCTTAGGCACTATCTGAATTAAAATTTTCCCTGGAGCTATTACATATTTTTCTGTTTTGTTCCTCCTAATTTTTCTCACCCATACTTCTCTACCTTCTTACAATAATCTTAATCTCCTACTGCAGACAGCCAACACCAGAGTACGTTGACCTTAGAAGGGGGTGTGTGTGTGTGTGTGTGTGTGTACACTTGAAGCATGATGAGGGTCACCAGAAAACGTGGCTGAGATGCAGTGGTCCTACCCCATGGAGTATCAGGATGAAGAATCAGTTACGAGTCCAAGCTTGTACCGCTCTCCACATGACAGGCCAATAAACCGAGAGATGAGTTTTGGGGCAAGGAATAGCTGACTCCTGTCCTGTTGAGCACGTGGGCCCTGCCTGGTGACTGCAGAGGCCCAAGGAGAATGTGATAACAGATTACCCAGCAGTGCCAGTTCCTCGTTTTCTACTCACCTACTGGACTGGATAACATGCTTCTTAAGCAGGAACCAGTGCCCAGAAAACAGATGGAAAGGCCAAGAGTCACACTCCGCAGGAGCTCGAATGACATCAGTGGCTCTCCATCCTGGAATTGAGGCACATCAGGGTCACAGACTGTGTTGAAAATAAAATTCCTGGGCCTCACCTCTAAAGTGTCTGACTCATTAAGTCATGGGTGAGGCCGAGGAATGTATATTTCTTAAAGTGCTCCCCAGGATGATTCTAAAACACAGGCAGGTTGCAGAAGTATGCCCTCCACTGTCATCCACTCTAGACAGCATAATTTGCTTTTCTGGGCAGAGATTTCCCAAAAAGAGCAGTGGCAACGGGCTCGGGGAGACAACAGCAAATCCATGGGGCTTCCTCGGGTACTGAGACCTTACGTAGAAGGTAGGAAGGGGAAACAGGAGATCATGGTATCGGGTGAGACACTGCCTGGAGGAGAAGCCGAACCCCTGGGGAATTGGAGATGGCATTATTCTGAGTGCTCAGAGGACCCCACCTCCCCAGTCCCAGCCAGGAGAGCCAGGAGGGGGCTTGTTCCTCTTCCCTTCTGCTCGTGGGTCTCACCTTTTAGGTTTCTGCTAACAGTATCAGCTGGGTTCTGAGCAGGCAATTGTTGACGTCTTGGTGCTATCTCCACGGAGGACTGCCTCCTCCTGTGAACCTGCTTATGGAACCCTCTCCATCTCAGGAAAGGCTCTCTAGGTGTCTTTTCCACATTTGCCTAAAAGAGACCTTTCTCTGGGATTCCTTCTTCATCACATTCTTCCCCCCACTTCCCAGAAAGCAAGGTCAAAGGAACCTTGGCAGTTTCAGGAAAGATGTGATCCTCACATCCCCACTCCCACCCTGCCTCAGGTGCCTTCCCCAGAGTCCCGCCCAGGGAGACGATGGAGGGTGGGTACCAGGGACCTGATCTTTGCGGTGCCGGCCCCAGTTCTAAAGAGACCTTAGGATACAGACACAGTACAGAACCACGGAGGCCCTCATCCTTCCAGAACAGAAAGCAACACCTACTGTAACTGCCAACCTTCAGCTTACTACTTACTCCTTCCAATACCTGGTCCTTTTGAGGCCACCAGCTCTGTGCTGCCAGATAAGATATACCCGCTTCACAGACTGATTGAGTTGCAGTGTTTTATCCCCTCTCTGTTCCAGTCAAGAGAAAGAGCATCTGACCTCTTTCGGGTTTTGCACAGCCCGCTAAATGAGGGGCTTCAGGCTCCATACCTCCAGGACTGTGGAGGGGGGGTTTGCTTTTTATCCAAATGTGGGCCCCTGCACACTCCTGCCCCCTGCTGGACAGACATATCTGGGCAGTAATCTGCACCTTAGTGTGGACGCCTTTAACCCTGCTGCCGCAGAGCCAGGCGTGGATGGAGCAGGCAAGCATAGGGCCCTGCAACCTCAAGGGAGCTAAGTGTGGGAGGTCACAGGACAGCTTTGGGAGACTCTCAGGTCTCCATCAGATCTTTTGAAAGCCCATTTGCATCCACAATTCGCTGTGGAATTTGAGCGAGTCAACTTCATCTCTCTAAGCCTCAGTTTTTGGGTCTATACGATGGGTCTA
Source organism: Hyperoodon ampullatus (assembly GCF_949752795.1). Taxonomy (NCBI): domain Eukaryota; kingdom Metazoa; phylum Chordata; class Mammalia; order Artiodactyla; family Ziphiidae; genus Hyperoodon; species Hyperoodon ampullatus. Next base: position 51,370,291 of record NC_136932.1, read on the forward strand.
TAAAATTGCTTTCTGTGCAGTCTCTTAGGTAACAGGCTCAGCCCAGTGCCTGGCAAATAGCAGGGCCTCCGCTGATGACCATTCACATCTGTTCACCTGTCCTCCTCCCTGAAGCCATCTCTAATCTTCCCTCTTGTTCCCACAGGCCTCAACTCCTCCCAAGCTCAGAGCGTCCCTGTCATCAACAGTGTGGCCGGCAGCCTGGCAGCCCTGCAGCCCGTCCAGTTCTCCCAGCAGCTGCACAGCTCTCACCAGCAGCCCCTCATGCAGCAGAGCCCGGGCAGCCACATGGCCCAGCAGCCCTTCATGGCCGCTGTGACGCAGCTGCAGAACTCACACAGTAAGGACACGGGCAAGTCGGGGAGGGAGCCCAAAGGGACCTCAAGCAGCCAAGCTCTTCCCTCTAGGGGTCTGAAGTTTCTTGGAAGCTTATTGGTCTGGTCACTTTTCCCTACCTGTGATCAACAAAGCCAATATCTCAAGCATAACTCGTATGCAGGGCTGTGCCTTTCCGGTCCTCTTCTCTACCCCCAGGATTCCTGGGGGAAGATTTGATGAAGGCAATTAAGGCCTGTATGGAAAGGGGAGCTGGAGATAGAGAGTCAGGGTAGCTTAGATGTGGAACGAACTCATGCCCCCTTTCCCACCCTGGCCCCCGTGGAAGAGACCCCCAGTCAGGCACAGCCCCTTTTCCCAACGAGCCTCAACTTAGCCTTTTCAGTTCAAAATTCCAGGCAGCTGTTACCAAATGATCAGACTTGGCATATACTTTGCCTCCTATTCGCCTTCTCTGAAAGTGAAAAATCTTCCAGAGTCCCCACACCCTCCAGTTTCCACACCCCAAACATCTCCAATCAAGAGCCATGAACATGAGCAGAAAATACCGCCTACACATCATCCTGCACAAGGAATATTAGAGTTTCTGCCCACCACACAGAGGCTGCTTCCCGCCTCCAATTTCTACACCTACCCCAAGTCTACCTTTCAACCATTTAGTTCCCACCCACCCCCATCCCCCGTGTCTCTCCCCCTACCCCCTCCTGAGCCCCAGACCCCCAGTCCTCTGGCCACGTCAGCCTATAGTCCCTGGCCTCTGAGTTTGGGGAGAAATCATGGAAAGGGTGGCTTCCCTGCTTCAAGCACAGTTCCCACAGGGACACCAGAGACGTCTGTGGAATACAGTGATAGCCTTAGGGTCAGACAGACCTAGCTGTGTGATTAAATCCTGGCTCTGAGCCTTACCAGCTAGGGAGCCATTGTTAAGTTCCCTAGCTACTCTCAGCTTCAGTTTCATCCTCGTAAAATGGAAATAGTGTGCACGTAGAGTGATTACGGAAATGAAACAAAAATAGGTGTGAACTGTGTTTGGTAAGCGTTAAGAGTTGTAAAAATGCAAGTGATTATTTACTAAGGGACTCTTTAATAGAAGGAGGCAGGGATGGGAAAGAGGATTTCAGTTTCTCCTCCGGCTGCCTCAGGCAGAGCTGTGGGTCTGAGGGAGACCAGCCAAGTTCAGGGTTCTTCTGTGCTCGGGGCTCTATCCCCAGGCCTGCGGAGCTGGTTTCTAAGCACCATCTCACATTCCAATCACATTTTCGAGGCTTTAAAAAAATCTGCCACAGCCTGTAGCAGAGTCTGGGACCAGAGGTGTACCACGGCCCTTCCGCCCAGGGCCAATATGCTCCCCACTTGGCTCCGCCCCTCACCTGGGCAGGATTCCTCAGTGGCGAGGCCCGGGCATGACAGTCAGAGAGTGGTCACCAGTGACCTGTGGACTGCCATGGCCCAGCTGGCCTGGCTGGCTCTGAAGAGATAGCTCATGGGGCCCCAGGCCAGGAAGTAACCAGCCTCCCTCCAAGGGAAAGGCAGGCTGAGGCGGCGGGCTGTGACCTTCACCCCCGTTCCCAAGTGGAGGACTCCTTGGTAGAACAAGCTGGTCCCTCCCTCAAGGCCAAACACCCACATGCTTTCTGGGTTGGTCATGTGACCTGGAATTTACATGACTCTTATGGATGAACTAGCATGAGTCAAAGGTTCCAGACTTGGTGGACACATGCTAGAAGAACAAAAAGTGGGCCACATGCTCCTGGAGGTTTTATTGGAATCTAGTCTCCTTTTGTCCATCAGCCTTCATATTTGTGTGATGTCATAAGGCATTTTAGTGCAAACTGGAACAGCCCAGAATTATACAAGTAATGACATCCGTGTCCATTTACAATTATTAATTAATCTACAGCTGCTAGCACGAGACCTGGTACTTGAGTCATGGCAGAAACAGTAGGCAAACAGGCCAGCTCCTTCATTTTGCCAGCTACTTAGAACTTTTTTTTGCCTTAAGTTCTCAGATGCACCACATATGCCTAAGGATCACTTGTTGATGCCCAGGAGTCTAATACTTTGTTGAAAGTCAGGGGGAAAGAAGTGCTCCCATCCCAGAAGTGCCATCCACCACTGCATACCAGGCACTGTGCAAAGCTATTGATCTATTTGGTATGAAGTGCTTTAAACACAAACTCTTCTAATCCTATATCATTCCCATTTTAGAGGTGAGGAAACTGAGGCTAACTGAGTTGATTAAGGAGCCAGGATTTAAACGCATGGCCGTTCTTTTTATCACATCGCACTGCCTTGCCAGACAGAACCACCACCACCACCACCTTCCTTTTATCTGCCTGGGGAAGCAGGAGCAGTGGTGTGGGACGGAGGTGGCGGGGGTCTGTAGCTATGCTCACGCCTGTGTGAGCTACACCTTGATTTTGTCTTCACTTTGTCTCTCTAGTGTATGCACACAAGCAGGAACCCCCCCAGTATTCCCACACCTCCCGGTTTCCATCTGCAATGGTGGTCACAGATACCAGCAGCATCAGTACGCTCACCAACATGTCTTCCAGTAAACAGGTAATGCCGGCAAGAAGATGCGGGGGGAGGGGAGGGATGACTATGGCTACTCATGTGCAGAGAGTGCGGTAAGTGTGGACTCAGCCACAAGCGTGATCCTTCTGAGGCTCCCCTGGTACTTGCTAAAGGAATCCCTGAGGTCACAGGGCAAAGAAGATGGGCCACAGCCTGAAGGGCAGGGACTTATTGCTCCGCCCAGTACTGAAGTTTGATCAGTTGCTAGAGACTGGATTACACAGAGCCTATAGGCACTGAGATTGAGTATCTCCAATGGATTGATCAGTGAGCCACGGAAAAGGTATTTCCAAGGAGGGCTCAGAAGGTCAGACCCCCTGCGGGGTTCCATGCTTTGCAAGAAGGATCCCTGAGGATTTCCCACCAATAGAGAAAGTGAACAGTGAGTCCTCAGGCTGATTCACCCAGTCCAGGACCCATGTTGGACCCCCAGCGCTGTAAGCTCTAGAGAATGATGCAATTCTGCCAACCCATGGGGACTCCCCAGTAGACCGCCTGGCCTTGCCAGGGACCTGCATTTACTTGGTGTTTTACAGAGAAACTTAGAATCAACTTCCTGGTGCATTGAAAGTGGGGAATCCAGAGGCTTAGTCACCATGTCAGTTGATGACGAATGCCCACCTCCACATAGCGGGGATGGAGAGTAAAGATCACCCATGGTGAGGCTGTAGCTTGGACAGCTGGACTGGAATGAGATGCCGAGAGTTAGAAAACAGGACAAGATGTCTGAACACAGGTCACAATTCCAGAGTAACACAATAGGACCTTTTAGTAGCTGGGGTCTGTGCAGTGTGGGAACTGTTTGGCCTTTATTGATCGCTAGATAAGTAGGCGACAACCTTGAACTTCATGTCAGATGCTCTCGGCAGGGTTTGGTCCTGTTGCTGGTCTTTTTTTCCCTCAAATCCCACCTCATCCGGCGCCATGTGTTTCTGAGCAAGTTCTCTCACGGGCTCAGCCTTCTCTGTCCTTCCTTTGCCCCATCTCCTCCTGGTCCTCCGGCGTCAAACAGGTGGGTTCAGTTCCTGGCTTTGCCACGTGCTTGGTGACCTTGACCTCTGTGAGCCTTCACTTTCTTCATCTCTAAAACAAATCATAACATCTGCTTGTTCTGAGGATTTGATGATGTCATGTAGATTAAGCGCCTGGCACATCTTGGATGCCGAAACACATACAACTTAGGCATCCAGGCTCTGGAACTGGGGGTGTTGGGGAGGGAGAGGTGTGTGGGACCTGCTTTGCTGCTCTTCTCTCACCCATTGGAAGATGAAAGGACAGCCCCCACTCGCCCTGCCCTTCCACTCCCATGTGATTTCCCACTCTCTGTAGCGAGCAGGGAAAACATTTATCTGTGCTCACAAATCTCAATCAGGGGGGCAGCCAGGCGCAGCAGCCCTGCTTGGGAATACCTTCCCCTTTGAAAGGTTTATCAATCCATCTGCCGCTTGGTCAGCCCTAGATGGGGCTGTGATTAATGATTCCTGTCTTTCCCAAGTTGACTTTGATGCTTGCTTGTTGAAACAAGTCCTCTGAATTCAGGAAATGGTCTCTTAATCAAAATGCTCCGAGATGCTCTCTGAGACGCTGCACCGGCCCCCAGCCGGCTTCTCCCCTCCACCGGACAGAGTGGCCAGCCGACCTTGAAGCCGCACGGACGGCCCTCTAGAACTACTGTGAAGTTCTTTCCGAGTCCCCGGATATTTCAGGAGTCTAGGATGGACCCACTTCTAGGCTGATGATAACATTTAGTAAGGATAAAACTTCATATAGCACTTTACAGTTTACATGGATACTTCTCATGAACATTATCTCACCATTTTCTTTTTTACCAAAACCTCCTAAGAAGTACAAAGAAATGAACCGAGGCTCAGAGATGCAGGGTCACCTGCCCAAAGTCACATAGATGATATTCTGGAGCCAAACTTCCGGACTTTGGTCTTTGATTCTAAATCCTGGACTCTTTCCACTTAAACAATACTTGTCTTCCAATACCCATCTTTAAAACACCCGTGGTGGGCTTCCCTGGTGGCGCAGTGGTTGAGAGTCCGCCTGCCGATGCAGGGGACACGGGTTCGTGCCCCTGGTCTGGGAGGAGCCCACATGCCGCGGAGCGGCTGGGCCCGTGAGCCGTGGCCGCTGAGCCTGCGCGTCCGGAGCCTGTGCTCCGCAACGGGAGAGGCCCCAACAGTGAGAGGCCCGCGTACCGCGGAAAAAAAAAAAAAAACAACAAAAAACAACCGGGGTAATCGCTGCTCTTGTGGTCTTTAACGGTCAGGAACAAGAGTAAAAATTAAGCCCACATACTGTATTCCAGTCAGGAAACTTTCTTCCTACAAACTACAGGAGAAGAGGAAATAGGAAAGACAGAATGAAGTAAAAAGAGGGTAAAGATGCTGTCTCCTGGCAGCAGAAGGAACCCAAGGTGAAGAAAAGTTGTACAAACTCTGTTCCAAAGGCGAAGAGTCAGAAGTGAGTTCTGGAAGAGAATTGGTGGCAATTCTGCTTTTTTGTTGTTTTAAAGTAGTATTTTCCAAAAAGAGTTTCAAGGCTATTGCTAGGAATCAGGGGCCCATGGCATGAGGAGAAGATTCCATGGTCGAATTGGTTGGGGAAACAGCTGGGCTAAACAGAAATCCCACAGGGCAGGGCATCTCAGAATCTTTCCTGTGCTGATGTGGGCAGTGAATAGAGATCCATCCCAGGCAATGCTGCTTTAGAGGCATCGTAGAATGCTAGGAAAAACCAACATGCTTGAGCCAATCCCAGCTCCTTCACCCCTGCTACACGACCTTGGGCAGTTAATTCGTGGTTGTGAGACTAAGTTTCTTCATCTCTAAAGGGGAAAATCCCACCTCCCTCTTACAGAATATTCAAAGTGCCTGAAGACCATGCCGTAGTACAGAGTCACGTGCTCGAAGTGATAGCTTCCTCCCTGTTCCTACCCCTTTCTGTCTGTGATCCTTTAGGAGACACCTTCCATTAGCTCCTTCAATATTTAACTCACTGCTTGGTCTGCATGTGATCAAAGGAGGTTCTGACAATAACATTTCTCAGGGTTAGGACCGTCTCTCAAGCGCATCCTGTCTCTTGGGCCCAGGCTCCAGATCCCTGCTTCCCGTTCTCCTGCTGGCACAAGGATGCCCTCTCACCCATCTCCCAGGAGAAAAGCAAATAGTTCAGGGCCTCTCAAAGCACCCAAGCCCTTTGTGTGTAGCCAAATGCCTGGGCTTTAGTAGATGTTCAGTAAATGTGAATGAATGAATGAATGAATGAATGAGTGAATTCAGATCTAGCATTTTTTGACTGCCTCCCATTTGCCACACAGCACTCCAGATGCTTGTCCATCTTAATTTCCTGGCTAATCCTCCAACCCATCCTGCGAGGTAGAAATTTGTATGCCTGATTTATAGAGCAAAAACCTGAATTTCAAAGATGGGGAAGAATCTGCCCAAACTCACATGATGGTAAATCTGGAGTTGGAGTTCCAGACTTTGGTTCTTCTCACTCCACATCCATTAAACAACATTCACCTTCTAAGATCCATTTTTTTAACATTTTTTTTTTTTTTTTTTTTTTGGCTGTGCCATGCCACACGGCATGCGGGGATCTTCCCCAACCAGGGATCGAACCCGTGCCCTCTGTGTTGGGAGCATGGAGTCTTAACCACTAGACCGCTAGGGAAGTCCTAAGATCCATTTTTAAAGTACTCATAGAAATGACCCAAGGTTATGCCAGTATAAGGCTAAAGCCAGCATTTGACCTTGAATCTGTCTGATCCCAGTATTTTCCATTGTCAAGACAGACATGCCCCAGGGCCTCGTGGTTCATGTTTCGGGAACCTCAGGCTGGAACTTTCTTGCTGGGAATCCTTGGCAGCTACTGCCCTCCGTCCTTTCCAGAGCTTATGCCCCATCCCCCGCTTCTCAACCCTTGGGTGCTGGCGAGTTACCACCTAAGTGGGTCTCTGCCTGAGCCTCCTGCAAAACGCCAGCCTGCCAGCCTGGAAACCAGACCACAGCAAGCACCAACCTTGGCTAGAACAAGTGTGGGCAGGCTGTGAGCCCACTCCTATTTCCACAACTTCTCTACCCACCGCTCCACTTCCTAGTTTACATAGAGAGAGGTCAGGAGAGGACCCCCGGAGCAGTCACCTGTCAGGGGTGCTGACGAGAGGAGGTGGGCAGCCTCATCATCATAAACGCCCTGCAGCTGCTCCCCACCCTCCCGACCTTGCCCACTGGCAGTGTGGGCTGATGTAGAGCTGATGTGGGCACGAGGCAGACCCGGGCTCAAGATTCTACCATTGTCTACCTATGTGACCAAAGGGAAAAGTCTAGCGTCTCTGAACTTCAGTTCCCTCACCTTTAACATGAAGATAACAATTCCTCCTTCGTGAGATCATTGAAAGGACAAAACGCAATAAAACTTGTAAAACACTCAGCTGGGCGCTTGGCTGGAAACACCCAGTCCGTGGCAGTTGGGTCAATCCTGGCTTTCCGTGATGGTAACCTTGAGTGTCTCTCGAGCTTAGGAAGGAGGATTTTAAATGGCAAAGGGCATTTATTTCCCCCTGGTGTCCCACTCAAAATAAAAGGCAGTAATCTTTTTAAAAAAATTTTACAATTCATTTAATGGCAACGGGTAATCATCAAATTAGCAATGGTTATCTTCAAAAGTTATTACACTAGCTGTGCTACTATTTCTCAAGGTTGATCGGATACCAAGAGTCACAGACATTTCCCACGTAAGATTCATCACATAAATCAGACTTGGTTTATCACCAGCATTTATAAAACCAGACCTAGGAAAAGAACTAGGTCTCGGGACACATGCATGGTCTTAATATAGCGAATGTTTAGCCTGCCCTGATTATTACAAAATCAGAACAGCGAGAATATTCACAGAAAAGGCAGTAATCTTACGTAGTGGGTAAGAGCACAGAATTTTCTGTTCTGAGACCCTGGGCACGTCACTTAAAATCTCTGTAAGCCTCAGTTCTGTCATCTACAAAACTGGAAGTATAATCTTTACTTGTAATTAATAGAGCTATAATTAATCTAACTTAATCTGTACTCACTGTTTCCACTTCCTCACCCCCAATTCTCTTTTCTTTCTTTTTTTTAAATTGAGGTATAGTTGGCTTACAATATTCTATAAGTTTCAACATATTGATTCACAATTTTTAAAGGTTATACTCCATTTATAGTTACTATAAAATAATGGCTGTATTCCAATATCTGTGCTGTACAACAGATCCTTGTGGCTTATGTATTTTATTCATAGTAGTTTGTACCTCTTAATCTCCTTTCTTTTTCCACCCACCTTCCCTCTCCCCACTGGTAACCACTGGTCTGTTCTCTACAATCTGTGAATCTGTTACTTTTTAAATTATATTCACTCATTTGTTGTATTTTTTAGATTCCACATATAAGTGATATCATACAGTATTTGTCTTTCGCTGTCTGACTTCTTTCACTAAGCATAATACCCTCCAAATCCATCCATGTTGCTGCAAATGGTGAAATTTCATTCTTTTTGATGGCTGAGGAGTACTCCATTGTATATATACCCCCCCGCCGCCATTGTATATATACCTCTCTTGAGAACATTCCAGTCTGGCTTTTGTCCCCACGTTCCTGAAACCCCTCTTGGCCAGCTCACTAATACCTCCTTGTCACCAAATCCAGTGGTTATCTCTCAAGCTCTATCTTTGACACAGCCAATCACGCCCTCCTTTTTTCACTTGGATTTTAGGCCATTACCCATTCCTGGTTCTCCTCCTATGGCACTGGCCACTCCTCCTTTCCTTGGCTGGCAACTCATCTTTGCGACATTGACTGTCAAAGGGCCCTGGGACTCATTCTTTGGCCTCTTCTCTTCCATGTTTGTCCCTGGGCGATCTCCAGTCCCAGGGCTTTGGATCAAGTGTACACAAAGATGGATCCTACCATTCTGTCTCCAGTACAGACCTCTCCGCTGAGGGTCCATTCACAAACCTGATGCATCTTTGGCACATACAGATGCATACCTACCATACCTGACAAGCCTCTCAAAGTGAACCTGCCTAAAATAGCAGCTCTTCATTTTGTCCCAATTCCTCCTGACCCAAATTGCTTCCTCCTTGGGCTTCTCCATTTCCAAACATGATACCAGTTGTTCCAGTGAGATTCCTGAGGGTACCCTTGATCATTTCATACCCCGCATCCCATATCCAGTCCATCAATAAGTTCTGCTAGGGGTCCTTCAAAATGCATCCTCAGTCTGACCGCTTCTCACCACCCCATCAGTCTTCCGCTCCTGCAGCGGCCCCTAACTTTCCACTTCCAGTCTTGTCCCACAGGGGTGGGTGTGCTTTGTTCACCACACAGCAGCCAGAGTGATCTCTGGAAAAGGGAAATCCATCATGTCGCTCCCCTGTCAAAATGCTCCACTAGCTTCCCGTTGTAACCAGACTGAAACAGGGACCTCCAAGGCCCTATGTGGTCAGACCACGGCCCTTTCTCCCTCTGTCACTCAGCTTCAGCTGAACAAGAGCTGAAGCAATCCCACCACAGGACTTCTGCTTCTGCGGTATCTTCTGACTGGAATATTCTTGTTTTTTTTGTTTTTTTTTTTTGCGGTACGCGGGCCTCTCACTGTTGTGGCCTCTCCCGTTGCGGAGCACAGGCTCCGGATGCTCAGGCTCAGCGGCCATGGCTCACGGGCCCAGCCACTCCGTGGCACGTGGGATCTTCCCGGACCGGGGCATGAACCCGTGTCCCCTGCATCGGCAGGCGGACTCTCAACCACTGCGCCACCAGGGAAGCCCTGGAATATTCTTTAATGCATATCTTTACCTGCGTTCATTTCATTCAGTTCAAACATCCCACCTCAAAGAGTGGGGGGACCACCTTCCGATCCCCCTCCCTAATTTATTGCCTCTTCCCTCCAGTCACTGAAACCTCTTACCATGCTTATTTTTCTGGAGTGTTCATCTCCTCCTAAACTTTTATGTTATGCATTTTGTTTTACTCATTCATTGTTCAAAACCCTCACTAGAATGTAATCTCAGTGGGGATGGGGACAGGGTCTTGTTCACAACTGCACACACACCCAGTACCTAAAACAGGGCTAAGCATAGGGAAGGACCTCCAAACCGTGCGAAATGAATGAATTACCTGCCTCAGAGGCTTGACGTGAGCATTCAGTGCCATGATGTGTGTCAAGCCCTTACTTAGTGGTGCAGCCTGGCACACAGTAGGACCTCAGTAAACGTCAGCTCTTCCCCATTACGGATCAAATCTTCTTAGGGTGAGGACGTCCTTAACAATCCCCCAGCCGCTACACCCTCCAGACGAGGGCTCTGTAGTCACTCAGAGGTCCTCGGGCAAGGCCCCCGTGCCGCTGGGTGAGCCAGGCCTCCGTTCTGAGGGAGCACAGTGCACCCCTTATCAGATGTTTGTGTTTAGACTCTGAAGGGGGCAAATAACCCTAGTTCCTTTGACAACATTTAGGGCTCTGCCACCATTTTATTATGTGAGCAAACATTTGATAGCTGGAAAGCCCATCCCTAATGACAGGTCATAGAATCTTGCTGGCGTCTCCTTATCTGCTCTTGGTGTTTGCTCTTCTATTGAAACCTGCAAGGTCACAAGCCATTTTCTCTCTCCTCCACCTGAAATCTGAAAATTGGAAAAAGGCTGATAGTGGGAAGTAAAGAAACTCGAGAGTGGGGGTGGTGGGGGGGGAAGGAAGAGGAGGCAAAGGGTGTCAGAGGACCCTGACCAGGGCCTCAAGAATGAAGAGGGGCCAGCAAGCTGTCTCCTCCGGCGGACGCACAGCTCAGTCCTGCTCCGAGGAGCACCGGAGGGGGCACCCCGGGCAGCCCAGTGTTACCACGGACAGTTACACCAAGCACCGTGCGGAGTACTGCACACAGAGCAGCCCCTCTGATCCCCCAACGACCTTCATCTTACAGGTGGAGAAACCGAGGCTCAGAGAAAGCAGCTTGACCAAGAAGAAAGCTAGTAGAAGGCTCCTAACCTCAGCGTGATAGAAAGAATGCGGGCTGGGAGGTCTCCCAGAACTGGTTTGAATCCCCACACTCTCCTAGGTCTGAAACCTTGGACAATCCACGGACTTTCTTTGACTTTGTTTTCCTCACCTGTAAAATGGACATAATGGCAGCCTCATACAAGGCTATGGCTGGGAGCACTGATTAATGAGATAACAGTGGGATAATAGGCCTTTAATTGTAGTGGTAGGTGTGCGTGCGTGTGTGCACGCACGCGTGTGTGTTGGGTGAGGTCTTGAGAAAATAAGCCACGAAGCAGAAGGGCAGAACCTTCCCCTGAGATGACAGCAAAGGGGAAAGAGAAGGAGGAGACGGAGAGAGGAGAAAAGGGACTCCCTGGGAGGCAAGGCCGGGCAATGGTGTTCCAAGACAGTTGAGACAAGCAAGGCCCAGGGCTCTGGGAGCAGAGACTGCCTCGGATGGGGGTCTGGCTCCTCTCAAAGGCTCCTCCGTGCTGAGCAGGTCTCCTGCCCCGACCCACCGGGAAGCCTGGCATCAGAGGCCTTCAGCCCTTGGATCCGGATCCTCTGAGCTCTTGTCCTGACAGTAACAAATGTTGTAGAAAGCACTTTGCCGTTCCCCATGCTTCTTCCCTGATGGACCGTTTGTGAGTACGTGGTGATTTTCTCCTGCACTTTATGGCCTTGTGGCTCAAAATATATCCGCAGCATCCGCCCAAGCTGGGAGCTGATTAGAAATGCAGGTTCTTAGGCCTACCCCAGGTCCACTGAATCAGAATCTATCAGTACATTTTAACAGGATCTCTGCTACTCACGGGTCCATTACAGTTTGGGAAGGGGTCTAGGGGAACCCCTGCTCTTAGAGGACTTAGGAAGAGACCCTTATTTCTGCCAGAAGCAAGAGCTCCCCATCCGGCTGACATTGCCACCAAACCGAGCAGTTTATTTATAAACTCACAGGAAGAGGAGCCCAACTTCAGGATAAAGGTCGGCGAGTTATGACTATTTCAAGGTCGGCGGCAATTCACTTCTCTCTTCTGAAGTAGCCAGGGAAGCCGGCACTTAGATCTTCCTAAAGGGAGCGTGTTTCAGGACCAGCCCTGCAGGGCTCAGCAGGCACGGGGTCCCCAGGCCTCCAGCCTCAACTCTTTGCTGACTGAGCTGGGTCTCAGGTCCCCCAGAGAAGCCAGACTAATGGCCCAGGTCCCGGCAGATGTACACAGCTCAGCTGTCTCTCCTCTCTCTCTGCAGTGTCCTCTCCAAGCCTGGTGATGCCCACACATCACTTACTTTGTGCACAGCAACAAGGACCCTATTTTCCACACCATCACCCTCCAGGCAGCTGTCTCGGAAAAACGCAGTGACCTGACAAGCAGCACCTGCGAGAGGTCCCTGCTCACCTGACGTCCTGCCAGCGCCTCGGACAATCCGCTCTGAGAGGCGCGGCCTGGAGCCCAGCTTCCCTTCTATGCAGTATTGTCACGATGCCTCTCCCAAGACGTCAAGCTCTCCTGTCTGGTCTGTCCTATAGGCGGGAGATGAGAAACCCAGGAAGAGGAAGAGAGAAAGCCGGAACGTCTACATTATGCTCCTTCATCGAACAAACTGATGTGAAAACTTGAATCTGTTACTGAAATGAGGCGAGGAGGACACGTGCTATTGAACTGAGCCAAACACACTGTAAATATCAGCCACCTCCCTCCCCCACCCCCCCGTCCCGGCTGATCTGGAGATTTCTTTTAAAGAAGTAAATTTGTCCAATGGGTGTAAACTATAAACTACTGTAATTAAGTGCAATTTCCCCTCTACCTCCTCTCCCCTCTGCCGTGTATATAATACTAAAGTGTCTATCAGTTTTCTTCGTAAAGGTCAGAGTTGAATTTTCAAAGTGATTTGCCCCCTCTGTCTTCCCCTACGGAGAAATATCTAAGGTGGAAGTGAAGCCCCTGCCCCCTTCCTCGGGCCCGGGCACACACAGGAACTGTGTATTTTGGACTGTCTGCTAGCTCACTCCAATCTCCTGATGTTAAGACACACCTCTGGATCCCTGGAAGGGCTGAACATAGTGTCAGAGTAATGTCCTCGCTTCCGGTGGGGTTGGGGGCTCAGCCAGTACCTCCCCAGGAAACCCCAAGACAGGGACACTGGCTGTTTGATAGCACAAGGAAAAGTTGCCCTTTCCGAAAACCTCCCATTAAAACAGTTTATTTTGTCACTGCCCAGAGTCTCATATTTCTGTCTGTCTCTGACTCTTCCCCTGCCACGGTTCCTCCAAGAACCCCCGGCCCCTGGTCTCCTTGGAATTTTCCACTTAACTCCACCAGGCTCACTGCTGCATGCCCCAGTGTCTTCAGGCCGGCTTTACGGCTAAGGTAAGAAAACTCTGTTCCCCGAGTCAGACTCCAATACCTTTGTCTTTCTGCGACTCACAGAAGTAGACATGGAGCCAACTCTTGGTGACTGTTGGTCACAGGAACAGAGAAAAAGTAGGAAAAGTGGAATCCCCGTGGGTAACATTTTCAACCTCCCTTTTTTTTTTTTGCGGTACGCGGGCCTCTCACCACTGTGGCCTCTCCCGCTGCAGAGCACAGGCTCCGGATGCACAAGCTCAGCGGCCATGGCCCACGGGCCCAGTTGACCCGCGGCATGCGGGATCCTCCTGGACCGGGGCACGAACCCGTGTCCCCTGCATCGGCAGGCGGACTCTCAACCACCGCGCCACCAGAGAAGCCCTCAACCTCCTTTTAAGCGTTAACTTCCAGCTCTCTTCCCTTCCATAGGGCTGTTAGTCAGGAGAATGGCTCTTCCTTCCCAGGCAGGAAGGTGAAAAGCCAAAAGGTGAAAAGCCAGAGGCCTGAACACTCTGCCAGCAGGGACTTTGCCACAGATGATCCAGTGTTGACTCCAGGAAGAAGGAGGCTGGACCCGTCCTCTTTGCCGTCTCCTCTTACGTGCAGCGTAGACCTACCAGCATGTGGTTTCTGGCTTCTAGACAGAGCAGTTCCCAAGCTGGGTGTAAGCAGGGGCATCATGCCAACAAGGCCCCAAGCAACAGGTTTTTCAAAATCCCAGTGTAGTGGAAGATGTAATTCTTAGTGAGCCGGGCAAATGTACTGAGTGCCCAGGGCAGGGATGGGTAGGTTTGGAAACGCTGACCTCCTTTGGCTCCTGGCTCCCCCAGACAATGTAATTTGGGCTAAAGTGGTCAAGAGAAAATTCATGATTGGGTTGAAAAGGACTGGGGCCAAGGCCGAGCACCCTGTGTCAAGAGAGGCCAAGATTGCTGTCTCTGGTTGAGATGTCCTATTGGTTGGCTCCTGTGAGTTCCAGGAAGAGGAAGGGAATATAGGTCTCGAGCTCAAGCCTCAACTGAAGCCCTGTGTTTGGACTCACGTTGTTTCTGGGACAGCTAATATCTGCATTTGATAGATTTTAGATCTTGTGTTATTGCAATAACCCTGAGAATCCAGAAGGTCTTAACCATCCAAGAGGCCATCTGGGAGCTGGGGGGTGGGCAGGTAGGGGGAAATCTCTAGGGAGTTTTCTTTACCAAACCCTGCGTGATCCAAGACTTGTAGAAGGTGACCCTGACAGCTGAGAACACCTCCCTTCTAAATCAAATCTCCCTTCCCACTGGCTCTAAGAGGGGCACGGGGGCTCACCGTGTGTGCATTCAGGTGGGCATTACCCACTCTGAAGATTCATTTGCAACTAAAACCTCCCCATGCCTTCCTCCAGCATGTTATGGACCAACATTTCCGGGGTCTCTCTTTACACCCTGAGCCCAGTCTAACAGACAGATGGTTCTGTTTTTACCACGACCTGCCTCCGTCTTCTAGGGTGAGATCTGGGGAAGGCAGATTTCATTTTCACATCCGTGGATGAGAAATGAAATCGGTAATGAAAACCTGCCTTAAAATGGATTTGACTTGTCCATGCCAAACAGTGGATTATCTCCCCGCAAAGGCAGAAATAACTGGAGTGTTAACTGCTGGATTCAGGTGGATAAGAACACAGTGTAGATAGCCAGGGAACTGAGCTTTGGGGTTGGGGGCAGGTCTTTGATATTCTTTTTGGAGCCAGAATGCCTTGATTAGAATCTCCAACTTCGGGCTTCCCTGGTGGCGCAGTGGTTGAGAGTCCGCCTGCCAGTGCAGGGGACACGGGTTCGCGCCCCGGTCCAGGAGGATCCCACATGCCGCGGAGCGGCTGGGCCCGTGAGCCATGGCCGCTGAGCCTGCACGTCCGGAGCCTGTGCTCCGCAACGGGAGAGGCCACAACGGTGAGAGGCCAGCGTACCGCAAAAAAAAAAAAAAAAAAAAAAAAAAATGTGGTGATGAGTGGGAGGGCCACAGAGAGTCAGGTGGCTGGGACTAAAGGTGGCTTCATGTCCCTAAAGGTTGGGGGGGGGCAGTCACGGAGGAGGAATACAGGGGGCGAGGAAGGGGGTGGGTCAGGAAGAGGCAGGAGTGAACTTCTCCCCAAGCACGATCGGGGCTGATGCGTCCCCTTTGAATGAGGAAGTAATTCAAATAAATGCCATTGAAATCTGTTCTGGAAAATAAGAGATTGCCAGTAATGGACCACATAGTGGCATATAACAAATCCATGTTTTTTAATACTTTAAACACATCCCAGTTGTATCAAACAGACTGAATATTCACGAGAAGTTGCAATCAGCTAAACCAAATGCCTATAAAGCCCCTCCCTGTCTCCCTCCCTCCCTTTCTTTCTCTGTCTCTGTCTCCCTGTCTCTGACTCTCTTTCGTACAGAGGTCATTCCAGCTGGGCAAATACTAGATTGTCAGCCAAGATTTATAACATGACAGTATTTTATAAATGAATCCTTGGGGCATGCAGGGCTTCACACACACCTGGATGACCATTTTTTTCCTGGTGTATATAAAATGGTATCTGCATGTATATAGAGGAAATACTTTCTAAGGAAGAATGAGCAGAACAAACATGAGGGGGGACAACATCAAAAGCAGGAATCCTCAGAGCAGGTTTCGTGCAGTCTGCATATGTATAAATATGTTTATTCCAACAGATCACCTGAAATCTCTTCTCCATGTCCACACATTTAATTTTCTCACCAGATACATACTGTTATAGTCCCCAAAGGCAGGTTTCCTTCCTGTGGCCAATTGTCCAGACATCCTTAATAAACCAGTTATATTAAATGATTCCCAATTAATTATGAAAGAGATAAAAAGATAAAGCTAGTTTTTTTTTCTTTTTTTTTTTTTTGGCTTCGCTGCATGGCATGCAAGATCTTAATTCCCTGACCAGGGATTGAACCCGTGCCCCCTGCAGTGGAAGCGTGGAGTCGTAACCACTGGACTGCCAGGGAGTCCAAAGCTAGCTTTCAAAAGACAAAAAAAAAAAAAAAAAAATCGCACTCTAAGGAAAGCATGCCTGATTTCCTGAGCCAAGAGGCCTTAGCCTTCTGTATAGCCCTTTGCTTTTGGAAATATCATCTAGTCCAAAATAATATTTCCCATTTATTTATTCAAGAAATACTTACTGACACCTACTGTGTGCCAGGCACCATTGTTCTAGACACTGAAGATACATCAGTGAATCAAATAGATAAAAATCCTTGCCCTCGTGAGCTTTACATTCTGGTTAAGGAGATGGTTAGTAAGTGTGTGAATGTGTGTATGTGCATGTCAGATGGTTTTTTAAAATCTATGAAAAATTCCGCAGGGAGGCTCGAGTAGCTATAGAGCTGAGTGGGCGGGAGTGTGGGAGTCAGGGTGTGAGCAGAGTGCTGGGAGGTGATGACAGATGACAAGGACTTTGTCACCATTGTAAGGACTGCTCTAAGCTACTGGAAGGACTTTTCTTCTGAGGGAGCTAGAGGCCATCAGAAAGTTGTGAGCAGAGCAGGGGCAAGATCTGGCTTATGCTTTAACAGAATCCCTCTGACTGCTGAGTTGTAGGGAGGCGCCCAAAGTGACGGCGAAGAGACCATCAGGAAGCCGTTGCATCATCAGAGCCTGAGACCAGGGGGTGGTGGTGGAGGTGACGAGGGGCTGTCTGATCGTGGATGTGGTTTTAAAGGGAGAGGATTTGAAGGCACGAGGGTTTTCTGATAGTTTAGATATGGCATCAAAGAGGATTCCAAGGTCTGAGGCCTAGACAAATCAGGAAATAGAAATTGATGTTATAGAAAATGGAAAACAATATTACCTGGGCAAAGACTCTATCTCAGGCATCTTGTAAAGTGGTACTTTAGGAAGCATCTGGGTAGTATGTCATGCTGTGATGTCTGCTGTTATCATGTCCTTGATATGATGTCAGGGCTCTCCAGGTGGCAGTAACCTGACATTTGATCATTCATCCAACAAGTGTTTATTGAGTGCTTACTATGTGCTACATACACTTCTAGGTATGGAAAGAAAAGCAGTTTAAAAAATGTTACTCTTGGGGCTTCCCTGGTGGCGCAGTGGTTGCGAGTCTGCCTGCCGATGCAGGGGACGCGGGTTCGTGCCCCGATCTGGGAGGATCCCACATGCCGCGGAGCGGCTGGGCCCGTGGGCCATGGCCGCTGAGCCTGCGCGTCCGGAGCCTGTGCTCCGCAATGGGAGAGGCCACAACAGTGAGAGGCCCCCGTAACGCAAAAAAAAAAATAAATAAAATAAAAAATGTTACTCTTCCCATGGAGCTTACATTCAACTGGGAGGGAGCCAACAATAACAAAATAAACAAATATACAGTATGCCAGGTATTGATTGACAGGTAATAGAAAGAAACACAAAGCCAAGAGAGGGGATGGGAGCTGGGAAGGAGGTGGATTCATTTTCATAGGGAGATCCCCTTGCTTTCCAAGGTGTAATTTCTTGGGGGCATCCTGACTAAAAAGAGAATGCATTTCTTTTTTTTTTTAATTGAAGTATAGTTGACTTACAATGTTGTGTTTATTTCTACTGTACAGCAAAGTGGTTCAGTTATACTTATATATACATTCTTTTTTTGTATTCTTTTCCATTACGGTTTATCATCAGATACTGTGTATAGTTCTCTGTGCTATACAGTAGGGCCTTGTTGTTTATCCGTTCTATATATAAAAGCTTACATCTGCTAATCCCAACCTCCCACTCCATCCCTCCCCCAACCCCCTCCCCCTTGACAACCAGAAGTCTATTCTCTATGTGCGTGAGTCTGTTTCTGTTTCGTAGATAGGTTCATTTGTGTCATATTTTAGATTCCACATATGAGTGTACCATATGGTATTTGTCTTTCTCTTTCTGACTTACTTCACTTAATATGATACTCTCTAGTTGCATCCATGTTGCTGCAAATGGCATTATTTCATTCTTTTTATGGCTGAGTAGTATTCCATTGTATATATGTACCACATCTTCTTTATCCATTTGTCTGTTAATGGACATTTAGGTTGTTTCCATGTCTTGGCTACTGTGAAGAGTGCTGCTATGAACAAAGGGGTGCATGTATCTTTTTGGATTAGAGTTTTGTCTGGATTTATGCTCAAGAGTGGGATTGCTGGATCATATGGTAATTCTATTTTTAGTTTTAAAAGAGAGTGTATTTCTGAATCACCTACACTGGTGGTCAAAGACTTGTTCTCCCTGCTCCCTCCTTCTATAGAAGACTGTATTCGTTTCCCGTGGCTGCTATAACAAATTTCCACAAGCTCAGTGGCTTAAAACACCAGAAATATATACTCTCACAGTTCTGGAGGCCAGAAGTCCAAAGTCAGTATCACTGAGCCCAAGCCAGGGGTCAGCAAGGCCACACCCCTTCCTCAGGTTATAGGGGAGAATCTGTTCCTTGCATCCTCTGGCTCCTGGTGGCTTCCAGGTTCCCTGGCTTGTGGCCACATCACTCCAATCCCTGCCTCCCTGGTGTCATTGCCTTCTCTCCTGTGTCAAATCTCCCTCTTCTTCCTCCTCATAAGAATCCATGTCATTGCATTTAGGGCCCACCCAGATTATCCAGGATATTCTTCCTTCATCACATCTGCAAAGTCTCTTTCCTTTTAAGGTAATGGTTGACAGCTTCCAAGGATTCAGACCTGTTATCTTTGGGGGTCGTTATGCAGCCTAATATAGACTTTACCACAAACCTAGAAAAGAGAACTGAAGGTGATAGTTTCTTTGGCATAACTTTTTCAATGATAATTCATGATTATTTTTGTAAAATAGGTTGCCTTGCCCAGGAAACACAGATGATAATGAGAAAGATGCCTGTTTCTTCATCTTTATGAAATCCACTTTCTATGGGAGCCACACTTTGGAAAAGCTTGAATCAATAAGTAAATGAAAAACTTAAACGTGGTGCTCACGTTTGTATCGTGGAAGCAAAACAACAGGCTGCCACTGTAGTGACGGTTAACCATTCATCCACCCCTTTGTTCACCTGGTAAATATTTACTGCTGCCATACAGAGTCATGGTGAGGAGCTCAGGCTGGGGGGAGTCACGCAAATCGAAGTTCAAATCCTGGCTCTACCACTTACTAGCTGTGTGATCTTGGGAAGGCTACTTAACCTCTCTGAGCCTGTTTCCTTCTCTGAAAATGGGGCTGTTGTAGGGATTCAATGAGATACAAGGTGGATCATGTCCTTCACCAGGTACATGAGAAAGTGTGCACTAAATATTAATTATTTGCATCCAGTTTTTTCGGACTATGTGAGAGAGAACATGATGGGCCCCATTCCCGCCATCCCTGAGTGCCTGCCCCCAACTGGAGTGTAAGTTCTGTGAGAGCAAGGACCTGGGAGTTTTATTCACTGTTTTGTCCCCAGCATCTAGTACCTGGTACATATTAGGCACTCAGTAAATATTTTTTGAGTGAATGCATGTGTGTATGTGTGTCATGGAGTTTACTAGTTTTACAACTGGAAAATGACCCCAGTGTGCACCTGCTACCACCACCCTCAGCACCTCTGTCTGAGGCCTCCCAAGCTTCAAAGGAAGGAGCAAGTCACTGTTATATCTGCTATAAATGGAGACAAGGAGAAAGGAAAGAGATGAAAATGGAGGTCCTAGGTATCGCCTTATGGCTAGTGCAGTACTAGGGTTAGTTAGAACAGCTTGAAACCCATTCTGGCTTCTGAGCTGGCCCTCAGAAAGGAAAACCAACAACGAAAACAAACCGCTCTGTGAATCTGATCTTTATACCCCGTCTGCAAATATTCCTATCACCTGTAGAAACATAACCAGATTGCAGACTTCTCCAAGAGAGGAGCCCTAGGTTATGTCTGTCTTTACTGGCCTAACCCAGAGCTTTATCCCTTTGACTATATCCATTGTGCATTTTCCATATGCAAAGCATCTAAGTGTGGTAGAGAGACACATAATAGATGCCCATTCACTCATTTATTCAACAAACCTCTTTTGCACACTGACTTGAGCCAGGCACAGGGGTGGGTGCTGGGGATTCCAAGATGCCTTGAAGGATTTCCCAGCCTGGCCAG
This sequence comes from Hyperoodon ampullatus, assembly GCF_949752795.1. Lineage (NCBI taxonomy): Eukaryota > Metazoa > Chordata > Mammalia > Artiodactyla > Ziphiidae > Hyperoodon > Hyperoodon ampullatus. The sequence goes on from NC_136932.1 coordinate 51,390,661, forward strand.
GGAGACAGAAAATTTTGCAAGTTATTGCAATGAATGTGCTGTGTTGGTGTTAGAAGGTAGAGTGGTAGGCCAGTGGAGGAAATTCTGTCTGGGTGGAAATCAGAGAAGTTTCCTCGGAGGACACTTGAACTGCATCACAAAGAATGAATGTCAGGGGACTTCCCTGGTGGCGCAGTGGTTAAGAATCCACCTGCCAATGCAGGGAACACAGGTTCGAGCCCTGGTCTGGGAAGATCCCACATGCCACGGAGCAACTAAGCCTGTGCGCCACAACTACTGAGCCTGCACTCTAGAGCCCGCGAGCCACAACTACTGAGCCCGCGTGCCACAACTACTGAAGCCCACACGCCTAGAGCCCGTGCTCCACAACAAGAGAAGCCACCGCAGTGAGAAGCCTGCGCACCGCAATAAAGAGTAGCTCCCGCTTGACACAACTAGAGAAAGCCCGCCTGCAGCAACGAAGACCCAACACAGCCAAAAAAATAATAATAAAATAAAATAAGAATGAATGTCAGTTCACCAGGCAGATGGGGGAGGGGGTGGGGAGAAGACATTCCAGGCTGAGGACCCACAAAATGCAAAGTGAATGTCCAAATCAGTTCCAATGTAGTTTCAGCCCAAATCTTCTGTCCTCTGCGTGCCTGAGACCCCCTGCCTGAACTTCTCTTGCCCCTGCTCTTCAAATCGTGGTCTGACACAGTGAAATATGTTCTCCAGGCTGCAGGGTCCTCAGGTCAAGGTAATGGGTCACTAGCCAGCCAGTGCCTCTGAGGAGTGAACCAGGGCCTGAGAATCAAATGTGGGCCCCCCATTTCAGATGAGCAGAGGTAAGGCATGGCGTAAGGCATGTGATGTTTACGTTCAGAAACTGCAAAGCCACTAGCTTGCGGAGTGTCATTACGTCTGCAGGTGGAGGGTAATTTTCCTGTTACTCAAGGACTCCTGATCAGGCTCTGATTGGTCTCTGGGGAATTGTTTTATGACCCAGAGCCAGGCAGCAGATAGATAGGAGATGTGGTTTGCTGGGCAGAAATTTACAAGGCAGGAAATTGCTTCACTGGACACAACCATTCATAAGAAACACCTCTGGGAAAAGGAGCCCAGGCTCCCGGCAGGTCTGCCCCCGGCCGATGTTTACATCAGCAACAACCCGTGTTCCTGGTTACACAATGTGGCAGCGTCACTTTGAGGGGGGGATCTTTGCCCCTTGGAAGAATAAACACATTCCTCACTCGCAGGGGAATTAGCAGACCTCACAAGACTTTTCAGTGGCTCTCCTGGAGGTCTTAATGTCATAAGAAGGTGACTCTACACATGATTAGCTCTACAACCTAACTTACTCCAGATTCGGTTGCGTTTTCTTTTGCATGGCAGTACAGGCTAAGATGAAGATACTCCAGCACTGAAGGGTGGAAATGGTGACAATCCAGGCAGTTGCCAAAGCCACGCTAGGTTTCTTAGGAACAATCCAGGGGCTTAGGGGTCATTGGTCAGTCTTTGGGGAGGAGGGGACAGGGCTGTGGGTTGTTTAGATACATTCCAAAGCCCACGTTTCCATTGTCCCACCAGCTCTTAGCTGAGTTCTAGAGTCCAGATCTTTCAGAACGAGAGCCATCAGATCTGCACAGGTCATGGGGAGGAAAGATAAAGGGCTGTGGCCAGAGTCTCCAGAACCATGGGGGTCTGTCTGGCAAGTTACTAGAGGCTCCAGCCCAGCACTGTTCAGTAGAATCAAAAGCCACGCCTGGGCCCTACGCCCCCGGCCCCCGCCGCCCGCCCCCCATAAACCCCATCGCAGTCCTGGCCTGGCCAGGGGACCTTCCACAGGCTGCTTCCCCTCTCCGAGGCCTCGGGTTCTGCATCTGTGACATGGGGGAGAGCCTGGTGCCACTTCACGTTGCTGCTCGAATATGAGGATTATATGAAACCATGAATTTCCTCACTCTCAGGCATGTTTGCACACTTAGGTTTTGGTGCATTGTCTCTGGGGCAGTTGGGCAGGTCAGGGGACTCGGAGGGGAATTTCATTCTATGTGTTTTTAACCTTCCTATGAGGAGTTGCAGGCAATTCGCCATGACCCCGACTTAGTTCCGGACCTACTCACTGTGTCCTTGTGCTATTGGGCATGACATCCAAGGCAGGAGGGGTCAGTGGCGGAAGGCCCTGGGCTTGCCCCATCTGAGCTCGTTCTATTTGCTTCCTGGAGACCATTGCTTTAATTTTGTCTCCCCCTAGCAAGTTCTAAGGCGGCCCAGACCATGCTACTCTTGTTCACCACTGTACCTCCAGTACCTCCTGTAGTGCCTGGTGCATAGTAGATTCTCTATAAAGACTCGTTGAATGAATAAGCAAATGCATGAGTGAATAAGTGAATTGGTGGCACTTCTTTTAAAAGTTGAAATCCATTGATAGAGTGACTCCATAACAAACCTACTATGGACTTCAGCTCACCTAACTTCTGCGTCATCACGTAAGCAGGCAGCCTTGATTCCTCATGTCCTTGTACAGGTGGAGCAGTTGTGTCAGGGAAAGCAAAGCCTACCAAGGCCATTGCAAGGACAATCCCTAGCCGAGGACCCTTTAGATAATTGATTCATTGAGTATCCATTTTAGTAGTTGTTTTCAGCCCACCTCAGGGTCTCATACTTACCGCCCTGCTTATTCTCTGTGAACGAGGCTGCAAAAGGATTTAGAGCCACTGCCTCTAGACATTTGAAGGATAGGCTTACTGGCCACCTGATCTCCAAATTCTGCTGGAGGCACCAGGATAAACCCAGAGGTGAAGGGATGATCCCACAGGGTCAGACTGGAGGAACGTGTGGACAGGGCAGCCTAGGACAGGCCTAGAGGAGTGTTTGGGGATCAAGGTCATGGGCCATGCAAGTGTATTATAGGCCCACTTTGGGTTGGAACATGTGTGTGGGCCTGATGTCCTAAAAGGCATGCTTCTTCTCAAAGTGGGGTACAGGGCGATGAGTCAGGGGGTCCAAGAAGCCACAGGAAAGATCGTTTGTCTTCCTGGAGCGTCCATTTTATTCAGAGATAAGTAATTTTAACTGCATTTTTATATCAAAGCACATTGATAGGTCGTGGTAGAAAATATAAATTTTACATGCATTTTTAAGATCAAATATGGGTCTTCAAAGAAATGTCCTGTTTGCAGTGATCTAAAACCCCAGGCTCCTTGAGAAATGTGAAATTCACTCTTCTCTGCCACATGGTACTTGAGTAGAACAGTTTCAGAAGCACTGGCTTAAAAGAGTCAAGCAGAAAATGCCACCCACTGAAAGTGCCTCTACTGTCCATGCACGCTGCTAGACCCCCAGTCCATGCTTTGAAGGTCCCCTTGATGAGACAATGGCATTGGTACAGCAAAGGCCCCTCACATTATCCGGCCCCCCTGGGACCCCAAGAGATCAACTTGCTGTCCTTCCCCTCCCAGGTTCTCGGAGATATAAGCGGAGGAGTTACAACCCTGCTGTCATTTTCTCTCTTCCTGGTGGCCAGCACAGGTGTGCTGAGCTGTGTTGGGATGGCCCGAGCTCCAGACAAGTGCCTCCATCTCCTTCCTTCCTTCCTCCTGAGGGCGGTGGCAGCTCTGGCCTCAACTCCCTGGGGAGCCCAAACCAAACAGCACAGGCACAGCTAAAAAGTGTGGCTCCGGTTGGAGTCCCCATGGGGACACGTTTCACTTCCATGGTTCCCAGGACTAAATGGTTGAGAAATCCTTCCCAAGTAGAGACACTACTTTTTTATTCACATTTTTGAGACAAAGTCACATAGGGAAAAGCTAGATGTGCAGATAATTGGTAAGCGGTTCACTCCTCTCTGGAATATACAGAGATCCACAGTGAATGGGTTTCTGGGTCTGGGGGTATCCACTGTAAGTTTATTTTTTTGGGAAACTTTGGTTACCAGATTCCCTGGGGTCTCCAGCCCCAGCTCCTTCCTCTGACCTCCTGGCAAGTGAAGCTTCTCTGGGTCTCTCTGACTCTAGCATAAACCCCTGTGAGTGGGAATGGTGTCTCATTCACCTTTGTACCCGCTACTGCTTAGCGGAGTCGCTGCACAGAAGGCGCCCTCAATAAATATTTGCTGGTGATGAGTATGACAGCATTAGGCTGTCATTTACCAAATATTTATGTTCTGTGCAGTCTGCTGGGCATAGGGATTCAACGATGAATAAGACAAAATCTCTTCCCTCAAGCGGCTCATGGCTTAGTAGGGAAGGCTAATAGGGACTAGGACCAGTGCACGACAGAGTAGGGAGCAAACTAAGTGGCATCAGCCTCCGCCCACACACACACTGCATCCCCAGACAAGGGGGGTGCGGCCTGCGCTCTAGCCAGTGGCCTCAGCAGCTAAACTGAGGACTTCTTTTTTTTATATAAATTTATTTATTTTTGGCTGCGTTGGGTCCTCGTTGCTGCGCGCAGGCTTTCTCTAGTTGCGGCGAGCGGGGGCTACTGTTCATTGCGGTGCACGGGCTTCTCATTGCGGTGGCTTCTCGTTGCGGAGCACGAGCTCTAGGCGCGCGGGCTTCAGTAGTTGTGGCGCACAGGCTTCAGTAGTTGTGGCTCGCGGGCTCTAGAGCGCAGGCTCAGTAGTTGTGGCACACGGGCTTAGTTGCTCCGCGGCAGGTGGGATCTTCCCAGACCAGGGCTCGAACCCGTGTCCCCTGCACTGGCAGGCGGATTCCCGACCACGGCACCACCAAGAAAGTCCCTGAAGTGAGGCCTTCTAAATCCATTGAGGTGGGCTCGGCCTCCTGCAGCTAAAGTCGTGGGGGACCAAAAGGAAGGTCACGTCTGAAGGTGGGCTTTTACCATCACAAGAATGCCCAGAGAGGGCTGGGCTAGAGGTGACCTCTGCATCACCCTGTAGGAAAGTGAGGCCAGGCTAACACCTGTTGAGACAGGTAACTCCCATTTGCCCATTGTCCCATGTTTGCAGAGGAGGAGCAGGGGGCTCCGGGGAGTGAGAGGGGATGGGTCACAATCAGGTGAGCCTCCTTAGGAAGGCACCACAAGCATTAGCACGGAGATAGGGTGGCCGTCCTGGAAGGATTTATAACTCCAGATTTCAAGGTCTTATCGTAAACAAGCTCTTTCTCAATCTCAACATGTGGGGGGGGGCGGGGCGGAGGGGAGGGACGGACCAGATGGAGCGGTGTTGGAGGTGAGACTCTAGCAGAAATGTGTTCCTTTGCTTGTAGCAGAAGAGGGCCATTTAGGAGGGAAAGAAGGAGACAGAAATGGAGCTGTTCGTGGTTAATCGTACATAGGACATTGAACTGGTTAATAATAATGGTTAATTCCTTGTCTCATTCCCTGTGGCCCAGGCCTGAAAGGTTACAAACATGCTTTGGGAACCCTAAGGCAAGCCCTGAGAGCCAGCCCAGTGGGAGCATTATGTTACCCAGGTTTCTAGAGACTTCTCCCTCCGACCTCCCACCAGGGTTCCTCACCCAGTGCCTTTTATTGCTTGCAGGAGGGGCTGGGGGGCGGAGCTTCTGAGGCAGGAACACAGCAGCACTGCCCCTGGGGGAAGGCAAACTGCCCCCTGCGCTGCTTTGGGGATGGGGGAGAAAGGGTGAGGCACGGTGCGGAGACCCAGGGAAGCAGTTGGTGGAGGATGAGAAGGGAGGAGGAGATGGATCCTCAGGTGGGACCCTCAGGCCTGTGGCTACTGAAGGCACCAGGGCTGCCTTTGTCACCTCTTTCTTCCAGTCTCCCCTTGCCGTTCATTCTTACCTGATGCCACCTGAAAAGAAACAGCGCCCGAGGGAAACAGCACACTCTGCCAGCCGCCCTGGGCCACGCCCCTGTGGCCCACCCTGAACGGAGGGGGCTAGGTGTTTCCTTCTTCGCAGGCTCAGCAGGAGCTGAAAGCTGTCCCTGGGAGGACCCCCGGGCAGGCCTCCCTCCTCCTGCTTCTCCTGAGAGACATCAAACACCCCAGGCCTGGCTGGCCGGGCGGAGTTAACAAACACAGCCAGGCTCGGGGGAGGCTCACAGCCCTCTCCTTCAGGCTCCCCACTCCAGCCTGAGCAAATCCCCCCTGGGACTTCAAAGCCAGCTGCTTGTTTGCCCGGCCACAGGGCAGCAACAATGCTTTCCCTTTTGACCTACAAAAGCATCGCTGCTGAAGGACGGCTGGCCTGGGCGCCGACCTGGAACACGGATCCCTGCTTAGGGGGCTGTGAGGTGGGCACTCCTGGCAGTCTGAGACCAGGGAATAGGAACTGTGTCCCCAGGCCCCTGGGCGAACCTCTGGAAAGAGTGCCCCGGCCGGGACTCAATTCAGAGAAGGCAGGCTCCACCCCACCACAGCAGGGCGTAACTGGTCACAGCAAGGCACCGGGGAATGGAGACCACAAGCCCCGTGAACTTGTCGCTCCCCCGAAGGCCACCCTTGTTTCCAGGGCCTGCTCATCACCAGTGTGGTGGTGCGGTGAGTGTGCTTGTCTGGGCCACGTGTGTGTGTGCCCGCACGCAAGCGTGTGCACAGGAATGTACATGTCTCAGTGATCCCAGCTGCCACCCACGGTTCTCTAGGAACCATGCCCTTGACTCATATTCTGAAAACAAATTCTTTTTTTTTTTTAACATTTTTAAATTTATTTATTTATTTTATTTATTTATTCTTGGCTGCGTTGGGTCTTCGTTGCTGCACGTGGGCTTTCTCTAGTTAGGGCGAGCGGGGACCACTCTTCGTTGTGGTGTGCGGGCTTCTCACTGCGGTGGCTTCTCCTGTGGTGGAGCACGGGCTCTAGGCATGTGGGCTTCAGTAGTTGTGGCTCGCGGGCTCAGTAGTTGTGGCTCACGGGCCCTAGAGCACAGGCTCAGTAGTTGTAGCGCAGGGGCTTAGTTGCTCCGCAGCATGTGGGATCTTCCCAGACCAGGAATCAAACCCGTGTCCCCTGCATTGGCAGGCAGGTTCTTAACCACTGCACCACCAGGGAAGCCCTGAAAACAAATTCTTATGCTTGATCTAAAAGCAAGAGCAGAAATGGTGTATGAGAAGCAGTAAATTTTTAATAGCAAAAATTATAAAACTTTATTCAAAAATATATTATATTGAAGTATAGTTGATTTACAATGTTGTACAGAATTGTAATTCAATGAAAGGTGTACAGCAAAGTGATTCAGTTATACATCTCTATATATTTATATCTATATCTATATATATATTCTTTCTCAGATTCTTTTCCCTTATAGATTATTACAAAATATTGAGTATAGTTCCCTGTGCTATACAGTAGGTTCTTGTTGTTTATCTTATATATAGTAGTGTGTGTATGTTAATCCCAACCTCCTAATTTATCCCTCCCCCGCCCTTTCCTTATGGTAACCATGAGTTTGTCTTCTTTTTTTGAATTTTATTTATTTACTTTTGGCTGAATTGGGTCTTCATTGCTGTGCGCGGGCTTCCTCTAGTTGCAGAGAATGGGGGCTATTCTTTGTTGTGGTGTGTGGGCTTCTCATTGTGGGGGCTTTTCTTGTTGTGGAGCACAGGCTCTAGGCGTGCAGGCTTCAGTAGTTGTGGCTCATGGGCTCAGTAGTTGTGGCTCACGGGCTCTAGAGTGCAGGCTCAGTAGTTGTGGCACTCGGGCTTAGTTGCTCCACGGCATGTGGGATCTTCCCGGACCAGGGCTCGAACCCGCATCCCCTGCATCGGCAGGCGGATCCCCAACCACTGCGCCACCAGGGAAGCCCCCCTGAGATCCTTTCTGATAGTCACGTAGAGGGGTGGATGGTAACCCCACTAAACCGGGTGACATAAAGCTGAACAGAGTACTCTGACTCCTGCTTCCCCGTCCCTTCCTATGGTCCTTCCATCATTTCTTAAGAAGGTTTTAAAAAAATCATGAGATTTCTGGTTTCGTGTAAGAAATTGAATTGTAGCTCTATAATCAAAAATGTCCAAGCACCAATGCTTTGAAATTTGAATTGTATCCTGTCCTGGGACAGCAGTCCCAAGTGACTTCACCCACCCCTGACCAACCAGGTGTTTCCTGGTAGTCTGTTGGCAGACTCCAAGCTGCAGGTGATGCCTTATTTGTCTCCATAACAGAGTAGATTTCTGTCCTGGTTGCCTCCCCACAGACTTGGCTCTGACCTAGACCTAGAGAGCTCCAAAGTGCTCAGGAGAGGGTATAGGAGATGGAAGAAAAAAGAAAACCTAGCATGGCTGCTGGCCTAAATGATGAGTAATTCAGGACAACTGCTCCTTGCATTTTCCAAGTCCAGACCTCACACTATATGGAGAGCAAGCTTTAGCACGTTTATAGATGGTTGATTATGAAGTAGGAACACAAACGATTAAATTTAGTGATATATATATAAATTTAGTGAGATATATAATATTATATATAAATTGCTGCCTTCAGGGCTCTTTTCTTCTCTCTATTTTTTTTTAATTAATTAATTAATTTATTTATTTATCTATTTATTTATGGCTGTGTTGGGTCTTCGTTGCTGTGCACAGGCTTTCTCTAGTTGTGGCGAGCGGGGGATATTCTTTGTTGAGGTGCATGGGCTTCTCATTGCAGTGGCTTCTCATTGCAGAGCACAGCCTCTAGGTGCGCGGGCTTCAGTAGTTGTGGCACGCAGGTTCAGTAGTTGTGGCTCACGGGCTCTAGAGCACAGGCTCAGTAGTTGTGGTGCACGGGCTTAGTTGCTCCGTGGCATATGAGATCTTCCCAGACCAGGGCTCGAACCTGTGTCCCCTGCATTGGCAGGCAGATTCTTAACCACTGCACCACCAGGGAAGTCTCTTTTCTCTCTTTTAACATACAAATAACACATTTTCAGTAATGTAGTTCAGATGAAAAATGTGTGGGCTTAGCTAACCCTAAACTTAAGTCAGCAATGTGCCATAGTTGCTAAAAAGACAAAATTCTAGACTGCATCAATGGTGTGTCTGATAACTGTCCAGATCATGGAACATAAGAGTCCCACTTTGTTTGCAGTCAGACCCCACCCTAAAGTCTGAGCATCGCTTTTCAAAAGGGACATGCATCAATTAGAAAGCATTGAAAAGAGAATAATCAGGATAAATGAAAAGTCTGGAAACTATCTCATTCAGACAATAGCAAATATCCTAGAAATGAATAGTCTTAAAGGGAAGACCTAAGGAGAACAGATACATGGACAGGCGTTATGGACAGGAGAAAACACACTGCTCTCTGGACCAGTGGGCAGATTGTGGATCCATGTGAGAATTATTCAAATGTTTGACAGTGAGGTGAACCCACCCTGGCAGTTGGTAAAGGCTGGAGGATGATCTCTCAGGGATGTAGTATAGGCGTAACTCATTAAAGAGGGGGTTGGATAAGATAAGAAACCATTCAACTCTAAAAGTCTATGGATCTGTAAAAAACTATAAGTAGGCCAAGTCTTCTGTTTAGGCAAAACAGAATATCTGCCTAAAACTCCCACTATTAGAGTCATTTAATTGAATAAAGGCATTGTTTGCTCTGGAATATCTCTTTTTAAATGCAATATATTATCTGAGAAAGGTGACACATTAGCACAAATAGATAGCTAGAAGGAAAATCATGGAAATAGCATTCAACTGGGAATCAGATTTGGGGTTCAATCTCCCACTCATTAACTGTGTGGTCTTAAGCAAGTTATTTACCTCATTGAGTTGCTGTTTCTTCATCTATTAAAAGAGAATAAAAACACCTATTCTCAAACACCAAAGACATTTTGCTGGTACAGATCTAGTAGGTACAACATAGCTCTAGAGCCAGTAGTTCTGATGACATATCACAGTTCAGGTGGTATGTTCCTTTGACTAACAGCTATCAGTTTTTACCACTTACATTCAATATTTTACTGGATAGCCCAGACAAAACATTAAGGCAAAAACAGACAAACAAGCAAAAAGTATAAGGATTGGAAAGGAAAAAAATTAATTTGCTGCTATTTGTTGACAATATGATTGTCTTCATAGAGAATCCAAGAGAATTTGTAGATAAATTATCAGAATTATTAAAAGAATTGTGCAAGGTTGCTGAATTCAGGATCAGCATACCAAAAAAATCAAAAGCATTCCTATATACCTGAAAAAACTAATTAAAAAATGTAAATCTTTAGGAGTTTCTGTCACCATATCCACAAAAACTAAAAGGTATTAGTAGCGGATCTAATAAAAGTGTTGATCCATATGGAGAAAAATAAAATTTTATTGACTGACAGAAGGCCTAAATAAATAGAGCAATATACCATGTTCATGGATGGGAAACCCCAATACTATTTATTTATTTAGGAGAGACACCCTCTCTCTCTTTTTAAAAAATATTTATTTATTTATTTTATTTTATTTATTTATTTGGTTGCACCAGGTCTTAGTTGCGGCAGGCAGGCTCCTTAGTTGCGGCTTGCAGGTTCCTCAGTTGCAGCACGTGGGCTCCTTCATTGCGGCCTGTGGGTTCCTTAGCTATGGCTTGCCAGCTCCTTAGTTGCTGCAGGCTCCTTAGTTGTGGCATGCGAACTCTTAGTTGCAGCATGCATGTGGGATCTAGTTCCCTGACCAGGGATCGAAGCTGGGCCCCCTGTATTGGGAGCACAGAGTCTTAACCACTGTGCCACCAGGGAAGTCCCCCAATATTATATTTTGATCCCAAATTACTCTATAAATTCAATGCAATTCCAATAAAAATACCAACTTGGCTGTATCTGTGTATAGGAAACTTACAAAGCTAATCTTAAAATACGAGAGACAAGAGGCAAGAATAGTTAAGACAATCTTGAAGAAGAAGGAGTAGGCATTTGCCTTACCACATGTAAAAAACTTTTAATAAAGCTATAATAACTTAAATGGTATGATTCTGACACACACAGAGATAAATAGCTCCAATGGAATGGAATAGAGAACTCAGAAATAGACCCATGAATATGAGAATTTGGTATATTATAGAAATGGCATCACAGGTCACTGGGAAAAGGATGGACAATTCAATAAATGGTGCCAGAGCAATTGATTATCAAAATGGAAAAATAAAATAAAATTAGCTTCTTACCTCACACTATATATAAAGAGCAACTTAAAGCCTTTGATGTAAAAAGACAAAATTTTAAAGCTTTTAGAAGAAAATATTGGAGAATAGTTTTGTGCCCTTGGGGGTGGGGCAGGATTTCTTAGGTAAGACCCCCAAAGCACAATACTATAAAGGATAAATTTGACTATATTAAAATGAAGGTTTAATACATTAAATAGGTTTAATGTATTAATTATATTGAAATGGAAAAAACACTACAAACAAAGTTAGAAGTCAAACCACAGAGGGGAAGAAAATCTTTACAATGAACGCTACTAACAAAGGATGAGTTCCAGATTATATAAGGAATTCTAACAAATCAATAAGAAAGAGACCAACAACCTAAGAGAAAAATGTTCAAAGAATATGAACAGGTCATAGAAATGGAAACCCAATGGGTAAAAAATATATGCAAAGGTACTAGACCTCACTAATATTTGAGAAATGTAACTTAAAATCACAATAAGAGAGACTTTTGTCATCAGTAAGATGACAGGAAAGATTCTTCTTACAAAAGGCATAAACTCACAAGGATAAAGAGAAAGGAAAAGGAGACTACAGCAAATTTTGGAAATTTTGGAAGCTGGAAAGCAAATAATTGAGAGATAACTGACTCAGTAAACCTAAGAAAGCTGAATCCCAATCCAGAAGTGGAGAAAGCTGGGAAATAACCCATGTTATTCTACCAAGTACTTCAAACAATGAGGATGAGTAAATATGGAGTGAAATATATCTAGATCAGATGGAAATCTTTAAAAAGCCAATAGGTTCCCAGATTTTTTTCCCCTTGCTTCATGCAGCCAGGACTTTGAAGAGAATAAAAGAGAGAGTCTCTGGAAAAGAAAACAACAGACAAAGCTGAGGGCAGGTTATTATATGGAGAACAAGAGGATTAAGTACATGTTCACATACCAAATGCTGGTGAAGTGAAGGAAGCATTTACCCTCCAGGAAGGAGATTGGGCAATGCTTCCCTAGGGATCCTGACTAGTCCAAGGGAAAAAGCTTAACACTTCTGACATCAGGGGTTCACCCAAGGAAATGGCACAGCCAGGTAAATCTACAGTGAGCCCCATAACAGGCAAGCCCTACTCTCAAGTTCAGAGCTTTCAATCAGTTTTTAAGTTGCCCATATTTAAATATTAGAGAGCATCCAAGAATCACCAGACTCCTAAGGAAGACCTCTAACATGAACAATAGCGACCAAAACAAACAGGAAAAAGCAACCTGGAAAAAACAGATTCTATTCAGGAAAAGGAAGCTAAAAGCAAATAAACAAACAAAATATAAACAAATGAAAAAGATTATAATGATTATTCTAAAGAGGTAAGAGTAGATAGTACATCCATAAAACAAGAGCAGGAAACTGTAAAAGGAACTTTCAGACAATTTAAAAAAACAAAACATTAGAAATTTTAAATATATACGATAACATCAATGGAAAACTTAATGAATGAGTTGGAAAATAAAGTTGAAAAAATTCCCAGAAAGTTGAATAAAAAGACAAAGAAAAAAAAAAAAAAAGATGGAAGAGAAAATAAAATAAGAGGACCAATCCAGGAGGTCTAATATCTGAGTAATGGGAGTTCCAGAAAGAGAGAACAGAGAAAACAACAGAGAGGAAATTCTCAGATAAACAATCCAAGAAAAATTTCTTAGAAGTAAAACATGACTTTCCAGATGGAAAGGGCCCACCAAGTATCTAGCATATTAATGAAAACAGATCCATCCACACAGACATATTATCAAACACGTAAAAACACAGAATGGATTCAAACAAACTTCAGAAAAGTGGTTACTTCTGAAGGATGAGAGGTGAAGAATAGGAGTGGGGAGGGATGCAGAGTGGGTTGCAACCAAATCTGTAAACTTTATTCAAAAAAAAAAACTGAAAATGGCAAAATGTTAACATTTATTAAATATAAGTGATGATATATGAATATCTGTAATAATCTCTGGACTGTTCTGTATATATTTTATAATTAAAATATAAATGCAATGGGGCTCAGGAAAATATATAAGAATAACCATAAAGGCCTTATTCACAACAGCTAAAAACTGGAAAAAAAATCAAATGTCCATCACAGGAAAATGGATAAGTCATGGTATATTCATACAATGGAGTGGTATTCAATTAAAAAAAGGAATGAATTACTGATACATGAACAATGTGAATGAATCTCAAAAACATGTTTAACAAAAGGAGGCAGGGCTTCCCTGGTGGCGCAGTGGTTGAGAATCCGCCTGCTGATGCAGGGGACACGGGTTCGTGCCCCGGTCTGGGAAGATCCCACATGCCGCAGAGCGGCTAGGCCTGTGAGCCATGGCCGCTGAGACTGTGCATCCGGAGCCTGTACTCCGCAACAGGAGAGGCCACAACAGTGAGAGGCCCGCGTACCGCAAAAACAACAACAACAACAACAACATCAACAACAAAAGGAGGCAGATACAAAAATGTGTGGCATCTGGCAACAGGCAAAATGAAACGAGGGTGATAGAAGTCACAATTGCCTAGCAAGGAGAAGAGGAAGACTGGGGGGGTTGAATGGAAGGGAGCAAGAGGAAACTTTCTGGGGTGATATAGCTGTTCCTTACCTAGTTTTGAGTGGAGGTTACATAAGTATATACAACTATCAAAACTCACTGAACTGAACATTAAGATCTGCATTTTATTGTCTGTAAATTATACTTCAATAATGAATGAATGAATCAATCAATCAATCAATGAATTGGAAAGGAAAGGTGGCAAAAGGGAACTTCAAAATTATGTTTTGGATAGAAGCTCATATCACTCTGTGACCCTGTGGTGTCCATAATGTAAATCCCCACTCTGGGGTGGGAGAGCCAATGTTCATACATGATCTAGGTCTCTTTCATATTTTCATGTTTTTATCTGCTCTGGAGTCCACATGCAGTGGTACCAGAGTGATGGTCTGCTTCAGAACTCTGGGCAGAGCTAGGCAAACTGATTCTATTCAACTACACAAAAGTTAGAAAGAAAATTCACAGAACTCAGACCTCATCTTGGCCAACCTCCATCTGATCCATGAATGTCCACCCAACATCCCTGACAAAGGGTAAGCCAGTCTAATGCTTGACCCTCTGCAGAGGCAAAGAGCTCCCTTCTTCCCAATAATAATAGTAACAAGAACAACTGCCCTTTACTGAGTGCTAACTGTGCCCTGCACTGTTCTAAGCCCTTTGCATGTATTGACCCAAGTCAGCTCCTTCCAAATTTGGCCAGCCCTTCAGAAGAAGGTTCAGACAGGACTCCAAAATGTCCCTCCGATCCTCACAGGTCTCTTAACTAAGGGGGAATGAGAATTTTCATCTTGGAATGGGTTGCCCATGGAGATGATAAGAGAAGAAAGAGTCAGTATTCATTGTGTTATGTGTTTATCACCATGAACACAGTCTGTGCTGGGCTCTGAAGAAATAGCAATAGTAATAGTTAACATTTATTGAAGCATATGCTCAATTTACATGCATTTACCTCACTTAATCCACATAACAACCCTGTTTTTCTACAGATGAGCAATTTGCTGCTTTGAAAGATTAAGTAATAATCCTAAGGGCCCAGAGCTAGTAGCCAGCATTCTAGCTCAGGCTGTCTGGCCCAGAGGCTGAGCTGTTAACCAGTCTGCACAAGTTTTCAAAGTTAATGTGTTTCTGAGAAGAGTGTCATGGAAAACATCTCTGGACCAGGAGGGAGAAGACCTGAGCTGTACTCCCTCCTCTACGCTTTTCTCTGTGAGTCTGAGCAAACGGCTTTCCTCATTTCCGTAAGTCTGAAACAAGATGAAACTAGATGACCCCTGAAGCCCAGGCCTAACTCTAATCATGTATGATCCAAGCTAAAAGTGTCTATAATCCTTTCCCATCTTATGAATGTGCCCAGCATAACATTTCCTGGGGCATCCAATTAACATACAGAGATAGTGATGATGGAGAAGAAGAAGGAGAAGGAGAAGGAGAGGAAGAAGAGGAAGATGAGGAGGAAGAAGAAGAAGAAGAGGAAGAAAAAGAAGAGGAAGGAGAAGAAGAAGGAGAAGGAGAGGAAGAGGAAGATGAGGAGGAAGAAGAAGAAGAAGAGGAAGAAAAAGAAGAGGAAGGAGAAGGAGAAGGAGAAGAAGAGGAAGATGAGGAGGAAGAAGAAGAAGAAGAGGAAGAAAAAGAAGAAGAAGGAGAAGGAGAAGAAGAGGAAGATGAGGAAGAAGAAGAAGAGGAAGAAAAAGAAGAAGGAGAAGGAGAAGAAGGAGGAGAAGGAGAAGGAGAGGAAGAGGAAGATGAGGAAGAAGAAGAAGAAGGAGAAGAAGAAGGAGAAGAAGAAGGAGAGGAAGTAGAGGAAGATGAGGAGGAAGAAAAAGAAGAAGAAGGAGAAGGAGAAGGAGAAGGAGAAGGAGAGGAAGAAGAGGAAGATGAGGAGGAAGAAGAAGGAGAAGAAGAAAAAGAAGGAGAAGGAGAAGAAGGAGAAGAAAAAAAAGAGAATGAGGATGAGAAGGTGAAGGAGAAGAAGAAAAAGAAGAGGAGGAGGAGGAGGAGGGGAAGAAGAAAAGAAGAGGAGGAGGAAGAAGAAATGCATGAATGAATGAATGAGTGAAGTGGAATCGTCATCATTTTCCTTTGCAGAAGGCTGTCCCTGGTCAGCTCTTCCTAGAAAAAGAAAGAAGGTTCTTGTCTCACTTGCTTTTCACCAGTTGGCCTCAAATCTCGGGGCATAAAAAACTAAAGCCAGCTCCAACCCCAGCGCTTTCCCTCAAGGCCCAGCTGTAGGCTAGAAGCAGAAAGTGAACATGTGAAGAGTGGCCAATTAGTTCCCTGAGTGCCCTCCTGACCTCTGACCCCTGCTGGGCCACCCCATCCATTAGCTGTCCTCTTCCCCCTCCACCCTCCTCTCTCTCAGTTTGAATCGCTGTCCCGCCATTCTCTTTCAGCAAAGAAACATGCTCAGGCATTCAGCCAGCCGCTGCCACTTTCTGTTCTTTTGTCTCCTCCCTCTGTTGCCCTTGTTGCTAACCTGGTCACCACTACTTGACCCTACAGCTGGGCGCTCTCCCCTTCCTGGGGTGGGGAAGGGCAGTAACCGGAGGCAGGGCTTGCTGGGAAGAAGAAGGCGGGCTCTTGCTTCTCCTTTCACTTGGGTTTCATTCCACAAACCTGGATGTTTGTCCTACTCCTCAATGCAAGGAAGTCCCTTTAATGCTTTCTCTGGGCTGATGATGTTTTCAAAGGCAAGCATTTTGAAAAGTCCATATGGGCGAAGGCAGTAGTATGTTCCTTTGAGATGTTGGCTATTCCTCTATGTGGTTGGAAAAAAAAAAAGAAAAAAAATATATATATACATTCCATTGATGGGGAGGGGAAAGGCTAGTTCAAGATTATGGGTGTGTGAGTACATATCTGTGAAAAAATACAAACCAATCATCAAAAGAGGAAAACAAACTACTTTATTGCACCTGGAAAAAATCTGCCAAGTGTTGATTACATCCACTAACTCTTTAGAAGTCTAGCTCAGAGAGCAAAGGAGCTGGTGAGTGAGTTTATTAGAAAAGGGTGTAAGCACTTGGGATTCAGAGCCATTAAATCCAGGTCCTGCCACTTGCCAATTACACACATCATCTCATTTAATCCTCATAATAGGCGTGAAGTAGATATTATTAGCAATTATCTCCATTTTACAAATAGAGAAATGAAGGCTAAGAGAAATGAAATTATTTGTTCAGGATTGTATACATGATAAATGTCAGAGAAGGAATGTGAATGAGGTCTATATGACTCCAGAGTTTTTAAAAGCTGTGCCGTATTTCCTCCAAGTTATAATGTACCTAAGTTATTAAATCTTAATGAGCTTCGGTTTCCTCACCTGTAAAACAATCATCTGTAAAGCACCTAACAGTAATGCCTAACAACTCCTGAATGCTTTCTATATGCCAGGCATTTTCTAAATGCCAGCATACCTTATCTCACTTGATTCTCACAAAGTCCTAATGAATAGGAACTATTTTTATCCCCATTTTACAAGAGAAACTGAGGCTTATCGGTGTGAGGAAACTAACCCAGATCGCACACGGCTATTAAGTAGTGGAGCTAGGATTCTGATTTGAGCCTGTTCAGCGCCAGAGCCCGTGCTCTATCCACTTTCCACTCTGGGACAGCTGCCTCAGGAGGGCCTACTGAGAAAGATACGGTGTATACACAAGAGCGTTCCAGGAATGTAGGGAAAGCTGAGGGTGACAGGGACAGCTTTATGGAGGATGTACAGGAGATTCACTCGATGGAAATTCACTTTAATGCCAGAAAGGCTCAGAAATACATCTGTTTCGTAAAGTGAGGTACATACCTAATTAGGTACCAGTGTTTATGCTGAAGAAGAGAGCAGAGTCCTTGTCATAACCATGTCCACTCAGTCATAAGGCAGGTGCCGTGTCTCACTCATCTTGTTCCTAGTTCCCCCCTCCCGCCCCCTCCCACTTCAACAGCTTCTAGAACGGTGCCTTGCACCTAGTAGGCACTCGCTTGATAGATATTTACTAAATGAATAAGTGAATGATACCTCAGGAAGGATTTGGTTGGGGGTAAACAGCTTTCCTGGTCTGGGGCTGCTGCAGCCCTGCAGCTGGAAGACCCTATTCTCTCTCATCTTTCTCCCTGTAGCTCCCTGGCAAGCCCACAGGCTGCATGATCGGGGGCCCACCCTACCAGAGATGATTTATGGTTCTTTGTTATACAGACCCTTTCACATTCCTCCCCCATCTTCTTTTTGCAGTCAATGAATCATGATATTTAAATCAAACTTTGGGTAGTGAACTATGGCTCACAGTCTTGAAGACAATTGTTTAGGACACGCAGACAACAGACTTAGTATTGAGATCTATAAAAAAGACCACCTCTCCACTGGGATTATCTTAGAGTCCCCTGCTTTTCCCCAGGACCCAAGGAAATGCCTTTATTTCTACCTTAAAGAATACCAGGTACTCAGCCTGAACAGTGAAAAGGAAGGGAGCGACAGGGAGCTAACTGGCTATGGGAGGCATTGCTTGGGAATTTCTCCATAATCAAAATAGTAGAGTCCCCAAGGAAGGTATTTCAGCCTGGGCTGCAGGATACCTTTGCAGAGATAGCTAAGGTATCTTCCTCAGTGCTCCGGGAACCCCAGCTTCGTTGAGTCAATCTGCCGTCAAAATGATGATGGCAAGGTGAAGTGAAACTTTCTTGGTTCTTCATGCTATTACTATAAACTGAAGTTACACTAATCAAAATAAACCCTTTATCATGGCCATTAGAGTAAAACAGGAGTAAGCACTTCCTTCCCTCTGTCACTAAGTCTATTTTCATCACGTCACTCATGGGATACTCTGGCATTATCTTGACTATGTCAATATAGTCAATAGAATTGAGACAAATTCTTGGGCAACAATCACATACACTCTCATACAAAATCTTGTACAAATGGGCACTTTTGATTTTATTTATTGATTGTTACATATCATCACCTAATTGTGAAAAGAACTATGGCCGTTAGGTACTAACATGCCATCCATGATTTTTTAACATGATTTTTTACAACCCAGATGAGTAGGTGATGCCTTCTCATTTCTTACTGCATGATGCTAAATAAACTCACTGCTTCTCTCTGTGCTTCATTTTCCCTCTGTTGACAATTAGGAGATGAATATTTTGCTGCCTATCCTCCTAAAAGACAGAAAACTCAAAATGCAATTGTAAACAACAGAGATATTTCATAAACTATTGTGTTCAAAAACAGTTCGGCATACATTTTAATTTCAGTGAACCACATCATACTTTAGATGTACCAAGGAATCTTGAATAATACTCTTTTGTAAGATAATCAAGCCCCTTGTACACTGGTTTAAAACATTCAAGTTTTCAAGTAATAAATTTGCTAAAAAGAGAGGTTCAATTAAACTTGCCAAGTTCCTTGAGTTCACTCTATGCACTTGGTGGTATAAAATATTTTTATTACATATATTATCAGCCGAAACATTTATTGTGTACTGTCCTTGCTTCCCACTCATTAAATGCCAGCATTTACCTTTGACCTATATGATGTGAACGTTTTATTGTTCATTCCAGATGATTCTGTTTCTGTTTTGTTACCTGCAAAATAGAAGTCTATGCTGTATAATCTATAAAAATATTGAATCACTATGTTGTACACCTGAAACTAATAAAATATTCTAAGTCAACTATACTTGAATAAAATTTTTTAAAAAGTAATCTATCCCAAAGCAATCAGGTAAAACAAAAGACATGCATTGTAAAGATACATGGAGAACAAGATTTTTTTAATATTAACTCTTTCTACACTTTGTTAATGTTCACACTATTCTGATTTTGATTTTCCCCCAAGAATTTTGTCCCCCAGACTGAATAATAATTCTGTGTTAGCTCTACAGTTCTCAAACTGTGCCCCAAGGCACCACAAGGTGCCACAGCAGCAAGCCTATTGGGGAACATAGAATATTTTTTAAAGTTTCAAGAGCAACACAGTGACACTCAACATCTGTCAGAATTCATGTGAACTTCTAGTACACAGTAAATCATGGTTTCAGCATTAGACCATTAACCTTTTGATGTTATGTCTTTGAGAAGCTGGGTTTTCTGCAGTTGTGATGAAAAGCAAGTACTGCATGAATATTGGTGTGGAACAGAAAATGAGTGTGGCCGTGTCTGATCTGAGCTCAGATCAGAGAAGTACAGACCTCAACAGGCTCATCCATCCCATTAGCAAGTAATCGTGATTATTTTACAAGAAAATAAGAATATATTTTCTCTTTCAATTCATAAGTATTTTTAATGGCTACTAAATTGTGAAATCATAAATAGATGTTAAGAGATTTGGCTCTAACAACTCAATAATTGAATTATTACGTTATTTCTTTTGGCCTGAGTTGCCATGAAAAAACTGAGACACTAAGAGCACAGTTAATCAAGAAAGTTTGAGAACCTTGGTTTTTTCAACTGTAAACTGAGTCTAATAATAGTATCTACTGCCCAGGGTTGCAGTGAGATTAAATGGGTTAATATACGAACGATATTTAGAATAGTATCTGGCAAGTCATTGCAGTAGTAGTATTTGTTACCTAGGATGGTTTTCAATCTTTCTATGTAATAGAAAAAAAAAAACCAGTTTTGCAGTATGTCTCTGCATCAGTAACATCAAAGATTTATAACTGCCATCATAATCAGAAATTTCTATTAAATTAACTATCTGGGAAGAGAACAGAAATTACTCCATTTAAAAGTTTTTTTATTTCTTTGATTTTTATGTCTCCTGGCATTTAAATTTTCATCCAATTATGTTTTTTTACCAACTAGAAACAGAATTTGTCTCTGCTACATACTAGAGAGACTTTTATTTTATTTATTTATTTTTTGAATGTCATGTTTTTATTTCAGTTAATTACCTATGTTTTAGTGTGCTTTTCTTTTTATATATAGAGTATTTTGAGTGAGTAATAGTCTTTAAATGGTTATAGAACTCTCTTGCTTAGTTTTAAGTACAGAAAAGCTTCATTTTTAATTAGCTATATATTTTGTTATTTTATTTTTATTGAAGTATAGTTGATTTCCAGTGTTGTGTTAGCTTCAGGTATACAACAAAATGATTCAGTTATACATGCACAGTTTTTTTAATTGCTATCAGAAACCTTTTTTCAACAGGTTTACATCTTTTCAAAAAGAATTTTTTAAAAAATTTTGTTCAAGGAAACATCTAGTAAGGTTTTTGCCTTCCTGCCACCTCCTACTTCCCAACAATGACTTTCCATACACCATTTTGCCAAGGAGGCAGGCAGAATTAACTTGCTATATATTGATTACAGCCTTTGTTTTGCTATAGCCTAGCAAACCCCTCAGAAATGCTTTAATAAGCTTTTCTTTATACCTTTTTATTTTTATGTAATCTCAGACTTACAGAAAAGTTGTAAAAATACTACCAAAAATTCCTGTGTACATCTCACCAAGATTTCCCAAATATCGAGATTTTACCCCATTTGCTTTATCATTTACTTTGATCATTTTGTTAACATGGCGCCTGCCGATTTCTCCACTATAAATTTACTCGTTTTCTCTTTGTAATTAATAATATCTTGTGAGAGGACTTCCCTGGTGGTCCAGTGGTTAAGACTCCACACTCCCAATGTAGGGGGCACGGGTTCGATCCCTGCCTAGGGAACTAAGATCCCACACACCGTGGGGCAACTGAGCCCACGTGCCTCGTCAAAGAGCCCACGTGCTGCTACGAAAGATCCTGCAACTAAGACCTGATGCAGCCATAAATAAATAAATAAAATAATAATAATATCTTGTGAAAACATGCTTTGCAGCTATGTAAATATCCTATTCCTCATCCAGATTTCACCTACTCATTTTACCATCCATTGATGATTCAATTATTACTCTGATGGTTGCCAAATAGTGATTTTTCTAATTCCACCATTCGTTCTAAATTTATTAGCTGACATTCTATTGAGACTCACTTTCCCTTCCCCCACATTATTTACTCTTTATTTATATGCCTATGTGTTCTTATTTTACTCAGTGGGTTGTAATACATGACTATCAGTATTTATTTTTATGTTTAATTGTCCCAGATTTGGCTGGTACTAGTCCCTTCAGTACAGCTCTGTTTGTCATTCTGACCTGTCCTACCATTCTTTGAGCATTTCCTAACTACTAACTAACTTAATACGATGTTCAAGGTTCATCTTGTTCTTTCCCAGCTCTAGCTCTAGAATCCGCCAGTCCTCCAAGGGGCCCTGGTTCCATTTAGCAGCAAACAGAGTTTAGAAACCAAATTGCTCCTGGGGTGTCATTGCTACTGGGCTTTCTCAGTGGACAGGGCTGTCATGTCCAAGTCTAATCCAATACTATAGAATTCATTCTACTCTTCTCTCTTTCCATATTTGTAACTCTCTTTTCTCTCAGTGAGAAAATTGAATCTCATTGTTTATAATATATTTATACATTTACTTCTTCACCCAATCTCAGATTACACAGAAAGTAGTTTTAGAATTGCTACCAAAACAAAACAAAACCCAACCACTGCAAAACACCAAACCAATTTCATTTTAACATTCATTTACAGTTCATTTTTTCTTTAGTCTGAGAGTATATGGCAAAAAATATTGTATTCTAAAGTTACTTGGTTTGAGTTAGTTTTCCCTCCCACACAAAAACATGTGCTTTTCAATGTGTTTATATTATTCTTTTAAAACCATTAGGTTGATTTGTTTGTGCTCCATTTTTAGGCTTTCCCCCTATTTGTGTGTGTGTGTGTGTGTGTGTGTTTTACTTAATATATGAATTATTAACATGGATCCAAAAGACAGAACTATATAAAAAGGAGTATTCAAGAGAAATATCACTTTCCACCTTCTACTTACCCTTTCAACTCATCCCAACCACCTCCTGTAAGTAACAGTAATCTCATTAATTTCTGGTTTATCCTTCCTGGTTTGCTTTTTGGTCAAAATGCAGGCACTTGTGTATTTTCTCACTTCCCTTTTTTTCTTACACAAAAGGTAGCATACTATAGATACTCTTTTGTACTTTGCTTTTTTTCACTAAACAGTGTATCCTAGAAATTATTCCTTATCAGTTTGCAAACGTCTTCTTCATTCTTTTTTTACAGATGTGTAGTGCTCGATTATGTGCTTGTACCATAGTTTATTCAACCTCTCTCCTCTACATGGGCATTTAGGTTGTGTCCCTTATTTTACAAATACAAACAGTGCTGCGATAATTAACCTCGTGCATATGTACTTTCATATTGTTGGAGGTGTATATTTAGGGTAACTTCTTAGAGGTAGAATTACTGGGCCCAAAGTAGACACTTTTGAAGTTTTTTAGATGCCAAAAAGGTTTTAATATAGAGATTTAAAATAGATCTGTGAAAATATTTATTACATATTTGTTTACATAGGTGTTTTGTTTTAGATTTTGAGTTACCAGACTTTCATATCTTAACAAATGTGTTCTGGTAATTATAAGCAATTGAATAACAAAATTCTTCCTAAGTAGTTTTAGATTTTGCATGTATTTATTTAATTAGATTTTAGCTCTGAGAGTAATGATGTGCAAAAATAATGGGGTGGGGGAGGAATCCCTTAGATCTGAAAAACAATACTTATATAAGGATGGATCACATTCTGCCTGTGGGAATGATCAGGGACATAATATTTTTACATCTCTAAGGAGGAGGTATTTCCTCCCAGCAGAGTTGATGATCTGAAGTCACTGGAAACATGATGAATAGTAAAAGGAGCTGGTCTGCTGGTGCTACAGGGCTGGTTAATTATACTGTAAATCATGCAAACACCGACATGTTGAACAAAAAGCTTCTCTAGACATCTTTTCCTTCTCACTAAAAGAACAGTTGTTTAAAGAAATAGACAGATTGGTAATTCTCTTAGACTGAGGATGTACAAAAATGCTGACATTTAGCCCTAGAGAGACAGAGAAGCTATTTATGGCTTTGAAGTCTGTGAGGCATTTAAAAAATGCTTTGTAAATATGCTTTGACACTCTTGATTAAGCATTGGAGGAGTAAGGACAACTAACTCCCATCTCTACCGTCTATGATCAGTATAATAACGTTATTCTGCAGTTTTATTATTTGTGTCTTTCATTTGGGAGTCTTCCTTTATATAGAGTCCAGGATTCATCAATAATTCTCTACCCCTTAGAAAGGTAACTATTTCATTTGGAAACCTTTGTGGGATTTGGGCTTTCACACATGGAGATCAAAGATAGAAATTAGTCCTTTGCTCCACTGCTGACCAATCCTGTCAACAGATCCTCCCTGTCCCCTTGTTTTTTCCACTGTAAAAGGAAAAGAATCTCTCTGTGGCACAGATATTGATATTTTACCACATTTGCTTTCTCATTTATACTTTATTTTTAACATAGCATCTGCAAGATTTCTCCACTGTAAATTTGCTATTTTTCTCTTTGTAATTAATAAATACCTTGTGGGACATACTTTGTGAATATGTAAATATCCTGTTTCTTATAGGTGGTGAAGAGTTTCAGGAAGAGGCCTCAAATTCACAATAGGGGTCCTCACTGGATCTCCCTAAATACAGTATTATTTAAACCACCTCAATCCAAACAGTCTATACCCAAAGAAAACCACAGAGTTTCATTTGTTACTGCTTTAATTTTGGCATGAATAATACGAGGCCATGCAGCCTTGCTTAAAGACCTCAAAGTTTGGAATCATACAGATTGAGTTCAAAATACAGCATGGATCCTTACTACCTGGATGACTTGAGAGGCAAGTGACAATGTCTTTGAGCTTCAGTTTCTTCCTCAGAAAAACGAGAATAATTATCAATTGCACGTAGTTGGTATGAGAGTTCAGTGAGCTCATATAATATGAAAGGCACTCTGAACTGTATGTGGCACACGGTAGGTATCAATAAATGGTAGCTATTAATAAATAATGAGGATATTATTTTGATTAGTTTTGAACCCCGGTGAAATTTCTTTTTTTGGATGGAGACCTGCTGCCATGTTATACCCTGTACTGTTGATCCAGCCTTAGGTCAGAGCGGATTTAAAAACAAAAAGGATATCCTTCCCTGTAAATTCTCCCCAGGTAGTTTAATTGTGTGGTCTATGGACCCAGAGTTTATGCCAACTCTTTACTTCAGAGTGGACTGCCCACTTAAGAGTTTAGTAAGATGATTCCAGAGCCCTTTATTCCGACAAGACTGGAGTGCCACCGTGAGGTCAGCTTTGGTCCTGGCAATGTTTACTTGAATTCTGTCCTGAGTACAAGCATATTTGAGCGGTTACATTTATATTGCGTTAAACTTCCATTAAAGCCTGAAAAGAACATGTTATACTTTTGACTCTTAACATTTTGTACATTGGGCTCTTGATGGCAAAACGGAAATGTACAAAAAGTGTAAGAATCTGGATTTCTTAAGTACTTGATTTGGATTTCTAAAGTACAAGAGTATGGGTAAGGCTTGAGAATTTGATATTGAAAACTTAGCCCCAGGGAAAGTGCGATTTTTGTTTGTGTGAATGGCTGCTGTGTTTGTTATCTATAGAGAGCCAATCACTCTCTCCTCAACTTATTTTTAATTAAGACCCTGAAGCTGTGATCTAGAAGTTTCTAGCTCCCTTTGCAAAGAAATAATTCCTATTTCCAAATGACCATTAGAAACTCCACTCAGGTGTTCCACAGAAATCTCAAACTCAGACCTTCTCAAAATTAAACTTTATTATGTTGTTCTCACACTATCCTAGCCCTCCAATGTTCCCCATCCCCATAAACAGAGGCCCCCACACCCAGTCACCAAAGTTTGAGACCTGGGAGCTACCTTAGGCTTCTCTCTCTCCGTCTTCCTACATCTAATCACTAAGGGAGTGCTATCAGTGTCACCACCTTAATGTCCTTTAGATCTGCTCCTTTCTCCTCTTCCCTTTTGCTACTGCCTTCTTCCCTCACTAAACTACTACCGTGATATTCTTCTGGTTTCCCTGACTCCAGGCTTGCCTCCCTTCCATGTTGCTGCTAGTGCTATCAGTGTCACCACCTTAATGTCCTTTAGATCTGCTCCTTTCTCCTCTTCCCTTTTGCTACTGCCTTCTTCCCTCACTAAACTACTACCGTGATATTCTTCTGGTTTCCCTGACTCCAGGCTTGCCTCCCTTCCGTGTTGCTGCTAGAGTGATCTTTTAAAATTAAAAAGCTGTTTATATCACTAACTTGACATCCTTTAATGGCTCTCAATGCCTACAAGATCAAGTCCAAGCTCTTTGGCGTACCCATAAGGTGTACAGGAGCTAGTCCTTACCCACCTGTCTGATTCCACCTCTTGCTGCATCATCCACTTCAGGTTTTGTTGAACCACTAATAGATCCCCAAACACAACAGGCATTTTCTTTTTTTTTTTTTTTTCTTTATTTTTTGGCTGTGCGAGTCTTCGTTGCTGTGGTGGGTTTTCTCTAGTTGCGGCGAGCGGGGACTACTCTGCACTGCGGTGCGCAGGCTTCTCATTGCAGTGGCTTCTCTTGTTGCGGAGCACGGGCTCTAGGCATGCGGGCTTCAGTAGTTGTGGCATGTGGGCTCAGTAGTTGTGGCTCACAGGCTCAGTAGTTGTGGCACACGGGCTTAGTTGCTCCGTGGCATGTGGGATCTTCCCGGAGAACCAGGGCTCGAACCCATGTCCCCTGCATTGGCTGGCAGATTCTTAACCACTGCGCCACCAGGTAGTCCCACAACAGGCATTTTCATACCCTCTTACATTTGTTGCTACTGTTCCCTTTATTTAAAAGAGCCTTGCCCGTCTTGTCTAATTTGCCAACATCTTTTTTTTTAAGGGTTTGCAAGCTTTATTTCCTCTACAAACCTTTCCTAACTTCCTACAAAGCCCATCCCATCCTGCCACCATTGAGCAAACACTCCCTTACCTCCTATAACTTATACAGTGCTTAGGGAATTTTCTTGCTCTGTTTGAAGACAGACTCTAACAGACTTTAGTCACTATCCTTAGCAGACTTTAAGCTACTTGAGAGCAAGGACTGTGTCTATCTTGGCATCTCTAGGCCCAAGTCCATGCTGATCACACTGTGAAAACAATGCCAAAGTTTGTTGAATGAGAAGCGGGGAGTGGAGGAGAGAAAGATTTTCAAAAACATACTTTTAGGGCATGAAGTGATCACTCTGTCCATAACAACAAGATATCCCAGCCAGCTCCCACTGCAGCATTATACAAAATTCGTGTTCTCACTTGCTACAGTTGAGAAACCATGTGTGTCTACCAGTCAGACCATACTGGTTTTTGGAGAAATTCCACTTATACAAAACCATGATTCAATTTCCTCACCACTTTTATTGACGATGGTTTGTTTTTTGTTTGTTTTGTTTTGTTTGCGGTATGCGGGCCTCTCACTGTTGTGGCCTCTCCCGTTGCGGAGCACAGGCTCCGGACGCGCAGGCTCAGCGGCCATGGCTCACGGGCCCAGCCGCTCTGCGGCATGTGGGATCTTCCCGGACCGAGGCACGAACCCGTGTCCCCTGCATCGGCAGGCGGACTCCTAACCACTGCGCCACCAGGGAAGCCCGACGATGTTTTTTAATTGTTTTGCTTTGTTTTTTTCCCAAGAGGAAATGGTCCCTTAATGAGTCAGCTGTACATTGTCAAGGTAGAACATGATATCCGTCTGACAGTTTCATTTGACTTTATTCACTCATTCAGCCAAAATTTATTACAAAGCACCAAGCAAAAGATATAGGTCCTTTCCTAAATCCACAAGGTGGGCAGTTTCAGGAATCTTTGTCTATTTTATTTCACTTCATTAATTCAACAAGATTTATTGACCACTTAACTATGAAACAGTAGCCATGCTAGGCCAACATAATATGAAGATAAATGAGATACAGGCCCAGCCCTCAAAAAGCTTAAAGTCTGGTATGTGACAGATGTGGAAAACAAAATTACAATGCAACAGGAAAAGAGCTAAAATAGAAGCATTTACAAAGTGGCATGAAAACTCAAAGAAAGAAGAGGGACTGTGTCAGGAGGGGACGTTCAGGGTAAGCTTCAGAGGAGAAAACATATAAACTGAATTTTTTAAAAAATAAATTTAGGGGGCTTCCCTGGTGGCGCAGTGGTTGAGAGTCCGCCTGCCAATGCAGGGGACACGGGTTTGTGCCCCGGTCTGGGAGGATCCCACATGCCGCGGAGCGGCTGGGCCTGTGAGCCAGGGCCGCTGAGCCTGTGCGTCCGGAGCCTGTGCTCTGCAACGGGAGAGGCCACAGCGGCGAGAGGCCCGCGTACCGCAAAAAAAAAATAAATAAATAAATAAATAAATAAATAAGTTGATTTATTTTTGGCTGCATTGGGTCTTCGTTGCTGCACGCGGCTTTCTTTAGTTGCGTCGAGCAGGAGCTGCTCTTCCTTGCGGTGCACAGGCTTCTCATTGTAATGGCTTCTCTTGTTGCAGAGGAGGGCTCTAGGCGCATGGGCTTCAGTAGTTGTGGCATGAGGGCTCAGTAGTTGCGGCTCGTGGGCTCTAGAGCACAGGCTCAGTAGTTGTGGCTCACGGGGTTAGCTGCTCCGCAGCATGTGGGATCTTCCCAGACCAGGGCTCAAACCTGTGTTCCCTGCATTGGCAGGAGGGTTCTTAACCACTGTGCCACCAGGGAAGCCCCTGAAATTTTTTTTTTTCTTGAGGTATAGTTGATTTACAATGTTTCAGGTGTACGGTAAAGTGATTCAGTTATACGTATATATATTCTCTTTCAGATTCTTTTCCATTATAAGTTATTACAAGATATCAAATATAGTTCCCTGTGCTCTACAGTAGGTCCTTGTTGTTTACCTGTTTTATATATAGTCGTGTGTATCTGTTAATCCGAAATTCCCAATTTATCTGCCCCCCCCTACCCTTTAGGTAACCATAAGTCATATAAACTGAATTTCAAAGAATATAAAGCATTTTCCAGAGAGGAAAAAGAGAGAGGACATTCCAAGAAGAAAGAAAAACATGTACCAAGGTTCAGAGTTAGAAGAAGCAGAGGCAAAATCAGATGATAAAATTAAAGCTTACAGAGGAAAAGTAACTTGCCTAAGATCACACAACTGGTAAGTAAAAGGGTTGGGGGCAGTTGAACTCAAGCTGAAGTTATTTATGGGAGTGTGTCATGTGTCCTGAGAGAGCTGAGAATCACTGCTAAGGGTCTGGCGTACAAGTCGTAGGAGCTCGGACTACACTCAGTAGACAGTGGAAAATCACGAGAAATGTTTAAGCAGAGAAGCAACGTAGTCTCATTTGGGCTTTAGAAAGATAATTCTAGCAGTGATTCTTAATCCTGAGTGCAATTAGATTCACTTGAGAAGCTTTCAAAAATTACAGGCCAGAGAGCTCCTCCAGAACAATGAAACCAGGATTTCTGGGGGTTGGACCAAGTTTTCTTTTGTTTTTTAAGTTTCTCAGAGGATTCTAAAGTGCTGTTAAGGCCAAGAACTATTGCTCTAGGAGGATGGACTGCAAGAAAGAAAAGGACTAATATTTATTAAGCACCTACTGTGTTTGAGATTTTGTTCCAAAAGCTTTATACAATAACACACACATATATATAATACATATTTCTAATATGGATAAATGTAGATAGATAGATAGATAGATAGAAAGAAACCTAAGCCAATTCCCACCATTTTGATCTCTGTGTGGGGAACCAGTGTTACTCCTAGCCTTCAAGGTAGGATTATAGGATATTATAATCCTATAATCCCCATTTTACCAGTGAGGAAATTGAGGCACAGAACAGTGAAATAACCTGCCTACAATGGACAATTAAATGATACAACTGGATTCACACATAAGTCTTTCTGACACCCAAAACCCATGCTTTTTCCATTATACACCATTGCCCTATGAGCCCAGCTTAATGCTGATAACAATCCTGCTGGAAGGTATCATGATCCTCATTTTACAAATGAGGAAATTAGACCAAGAGAGGTTAATTTGACCAGGTCACGGCTGACAGGTGGAGAGGCTGGGAGGAATTTAAACTCAGGCTTGTTTTACTCTAACTATATGCTTATGAAAGTAAAATACAGCACATATTCAATACTCCATACAATTCTTTCCTCTGAAAGAAGGAAAGCAAGTTGGATTATTAATCTAACCCAGAGTATTATTCTGAATAAGACAGCCATTCCAAGCGATTTTTCCCTTCCTTCTTGGGTTTCAGGAGGTCAAATCTCTGTTGAACTATCAATCCCAGGGGACCTTTTTTTTTTTTTTTTTTTTTTGTTGCGGTACGCGGGCCTCTCACTGTTGTGGCCTCTTCTGTTGCGGAGCACAGGCTCCGGACGCGCAGGCTCAGTGGCCATGGCTCACGGGCCCAGCCGCTCCGCGGCATATGGCATCCTCCCGGACCCGTATCCCCTGCATCGGCAGGCGGACTCTCAACCACTGCGCCACCAGGGAGGCCCTCCCAGGGGACCTTTTTAAGGCGGGAGAGGGCGCACAAGGAGTTCTGCCATAATCCTCTATCACATTTACCTGAAAATACTTTAACCCCGGCTAAATCCAGCAATACAACTTCCTCACACCCTTATCTAAGCAGCTGAATCATGCTGATTAGTCTCTTTTTTAATTCATTGTTTCCAACTCAAATGAGCATTCACTGCCCATCGGTATTATTGCTTTTTCCCAGTAAGTTCATTTTCCCACTCTTTGAGGATGTTATTTCATATAATTTCTTCCCTCCTCAGCTCTCCAACACTCCCTGACAAAATCTCATCCCACGCCCATCCCATTATTCTTTCTCCCTTCTCTGTTACATCAACAATTTCCACCTTTTCACTGGACCATTCCTTGCAATTTACAAATATCCCCGAGCACCCATCCTTAAAAACATAAAAAACAAAAAGCAAAACCCCAGACGCCTGGAGACCTTCTCAGACAGCGGAGCCCGAGCTCGGCGGAGTCCCCAGCGCTCGCCAGCCCGCGCCCCGTCCGCACTCCTCCGCCCCGCCCCACCATGGCCCGGGGTCCGGGCCTCGCGCTGCTTTCGCCGTCGCTGCTGCCGCCGCTCCTGCTACTGGCGGCGGTGATCGGCCACGCGGCCGCGCAGGACAACTGCACGTGCCCCACCAGCAAGATGACCGTGTGCGACCGGAGCGGCCCGGGTGGCCGCTGCCAGTGCCGCGTGCTCGGCTCGAGCCTGGAGGTCGACTGCTCCACGCTCACATCCAAGTGCGGGCTGCTCAAGGCGCGCGTGAGCGCCCGGAAGAGCGTCCGCGCCCTGGTGCGGCCGAGCGAGCACGCGCTCCTGGACAACGACGGCCTGTACGACCCGGACTGCGAACAGCAGGGCCGCTTCAAGGCGCGCTAGTGCAACCAGACGTCCGTGTGCTGGTGAGTGAACTCGGTGGGCATGCGCCGCACCGACAAGGGCGACCTGAGCCTGCGCTGCGACGAGCTGGTGCGCACCCACCCCATCCTCATCGACCTGCGCCACCGCCCGGCCGCCCGCGCCTTCAACCCCTCGGACCTGGAGGCCGAGCTGCGGCGGCTTTTCCGGGAGCGCGACCCGCTGCACCCCAAGTTCGTGGCGGCCGTGCACTACGAGCACCCCACCATCCAGATCGAGCTGCAGCAGAACACGTCGCAGAAGGTCGCCGGCGACGTGGACATCGCCGACGCCGCCTACTACTTCGAGAGGGACGTCAAGGGCGAGTCGCTGTTCACCGGCCACCGCGGCCTCGACGTGCGCGTGCGCGGAGAGCCCCTGCTGCTGGAGCGGACGCTGGATGAGAAGTCCCCCCAGTTCTCCATGAAGCGCCTCACCAGCGGCCTCATCGCCGTCATCGTGGTGGTCGTGGTGGCCCTGGTCGCCGGCGTGACCGTCCTGGTGATCACCAACCGGAGAAAGTCGGGGAAGTACAAGAAGGTGGAGATCAAGGAACTGGGGGAGATGAGAAAGGAACCGAGCTTGTAGATACCGGCGGGGCTGGGGTGGGGTGGGGATCAGATTTCAGCAAGGTCCCAGACCCAAGTGAGTCACGCTTCTTGATTCTTGGCCCCAAGGAGTCATTCCTCCTCCCAAATTCCTGCCTCCCCCCGCCGCCACCAAATTTAATAGATCCTGTTCTCAGGGTCACCTCTCTTTCTGACTTCTGTCCTGAAGGAAGCATTTCTAAAATTCCTCCCCTTTCAGTCCAACCAGAAACCTGACTCGAGAGTTAAGGGAAGTTTGGCATAGGGTTATGTATAAGAATCAAGTGTCTGTATGACAACCCAGCATCGTTTACAAGTGACACAATCATTGCTGAAGGCTTAAATGCGTTTAGATGGGAAACAACGCTTTTACTGTCTTGGGTTTAGGTTATTGGATTAGCTCCACTTGTATGGTGGCCTTCCTGATGAGGAGTTCGCTACTTGGGCCCAGTAGTATCCTCATTTACCATCGTTTGTACTGATATTACACCACACATGCTTGTCATCGGGAAAGAAGCCTCTTTCAGCTGCCTGAACACATTTTAGATGTCTTTGAGGGCAGACTTTGGCCCAGAAACTCAGCATCTATTCTTCAACTTGCCCTTATTACAGCTGATACTAGCAATATTTCTTTTGTAAAATGTTTGTACATAGGTTGTCCTTGATACTGCTGTTGTGACTTTTTAAAAAAACAATGTAATAAAATATGAAAAAGGCACAAACCAAAAGATGGAGTTTGTGAAAACTTGCTCCAGGTTTATATAAAAAAAAAAGCAAAACCCACCTCTGAACCCACATCTGCCTCTAGTCACTACTCTACTTCTCTGCTTTCCTTCTCAGTTAAACCTTTGGAAAGAGCTGGATTCAGGGACTTCCCTGGAGGCGCAGTGGTTGAGAATCCGCCTGCCAATGCAGGGGACACAGGTTCGAGCCCTGGTCCAGGAAGATCCCACATGCTGTGGAGCAACTAAGCCCGTGCACCACAACTACTGAGCCTGCACTCTAGGGCCCACGAGCCACAACTACTGAAGCCGGTGCACCTAGAGCCCACGCTCTGCAACAACAGAAGCCACTGCAATAAGGAGCACGTGCACCGCAACGAAGAGCGTGTGTTGGGGCTTCCCTGGTGGCGCAGTGGTTGAGAGTCCGCCTGCCGATGCAGGGGACACGGGTTCCTGCCCCGCTCCGGGAAGATCCCACGTGCCGCGGGGCGGCTGGGCCCGTGAGCCATGGCCGCTGAGCCTGCGCGTCCGGAGCCTGTGCTCCGCAACGGGAGAGGTCACAACAGTGAGAGGCCCGCGTACCGCAAAAAAAAAAAAAAAAGCACTGTACGACGATAAAGACTCCCGAACTCTCACAGCCACCAGGCTCCGCCCCGCGGAGCCACTTCCGCCCCAGATCTAGCCCCAGACCTTCCGGGAGGGGAGTCCTCTGCGCAGGCGCCGTGAGACCGCGGAGCTTTCTGGGAAAAGATGGATGCTCACGATCTGTTTCGCCGGCTCGGCGCGGGGGCCAAATTCGACGTGAGACGCTTCTCGGCGGACGCTGCCCGATTCAAGGTACTGTGTGCAGGGCGTCAGAAGCCCGAGTAACTGAGAAGGGGCAGGTGCCGGAGAAGGAACCGGCTGCTGGGGGAGCCGGCACTCGGAGACCCCGTGGCCTGGCTGTGGGGCATTTTCCCTCCCTTGGCGTTCTGCTTACTGTAGCCTTCTGAATGAACTCTTTTTCCCATCCTTTTGTAGACTTTGTTGGGTCTAGCAAGGAAACGTTTCCTCCCGGCCTCCTTTCTGAGTTTATTCAAAGCACAGTTAGAATCCTACTTTCAGAAGTTATCTTTGCTCCGAAAGTGATGGAAAAGAATTTGAAAAACAGAAACAACCCCAAACGGAGAGAACAGATGATTTCACTGTAGTCTCTCCAGGTTTGTCTTGGCATGCGTATGCCTTTAGTGGGCATGTTTTTTTTTATTCCCGCAACTCCATGGCGTGTTAAGTAACCAATGAGAAGAGCGATTTATAATTGGGAGATCTTACATAGGGAAGTAGTGAATGATAAATCGGGAGTAGTTAGGGCCCAATTGTGGAAAATCTTGAATATCAAGATTTCTTGGTATTGGGACTAGGGACATTTGTGTGTGTGTGCAACACGTGTGTTTCTTCTTTGTCTGACGGCATAGCGTAGTTAAAGAGTTTGAATTCTGGAACCAGAGTGATTATTCAGGTAAAATCCTGGGTCTGCCAATTACTAGTTTTGAGACCTTGGTCAAGTTAACCTCTTAATGCCTCGATTTTCTCATCTGTAATATTGCTATTTACCTCGTTAGGGTTGTTGAAGGAAGAAGGAATTTAATATATCTAAACATGCTTAGAAATCTGCCTGACAGCATGTAAATGTTATGCTTATAAGTGTTAGTTGCTATTATTATTATTATTATTACTTTTATAAGGTAAGAAAAGGTATCATCTTGGATTCCATTTGCCCACACACACACTTGTCAGCTCAAACAAATATTTGGTGAAAGATAAAAAAGATGGGGAGTCATTGTACCCACACCCTTACTGCCAGCACTGCTAGGGTGAAAACAGTGCCAGTCTGTCTATAGATTTCATTTGAAATTTTCTGGGTTTTAGATAGGAAAAAGGAAATACGACTTTGATTCTTCGGAGGTGCTACAGGGACTGGACTTTTTTGGAAACAAGAAGTCTGTCCCAGGTGAGTGTGAAGCATCAAGAACTCATCAGGAACTACAAGATGAAGAGAAAAATGAAGCGAGCCTAACTGAAAGGAAGAGGGAGCAGAACAAGAAAAAGAGGAAGAAGATGACTTCAGGTTAGTGCTTGATGTATGTTTTTTTTCTTTTTTTTTTTTCAATTACAGAAATTATGCAAGCTTATGATTACACCTCAGACAGTATACAGCTATTTGTCAGTTGATGGCATTCAGGTTGTTTCCAGGTATTTGTGATTACAGATATTGCTACAATAAGATACCTGTACATATATCTTTTTGTACAGGTGCTGTATTTCTGTAATTAGCATCCTAAATGTGAATTCACTAGGTGAAAGGGCATGCACATTTCTTTCTTTGAACAGAAGCAAAATGACTTCTCACAGCCATGTCAATGCTGGATACTGTTGGTCTTAACATTTTAGCCAATCTCATGAGTGAAACTTTTTTAATTTGTATTTTCTTTTTTTTACATTTATTAAATTTATTTATTTTTGGCTGCATTGAATCTTTGTTGCTGAGCGCAGGCTTTCTCTAGTTGCGGCGAGCAGGGGCTACTCTTCGTTGCGGTGTGTAAGCTTCTTATTGGGTAGCTTCTCTTGTTGCGGAGCACGGGCTCTAGGCTCGCCGGCTTCAGTAGCTGTGGTGTACGGGCTTAGTTGCTCCACAGCATGTGGGATCTTCCCAGACCAAGGCTCAAACCCGTGTCCCCTGCATTGGCAGGCGGATTCTTAACCACTGCGCCACCAGGGAAGCCCTTGTACTTTCTTGGTAACGGGCGAGGTTGAACATCTTTTCATAGGCTTTGTTGGATATTTACATTTCAAGTTTTGTGACTTGTTTGTTTTTACACCTTGCCTGTTTTTCGCAAGGTTTTTTTCTGTACTCAACAATAGGAGTATTTACCTTTTTTCTTTGTCTATTACATCTATTAAGTTTCCTAGCCATTTTACCTTTTTAATAAACTAAATACTTACATATGGTTTTAAAAAGTTATACAATGGTGAAAAGTAAATTTTCTTCCCACTGTTTTGTCTCTAGTCCCCTATTTCTCCAGAGGCAACCACTGTTAATCAATTTCTTAGGTATTTTCCTAGAGATATTCTATTCACATGTATTTAATACCTCGCTTAAAAAACGTGAATGATAGTGTACTCTGTATGCTGTTCTGTTCTGAACCTTCCCTATCCCTACTCCTTTTATAAAAAAACAATGTATCTAGGAGGTTGTTTGGAATGAGTAGGAAGTGCATTACCTTGTTCATTTTAACATAGCATAGTGTCCCATTGTACATTCCATACGTGATTTAACAAGTTCCTGTGTGATGGACATTTAGTTTGTTTCCTCACTTTTACTGTTACAGTGTTGCAATAAATGTTTTACTTTGTGT
This sequence comes from Hyperoodon ampullatus, assembly GCF_949752795.1. Classification (NCBI taxonomy): domain Eukaryota; kingdom Metazoa; phylum Chordata; class Mammalia; order Artiodactyla; family Ziphiidae; genus Hyperoodon; species Hyperoodon ampullatus. The sequence goes on from NC_136932.1 coordinate 51,426,321, forward strand.
GTATGTGTGGGTATATCTGTCTGATAAATTCTTAGAAGTGGAATTTCGTAGTTAACAAGTCATGTTACTTTCCTGGCTACAAGGAAGTTTAATAAAGCCTTCCACCGAGATGAATTGAAAAAAGACCTGACACCAGCTTAGGTTGCCCTGTTTTCCTGGGCAACCAGAAACACACAGATATGTCCTATAACCATTTAGCAACAAGTGTGGACAGACATATATATAGTTTTAATTGGAAAATTCAAGATCTTGTGGATGAATAATGATTCAGGTCTATTAATGCCAACTGTCTCATAAAAGGGAACAAAATTTTATTTTTTTAAAAAGTCTTTCCAAAGAAAGAAGTCATTCCAATTGGTGATGCCCACCAGCGATGTACGAGAGTTTCCTTTTTATATTAATTTGCTGCCTCATGAACTGTTGCACCTTTTTACTGTTAATATTGTTCATCTATCTCTTCTTAATTTGTTAGGCCTTATATATATTAAGGAAATTAGCTCTATTGTAGCATACTATGTATACAGATATGTTTTCTAGTTTGTCCCTTGTCACTTATCGTCTTTATTTATTTATTACCATTTTATGTGTTAAATTTATCTTTTCCTTTATGGTTTTTTGGTTTTGTTTTTGCATTCTAAGCATTAAGCTTTTTTTTTTTTTTTTTTTTTTGCGGTACGCGGGCCTCTCACCGCTGTGGCCTTTCCCGTTGCGGAGCACAGGCTCCGGACGCGCAGGCTCAGCGGCCATGGCTCACGGGCCCAGCTGCTCCGCGGCATGTGGGTTCATCCCTGACCGGGGCACGAACCTGCGTCCCCTGCATCGGCAGGCGGACTCTCAACCACTGCGCCACCAGGGAAGCCCTAAGCTTATTTTAAAAAAATTCTCCCATGTTTTCTTATTTGTAGTTTCATTTTGTTATATTGAAATCTTTGACCCTCTGGGATTTTATTTGGTATAAGGAATCAATGAGGAACTAATTAATTTTTTTCCAGATGTCTAGCTAATTGTCCTAATACATTGATATTACATCTTCTCCCCGATGGATTTAAATACAACTTTTATTGTAACTTACTTCCCATATATATTTGGGTCTTTCGACTCTGTTCTATTTCATTGATTTCTAATTCTGTATTCCTACACCAGTACCAGCTTGTGTTAATTAATGTGGCCTTACTTTATAAATTCCAAGAGTGGTATGGCATACTCTTTTTATTGATTGGGCAACTGGATATTTTCTCCCTAAAGTGATCTATAGAGTCAGTGCAAACCCAGTTAAAACTCTAGTAGGCTTTTTTGGTAGAAATTGAAAAGGATTTTTTTTTAAATAAACATGCAGTTACCATGTGACCCACCTATTCCACTCCTAGAATTTACCCAAGAGAAAGGAAGACGTGTGTCCTCACAAAGACTTGTACACAGGTGTTCAGAGTGGCTTTATATGTAACAGCCAAAAACTGGAAATGACCTAAATGTCCTTCAGCAAGCGGAGGATAGACAAATTGTGTATCCATACAATGGAATACTACTTGTAAATAAAAAGTTAAAATTATGGATACATGCTCCAACATGGATGAATCTCAAAATAACTATCCTGAGTGAAAGAAACCAGACTAAATTTATTAAATACTATATGATTCCATTTATATAAAATTCCAGGGGAAAAAAAGCTAATTAATCAACAGTGACAGAAAACGGGACTTCCCTGGTGGTCCAGTGGTTAAGGCTCTGCTCTTCCACTGCAGGGAGCACGGGTTCAATCCCTGGTCAGGGAACTAAGATCCCATGCGCTGTGCAGCACAGCCAAAAAAGAAAGAAAGAAAGAAAGAATACAGGTTGTTACCTAGGGAAGGACTGATGCATTCTAAGGGGCCACAAGGAAATTTTGGGAATGATGGAAATAGTCTTAAATGTGGTGATGGTTTAACAGGTGTATACATAATGTCAAAATGCCTCAAATTGTATACTTTAAATATATGCAGTTTATTGTGTTGGTTGTACATCGGTGCAGTTGAAAAAATTTAAAAGAAATTCCAGAAGCAGTCTTTGCTCATTACTCTTCTTAGAATTTTTTAGGTGTTCGTACATGTTTATTTTCCCATGTCAACTTTAAAGTCAACTACTTCAGTTACCAAAACAATCCTATCATTACTTTTCATTGAGCTAGTGTTATTTATAGATTTAGTGAGAATTGCTCTCTTTAGAATATTGAGTAGTCCTTAAGTATTGTGTTGTGTTTATTGCTATTATAAGTGAAATCTTTTCTTGCGTCATATTTATTTTCTGGCTGGTTGTGGATATAGAAAAGCTGGCTGCCTCATTGACATCTCTTATTGTTTAAATAGTTTTTGAATTAATCCCTTATTGTTTTCAAGTGTACATTTAGGTACATATTACAAAGCTGAAATAACTAAAAAGAAAAATAAGGGAAGGGAGTGAGCTTCAGAGCTCTGATTTTACCAACACACAACTTGCTTCTCCTGTCCCAATTTAAAAATTTTTTTTATTTATTTATTTTTATTTTTGGCCGCCTTGGGTCTTTGTTGCTGCGCGCGGGCTTTTCTCTAGTTGCGGCGAGCAGGGGCTACTCTTCGTTGCTGTTCACGGGCTTCTCATTGGGTGGCTTCTCTTGTTGCAGAGCACAGGCTCTAGGCGCATGGGCTTCAGTAGTTGTGGCACTCAGGCTCAGTAGTTGTGCCTCGCAGGCTCTACAGCACAGGCTCAGTAGTTGTGGTGCATGGGTTTACTTGCTCTGCGGCATGTGGGATCTTTCTGGACCAGGGCTCGAACCTGTGTCCCCTGCACTGGCAGGCGGATTCTTAACCACTGCACCACCAGGGAAGCCCCTCTCCTTTCCCAATTTTTATACCTCCTATTACTTTCGCTCATCTAGTTGCAACCACTAGTACTTTTTCTTTTGTTTAGTGTGAAGGTAAAGTATGGCCTGTTTGTGCCACCTAAGAATGTTGCACTTAAAATCTTTTAATTTTTTAAAAATATATTTTAGAAATTACTTCTCAAGAAGTTTCTACTATACAGTGGATATCATCTGTGGAAGCAAAGATTGAAGATAAAAAAGTTAAAAGAGAAAATAAACTAACTTCAGGAAAGTTGGAGCAGCTCAGAAAAGAAAAGGTTAGAAAAATGTTTTCATCCAATTGTTTTTCTGGCCTAATGACTTTTTCACTATCCTTGGGTTATTCTGTTGGTAAAAGCGAATATGGTTTTGTTTAGAAGTTTACTTACATTAGATTAGATTTTACTTTAATGGAAACTTAAAGCAACGTAGTATTTGTGCTGTGGCTGAAATTTTTAAAGTTTAAAATTGTTGAAAATATCTTGAAATTTTGAAACTTAGGTCAAAATTGATGATGTGTTTAGAATTAAATTTTTAAAATTTCTTATTCCCTTTTGATAAACATGAAATTGGCCCCCTTTCTCCTTTATGTTAAGCTCACACTGGTTTAGAAGGATTTCCTCTAACAGGGATTTGAGAGTTAGAATTCTTAAGAAACCTATTTTATGACTTGGGACTAGGAGGAGTAGAATTCAGAAGAAACAACAAATATACCGTTGTCGCGTTTGCTGCGCTCCTGCCATATTGCAGATGGAGAGTATTGTTCAGCTCAGTTAGTAATCCCGAATCTAGAATTTGGCTGTCTGGATCAGAAAATGGGAAAACAAAAAAAATCAACATCACTTGATTCTGTTTTTGGCACTCAGTCTTAATAAGTAGAGTTTAGGGTAGATCATTAAAAAGCATTGACACTTGTCTGCTAAGTGCCATATGAAGACAATAGATTGATTCAGTGCCTGCCTTCTAGAAGTTTATATAAGATTGTGACTGTGACAGTAGCACATTAATATGAATAACACATTATTCATGACATTGACACATTAATATGAGGAAAGTGTGGATAGATAGGTTTCATTGTTATGAAGGTCTTCCTTCTATGAAAGGGCATGAATTATACCTAATATCTATATCTTGTAGGGATTGGAATTTAACCAGAAAGTTTCATATGTTACTAAGGCTTATCCCAGAAACCGTTACTGTTGCTTTACACCATCTGACAATGTATTTGACCACATTCATGGCAACTCCTTTATTTCACTTTTCAGATAAACTTCTTCCGGAATAAACATAAAATTCATGTCCAAGGAACTGATCTTCCTGACCCAATTGCTACATTTCAGCAACTTGACCAGGAATTTAAAATCAATTCTCGACTGCTTCAGAACATTCTAGATGCAGGCTTCCAGATACCTACGCCAATCCAAATGCAAGCCATTCCAGTTATGCTGCATGTGAGTATGAAGGCCTATAAGTGAGTATGCGTGCATGTGTGTGTGTGTGTGTGTGTTCATTCTCTTTCCTCTGTCTTTGAAATCTTCCTTTCTGCCTTATCTCCCCTTGTTGAAATCCTACCCTTGATTTCAAGGTCCGTCTCTAATACCTGTGCCTCCGTAAGATTTATCTTGATCACTACTGCTAGATGTGATCTTTTTCCTTTGCCAACACTGTTTCCCCTGCCACCCAGTTCTCCATGTGTTTTCTTTTTCTTGCAACATTTGTCTTACACTTTACACTACTATGTATTTGCACTAATTATATTCATCTTTTCCACTTAACTAAGAGTGTTAATCTTCTGAGGATAGGGACTATGTTCTGTTTTTTCATCCATGATTTAGTTTGTAATATTCAAGAACTATTTCAGAAATACAGAATTCTTGCACATAACCTGACTTTGTTTTTATCCCATTACTTTTTATTATTGAAGTCTATTTAAGTACCCAAAAAATGCATAGATTTTAAGTGCACAGTTCAGGGAGTTTCAACAGTGCATACCCTATGTAACCATCAACTCAGTGAAGATGTGTAACATTTCTGTCGCTCCAGACAGTTCTCTCATACCCCTTCCATTCAGTCCTCACCTGACCCCCGCCCAGAGGTAAGCACTTTTCTGGTTTCTATTGCCATGTTTTAGTTTTGCCTCTTATGGAGTCATATAAGTGGAATCATTCATTATTTGCTCTTTTTGGTTTCTTTCACTCTAATACAGTTTTTGAGATTCCTCCATGTTGCATATATCAGTAGTTTGTTACTGAGTAGTATTCTGTTGTATGAATATACCATAATTTGTTTATGTGTTGTTGCTAGAAGCATGAGTTAACTTAGACTTTTGGAAATTAAGTTTTTCTGAGGTTTCTTTTTGTAGTGGTGAGAGCTGACTTTTTTCCCCAACATAACCAAGATGGCTTCAGTTCTAGTAGCCAAAGGGTATGAGTTCCCTCTCTCCTCATCCATACTAATCCTTTTCATTTTCTTTGGGAGCTGAAATAAGAATATATTTGAATGATGTTGTTGACTGACATTATAGTAAACTTGCTTTTAGTTTTCATTTAAGGTTGTTTTTGTAGTGACCTTAAAGCTTTAAAAATCACAGTGACTTTTTGAAGATTGTCACCTATAAATGACTCTGTCACTCAGGTTTTCACCACTTTCTATTTCTTACTTTTAGCCATTCTGTTATTTATTAAAACCTTCCTTAAGGATGGAGCAATGCAGATATCAGGTCAAAAAGTTGGTTTTGTAATTTTACTTTGATAAAGAGGTTTAGGGGAAAGAAAAATTGAAATAATGGAAATAGGGTTGTGAATCATTGGGTTTTAGTTCTCTACTTTCTTTACCCAGTTCAAATGAACTTTAGTAATAATGCTCAGAAACTCTATTGGGGCGGTTGTAGCAGGGGTGGGTAGAAAAGCAAATATGGGAGAAGTTAGAAGAGTGATGGGAATGTGAGTGTTTGGATTTATTATGTATAGTTTTGTTATTTTTATGGCTGGTAGCATTATTTGACTGGGCTCTGAAAAATTTATGTGCTCTTCCTTGTACTTAATATACTCTGTTTTTAGGGTCGAGAACTTCTGGCTTCTGCTCCTACTGGATCTGGAAAGACTTTGGCTTTTAGCATTCCTATTTTAATGCAGCTGAAACAACCCACAAACAAAGGCTTCAGAGCCCTGATTATATCACCAACACGAGAACTTGCCAGCCAGGTATGACTGGTAGTTTCTGAAGGGGTTGTGTTTGTGTTTGTCAGTCATCTTTCTTATTTGAGGGTAATAGGACCAAAAGAGTAAGGCCCGTGTCTTTCTCATGGTCACGTATTCTGTTCAAAGCATACTTCTCTGTATCTTACTGCGTATGGGCAAGTCTTTTAAGTCTTTTCAGTTTTATAAAATATGTTGTTCTTAACATTTATACTTTGGTATATGCTCTAAGATCCTTGAAGTTGGAAGGCTACTATAATATATAGTTCCCCTCTAAAACTTTTTTTCCTCACCTAGAAAAATGAAACCTCATCTCAGTTTTTGAGAAAGTAAAAGTATACAATGATCCACTCCACCCTCCCAATGTGCTTAATATAAAATACATGCCAAGTATGAAATAGTTTTGTAACAGTACTGTATTCTACAAACAATATGTAACAGAATGGAAGAGTTTTGGTTTTATCTCTTGGAACTAGTTTACTAGACCGGAAGAAACTACTGAATCTTACTTAGTATTGACGTTCCAAAATGCTGAGGTTCCAGGTTAATCTACAGATTACTATGGGCTTAATTTCAGGTATTCATGGGTTGATACTAGATTTATTTTGTTAATAATGAAAAAGAGACTATACATCTTATCCAAGTATTTTAGCAGCTCATGTTTTTATCATTTTCTGTTTTAGATTCACCGAGAGTTAGTAAAAATATCTGAGGGGACAGGATTCAGAATACACATGATCCACAAAGCAGCAGTTGCAGCCAAGAAATTTGGACCTCAATCATCTAAGAAGTTTGGTAAGGGGTTCATGCTTGAGACGTAAGGGATTTAGAAATTACAAATATCCTCATTGCTACCCAGAAGTTCTTAAAGTGTAGTTAGTTTGATTTTTAGAGAAGCTGGAAGAGATCTCCTCCTTACCCCCACCCAGTGGTTACATAAACATATACCAGGGGTTACATAACTATATACCAGGGGTTCCCAACCAGAGGTGATCCTGCCCTTCACCCCCACCTCACCCTCTACCCCAGGGATACTTGGCAATATCTGGAGACATTCTAAGTCGTCACAACTGGGGAGAGGTGCTACTAGTATAGGGACAGAAGCCAGGGATGCTGTTAAACATCCTACAACGCACAGGTCAGCCTCCTACAACAAGGGTTGTCTGAACCAAAATGCCAGTAGTGCTGAGGTTGAGAATCCCTGCTATTCTATTGATTGTTAATCTGCCATGGAAATATTCTGCAGATGAGATTGGTTTACATCCCTACTGTTAGATCAGCCAGAGAATCTGTTTTACTTGTCTTTTATCTTGAGCTTCTGAGTAAAGTTGCATTTAAGGAAAGTATTTTCCTGAAAAACAAACAAATGTTTGATAAGCAAACTGGTGGATTATAGTATTCTTGCCTCTTAGAAGCTGAGAAGGCAGATCACATAAAAGGAGAGTAAGGATATAGGAGTTTGTGCTATGATGGATTAAAAAAATATGTATATTAGCTTATTGTGTTGTTGGTGTAGTGCATATAACCACTTCTCCCCACCTGAGGTTATTAACGGAAATTCAGGAGACTTAATTAATTCAAGAGGGATGAATGTTATTTTTGCAATTTGTACCATTTATTTTTCCTTATAGATATTCTTGTGACTACTCCAAATCGACTAATCTATTTATTAAAGCAAGATCCTCCGGGAATAGACCTAACAAGGTACATTACTTTAATAATGTCTTTTATGTGTGTTTTTCATTAAATTGATTATATTTTGTCCTCAATTACTTGCATTATTGCTCTTTGGAGCTTGCTATGTTGATGCTGAAAAAAATGGTTTTCATTAAACTCATAGAAAAGTAACTATCCTGGTCTGGAAGAAAGTTAACAGATTCCGATAAGCAGTTAGTACAAAATTCCCCGAGAAATCTTCGCAACTTTCAGCAATGGCGATGGCGTTCATAAGGTTTGTCTGAGCTTCTGTCATTGCCAGTGGAGCCTCATATCTTTGGGGCTAATGGAATAGGTACATTAATTTATATTTATCTTGTTTTTACCTTTTTCTTGCTTATTTTTCTTATACCTTTTTCTTGTATGATGTGTAGATCTGAGAAGCATCATTGTGGTTTGACTTCTTCATGTGTTGCCACAGGTAGTGAAGCATCTTGGATCTTTCAGTTCAATACCCACAAGTTTTTTTTGTTATTTCTTAGTGTTGAATGGCTGGTAGTAGATGAATCAGATAAACTGTTTGAAGATGGCAAAACCGGGTTCAGAGACCAGCTGGCTTCCATTTTCTTGGCCTGCACATCCCACAAGGTCAAAAGAGCTATGTTCAGTGCAACTTTTGCCTATGATGTTGAGCAGTGGTGCAAACTCAACTTGGATAATGTCATTTCTGTTTCCATTGGAGCAAGGTAATTGTTCTTCCACATTATCCCACTCATTTTTTTAAAAAAACACGTCATTATTTTAGACTAAAAGAGATAGGTTGTGTGGCCTAAGATTGATAAAAAGAGTTTGACTGAAAGAAATATATTCTTTAAAGTCAAGATTGATTAAGCATTTTCTATTTTAGAATAATCCAAAGGGAGATTCTCATATTGTCATATTAATATTCCTATCCTCATGCATTTAGTTGGTTTTTCCAATCCACAAAGTATGACATGAGCTCTGTGGCCACCCAAAGGATTTAATCTCGTTGATGGCTTAACAAAGTAGGGCCACAGAGAAGGAAGCTGATGTTACTGAGCCACTTGATTTATAATTGCTCTTTAAAAATATTTTGGGGAGCATTTATGCTAAATGGTAGAGAAAAGTCTTATGAAATTATGATATTGCCACTTGATATACTATAATGCAATGCATGAAATGGTCAGAGTGAAGATTGTAGCTATATGAAAAAGTGCTTGTAGTACCATGTTAAGTAAAAAAGAAGCCAAATGAACAGTAAAGAATATCCTGTCTGCTTTCAACATAAAACTCCTGTGTATAAAAAGAAAAATAGAACAGATTAACCATAAACATAATTATAAAGGCAGATAACAGACTGGAAAAAGTATTTATACATGGTATAGAGTGTTAACAAAGCCTAAAGATACCTCACCCCAACTGTTTGTCAATAAATAAACCTTCGCTAACCATTAAGAAAAAAATTTAAGCATATGTAACAACCCCCTTTAAAATGTTCTCATTTTACCTGATAATTTTACTTTTAGAAAAATTTTGTAAGTAACTAGACACATGAAAATTTATGACTAGAACACAAGAAAATGTCAAAGTTTATTCTAAAATGGTAGAATTGTGGGTAATTTATCTTATTGTTTATGTCTTTATTTTTTAAAATTTTCTTGAGATAACATTTTTATAATCATAACAAAACATTCAAAGACCTAAATAGACATTTCTCCAAAGACATCCAGATGGCCAATAGGCACATGAAAAGATGCTCAACGTCACTAATTATTAGAGAAATGCAAATCAAAAGTACAATGAGGTATCACCTCACACCAGTCAGAATGGCCATCATCAAAAAGTCTACAAAGAATAAATGCTAGGGCTTCCCTGGTGGCGCAGTGGTTGAGAGTCCGCCTGCCGATGCAGGGCACACGGGTTCGTGCCCCGGTCCGGGAAGGTCCCACATGCCGCGGAGCGGCTGGGCCCGTGAGCCATGGCCGCTGAGCCTGCGCTCCGCAAGGGGAGAGGCCCGCGTAACGCAAAAAAAAAAAAGAATAAATGCTAGAGAAACTAACACAACATTGTAAATCAACTATACTCCAATAAAAATTAAAAAAAGAATAAAGAATAAATGTTGGAGAGGGTGTGGAGAAAGGGAACCCTCTTACATTGTTGGTGGGAATGTAAATTGGTGCAGCCACTATGGAAAATAGTATGGAGGTTCCTTAAAAAAACTAAAAATAGAGTTACCATATGATCCAGCAATCTCAACTCCTGGGCATATATCCTGAGAAAACTATAATTCGAAAAGATACATGCACCCCAGTGTTCATAGCAGCACTATTTACAATAGCCAAGACATGGAAGCAACCTAAATGTCCATTGAGAGATGATGGGTAAAGAAGATGTGGTGTACACACACACACTCAAACACACACACACAGAGGAATATTATTCAGTCATAAAAAAATGAAGTAATGCCATGCAACAACATGGATGGGCCCAGAGATTATCATACTAAGTGAAGTAAGTCAGACAGAAAGACAAATATCATATGATATCACTTATATGTGGAATCTAAAAAATGATACAAATGAACTTATTTACAATGCAGAAACAGACTTACAGACATAGAAAACAAAGTTACAATTACCAAAGGGGAAAGTCAGAGGTGGGGATAAATTAAGAGTTTGGGATTAGCGGATACAAACTACTGTATATAAAATAGATAAACAACAAGGTCTTACTGTATAGCACATGGAACTATATTCAGTATCTTATAATAAACTATAATGGGAAAGAATCTGAAAAATAATATATATATATACACACACACACACATATATACACACATAACTGAATCACTTTGCCATACATCTGAAACTAATATAACATTGTAAATCAACTATACTTGGATTTAAAAATTTAAAAAAGAACGAATAAAACATTTAAAAATAAAAACTTTGTCTTTAAATTAAAATATAAATAATTCGGTACTTATATTGACAGTGGAAAAGGTCATTCTGTTGGCGTTGTGTGTAAATTTTTTCATTTATTTAGAATTCAAGGGGGGAAACAAAAATTGGCTCTTGCAAACTACAAGGGATGTTTTCTTCTTAGGAATTCTGCAGTAGAGACCGTAGAACAAGAGCTTCTCTTCGTTGGGTCTGAGACTGGAAAACTTCTGGCCATGAGAGAACTTGTTAAAAAGGTATATTTGGACTACATTCTTGAATTTTGTTAATGTTCACCAAGCCTTGTATTACTAGGTGTAATATTACTAGCAATTACTTGTATTACTAGCCTTGGAAGACAGATTTATTATGAGCACTTAACTTCCTGGCAGACCCTTGATTGGGGCTCTGCTGGGTCTCCCGCCTCCTGCTGGCAGTTTTGGGGGTCTCTCTGTTCCAGCTTCTCCCTGCCCACACTCTTAACTCCCATCCAGAACTGGCTGCAGGGCCCCCAGCTCTCCTCCCTGTCCCCAGGTAGGGTGGTTAGTGCTGTGGCCTGGATCCCTGAGCTGTGTGCTATTGAGGGGGTCCTGCTGCAGGATTCCTGGGTGGGCCCCCCACCGTGCCCTGGCTGTTTCCATATTTAAGCTGAAATAAAAGGTTTTAGAAACTTAAAAAGGGAGGTTGAGTGCTATTCTTGCGTCATATTTAGTAATCCAGTGGTAAATCGGTAAGAAGCACATTGGAGCAACTCTTGTCTTGAAGGGGAGAGGCTCTCCTCTCAGAATATATTAAGATTTCTGTTGCCAGCTTGGGGTAGGCCAGGGAAAGACCTACCTGCTGCCCTGAATGCCTCCTTTTTCCACACCAGCACACTGTGGGTCTGTTCCAGACCACCACAGTAAAGCCAATGTCACAATAAAGTGAGTCACAGGAATTTTCTGGTTTCCCAGTGTATAGAAAAGTTATGTGTACACTATATTGTAGTCTATTAAGTGTGCAATAGCATTATGTCTAAAAAACAATGTACATACCTTAACTTAAAAATACTTTATTGCTGAAAAATGCTAACCATCACCTGAGCCCTCACTGAGTCATAGCAGTAACATTAAAGATCACTCACTGATCATAGATCACAACGGCAAATATAATAATAATGAAGAAGTTTGAAATATTGCGAGAATTACCAAAATGTGATACAGAGATGTGAAGTGAGCAAATGCTGTTGGAAAAATATGGTGCCGATAGACTTGCTTGAACGTTGAGTCGCCACAAACCTTCAAGTCATAAAAAACACAATATCTGCAAAGTGCAATTAAACAAAGTATGCCTGTATATATCTGCCCCTGAATCTCCCCCATCACTCTGCTGGTTTCTTAGAGAACTGGGGCATTAATGAATAGGACACTAGAGTGGGGTTTTTTGTTTTATTAATGAGTTAATAGAAATATAGTACTTACAATAGTGCTTGGCACATAATAAATGCTATTATGTGCCTGTTTTACTAATGTTCTTAAGGATATCATTTGGCAGTAGGAAATTTAAGGTTTTCACAGATACTCAAATGGAATTAGACACCAGAGATTTTTAGTCATGTATAAACTTCAGGAGTTCTGTGAACTTTCTGAAATTATAGGTAACATTTTGTGTGAATGTGTGGTTGCCTGTTAGAAAGCTTCATAGCTTTCTTTCATTAGATTCTGAAAGGGTGCGTGGACCAAAATAATAAGGTTAAGCCCTAATGCTGACAGTCAAAAATACAGAAAGCTGGTTTGAGAGAGAGGTGGGGTTTGATGATATTAATGTAAAAAAAATCATTTGCTCAGGGCTGCTGGTTGATAACTGAGATTTTATGGAACTTGATATGATAAAGATTATATTGAGAGAACTGAGAAACAAGGACTAAGCTTTGGGGAATACCCACAGTTAGGATAAATAACAGATTAAAATGACAGTTATTGGGGCTTCCCTGGTGGTGCAGTGGTTGAGAATCCACCTGCCAATGCAGGGGACATGGGTTCAAGCCCTGGTCCAGGAAGATTCCACGTGCTGTGGAGCAACTAAGCCCGTGCACCACAACTACTGAGCCTGAGCTCTAGAGCCCGCGAGCCCAACTGCTGAAGCCCATGCACCTGGAGCCCGTGCTCTGCAACAGGAGAAGCCACCACAATGAGAAGACCACGCACCACAATGACGAGTAGCCCCCGCTCACCGCAACTAGAGAAAACCCGCACGCAACAACGAAGACCCAATGCAGCCAAAAATAAATAAAATAAATAAATTTATTTTTTAAAAAATGACAGCTATTACGTTTTAAGAAGAAACAAAAATGTTCTGAAGCACAGAAGCAATCAGATGATTATTTCAAAGAGGGGGCATCCATTGCTGTAGAAAGATGAAGGGGAATTAATTAGAAAAGATTATTGGAATTAGATGGAGAGCCTGTACTCCACAACAGGAGAAAGAACCCATTGTAGAGAATGGATGGTGAGGAAGACAGAGGCAGACTTGGACCTCTGGTCTAAGAAATTTGTCAATTTCTAAATTAAAATGAACTAAAATATGAAATACTGCAGTTATATTCTTGATTATGGATTATGTATGCTTTCTTTTAGGGTTTCAATCCACCTGTTCTTGTTTTTGTTCAGTCCATTGAAAGGGCTAAAGAACTTTTTCATGAGCTCATATATGAAGGTATTAATGTGGATGTTATTCATGCAGACAGAACTCAGCAACAGGTAAAGTCATGCATACTTTCAAAGCAATAAAGAACAACTAAATTATTTTTAATTGGCGTTAAATTTATGAAGTACTTGTTTTCCATTCCTAGAGTGGTACTAAAACACTTAATATATGTTCTGTTAACCAGAGAGATAACACAGTCCATAGCTTCAGAGCAGGAAAAATCTGGGTTCTTATTTGTACAGCCTTGCTAGCCAGAGGGATCGATTTTAAAGGTGTGAACTTGGTCATCAACTATGACTTTCCAACCAGCTCAGTGGAATATATCCACAGGATAGGTGAGTCGTGTGCCCCACCCCTCTACTCACCTCTCTTAGCACCACTACCAGTCCCTTCAGCATGCTCAAGTTTTTAGTGCTGTGAAAATCCAGTCACTTGTATATGTGATTCTTGAAGTTCCCATTCCGCCCAAAAGTAGGGTTTTTTTTTAATGGTCTGATTTCTCTTAGGTCGAACTGGAAGAGCCGGGCATAAAGGAAAAGCTGTTACATTTTTCACTGAAGATGATAAACCATTATTAAGAAGGTAAATTAGGAGAAAAAACTTAGCATTAAGTGGCAAAATTGCTTCATTATTCTCATACACAGTTAACGGATAATTGCAAAATGGCTGTGTCCCAAATTCTGTTATGGTATTAGTCAAACAAACTTTAGCCATGAAAAAAAGAAAAATGATCAAAGGGCCTCATTTTTGCCCTTCCATTGTTAGATTTTGGAAGTATTCACAATGGAATATTCATTAAGTTTCAGACTCACAGGCTTCCTTGGTGGCACAGTGGTTAAGAATCCGCCTGCCAATGCAGGGGATATGGGTTCGAGCCCTGGTCCAGGAAGATCCTACATGCCATGGAGCAACTAAGCCCGTGGGCCACAACTACTGAGCCTGCGCTCGAGAGCCTGCGAGCCACAACTACTGAGCCCATGTGCCAGAACTACTGAAGCCTGCGCACCTAGAGCCTGTACTCCACAACAAGAGAAGCCACCTTAATGAGAGGCCTGTGCACAACGAAGAGTAGCCCCCACTCGTTGCAACTAAAAAGGGCCCGCGCACAGCAACAAAGACCCAATGCAGGCAAAGATTAATTAATTTAAAAAAGAAAAAAGTTTCAGACTCACAAAATTCTCCCAATAGCCTTCACTTGATATTACTCAAAATGTAATATTAAGGTTTTTGGATTAATTAATAGTTTAAAGTTAACCCCTGAGTCTCTTATAGCCCTGTCAAAATGATCTCTTATCATGAGTGTATTCTTCCCATCACTCTTAGGGCCAGCTGGAGTTTTATGTTTAGTCCCAGGATCACCTGTCATAGAGGAAAAACTGTTTTAGTAACGCACTCTCATATTCAGTTGTAGCCCCTTGAAGCCTGGGTAACCTGTGATAGATACACTTTTAGAATCTTATCTTAATTTAGCCCATCGTCATAGATTTTAATATAGAAGCTGAGTTTCCTACATTTGGGCTGCTTACAGGAATTTTAGGCTGATGATAATTGGCAATAGTTCATATTTCTAACAAATGAAGTTGAGTTGTGGATGTAGGCGGTTTGTACTTTATTCTGTTTATCAGTTTTGGCGAAGATTTTGCTTCGTGCCCTCTGAGCCTTGCCTCTGTCAGCCTTGATTTTGCTGTGATCAGACTTTCACATGTGGTATGTAGGGGAGTACATTGCAACAGCCTAGATTCACCTGAGTTCTCAGCAACTCCAAGCATGTACACCTGATGACCCCCATATCAGTGCAACTGTGTACCTCAGTTTTCCATCTGGGAGATGGGGATAATGGTAGTATTTACTACAAAGGGTTGTAAGGATTGAATAAGTTACTACAGTAAGTCTCCTACATACAAACAAGTTCCGTTCCGAGAGCGCGTTCGTTAAGTCCAGTTTATTCATAAGTCCAACAAAGTTAGCCTAGGTACCCAACTAACACAACTGGCTACATAGTATGTACTGTAATAGGTTTATAATAGTTTTCACACAAATAATACATAAAAAACAAACCCAAAAATAAAACATTTTTAATCTTACAGTACAGTACCTTGAAAAGTACAGTAGTACAGTACAACAGCTGGCGCTTCTTAGCAGTACCAGCTACCTCACCGCTGCTTTTATGCTTGCCTCCGGACACCCTGGGCTTGAAACAAAGATACTGTGCTACTGCACTCTATACAGTACTGTACAGTAAAGTACACAAAAGCACAACCACTTGTAGAGGATGTATGCATATGACAATGTACGCCAGACGTGAACTAATTTACATGATTGGGCGTGCGAACGCATGTTTACATCTTTGAAAGTTCAAAACTTGAAGGTTCATGTGTAGGAGACTTACTGTATACATGAGAAGCTTGAGACCATGTCAAGCTTTATCATTTAATAAATTTAAGTGTGACTGACTTCACTCAGTGTCTCATCCAATACTGGGCTTAGTAGCTTTTTAGGGCTTGTTAAATATTGAGTAGAAACAGCTGCTATCTAAAATTTTCATCAAGACATTGATTTCAGTCCAGAAGACCATTCTCTTAGTAATCCAGTATGACTGCATCTGGTAATAATTGGTAATAATTTATCAAAACGCTTTACTGGATTACTTTTTTGTTTGTGTAGTTTTAGTTCCTCTTATATTGTGCAGAGGGTTTATGTACATAAACATCAGTTTGACAAGATACAAATTTACGTTTATGGGTACCTTTTTCAGTGTTGCCAATGTTATCCAGCAGGCCGGATGTCCTGTCCCAGAATACATAAAAGGTTTCCAAAAACTACTAAGGTACAATCTTGAATTTACCTGGAGCTTCTCTCTCTCTCTTTACATATATATTCTTTTTTTTTTTTTACAACTTTATCGGAGTATAATTGCTTCACAATGGTGTGTTAGTTTCTGCTTTATAACAAAGTGAATCAGTTATACATATATATTCTTGATTTCACACTCTTATACATTATAGTTCTAATAATACTACTATTTTTAGAACATTTTAAGATTAAAAATTTTCCTTTTAAATATTTGTGAATACTGTCTGTTCTTTCCCTGCCAGTTTTTCATCCTTGAAATTTTAAGTATTCAGATTTTTAAAGTATTATTCAACGTGAGTGAAATATGCTAAGATTTTGTTCTAATTCATAAAACTGGTAAAAAGCAGTTAATTGGCCAAAATCAAACTCTGGTGTTTGTTAGCACAAGATATAAGAGTGACACATGACATATTTTAATCATAATCAGTGCCTTTTAAAAAATTGGTTGAATTTATCATCCCTTTTGGTTACCTCTCTAGATGCTGTTAGGTTAACCTAGTATATTAAAGTGGATACAGTGGTGTCACTGTAAACCTGTAAGTGGATGAAGGAAACGAATTTTGTGAACCAAAGAACCAAAACTAGTTTTAGCTCTTTTAAATTAAGTTGCACTTAATTCAGTTCTTTCTTTGTACCTTTCAGTAAACAAAAGAAAAAGATGATTAAGAAGCCTTTGGAAAGGGAGAGCATTAGTACAACTCCAAAATATTTCTTAGAAAAAGCTAAGGATAAGCGGTAAGTATATGGTGAAAGTTACTGTTTGATTCTGGCATATTCTTATAACGTAAGCATTATTTTTCCTTAGGATAGATTTTTAGAAGTAGAATTTGATAGGTCTACAGTCCATTAGAGAATGTAATAAAAGTAATATATCTTAGGTTGCCTGTGATTTAGAAACTTGGATACTTCAATCTTGGAATTTTTCTTTATCTGTATATTAATGATCTGTTTTTCTCCATCTTTGAAAATATGATTTCAATTCACTATGAATTAGAATTGCACTGTCCACCATCTCCACACAGCCTGTATCTGGGCACACTACTGAGGCCAGTAGTTAGGACTGCTGACTCACACTGATGGAGTCTTCCTTCAAGCTCCATATTCTGGGCAGGATTTCAGTAGGATCTTGGGCTTATGCTGAAGTACATTGTAACACCTCTGAACAGTATGACTTGGGTAAATTTGTAGTCATTTAGCTGAGTTTTTGAGGATTTTAAAGCATAGATTTTTTTTTTTTTTTTTTTTTTTTTAGCATACACACAGGACTACCTTTTTTGCCTGTTACTGCCAGGAAACTACATGATTTCATAGGGGTGGGCTAAAATATTCTGCACAGTACTATTCTTTCCACTATTTAAGGAAAAATGACACTCTTCAAATTCTATCAGTACCAAGCAATATATAACGTATATAAAATGTAGGCATACGCGGAGCAGCTGGGCCCGTGAGCCATGGCTGCTGGGCCTGCGCGTCCGGAGCCTGTGCTCCGCAACGGGAGAGGCCACAACAGTGAGAGGCCCGCGTACCGCAAAAAAAAAAAAAAAAAAAAAAATGTAGGCATTTACCAAGTACTTCCTGTCCACCTTCAGTCTCACTACATATATAATATGTAGTAAGGTGTATGAATGGATGTAAAATGAGACCCCGTTCCTGAAGTTAGGGAAAGGAGATTACATGAAAAAACTTAGATAATAATTTTTAAATAAAACAGAAGTTTAGAGAAGGGAAAAAATCATTATGGATTGGTGTAGTTACAGAAAGTTTCAAGGAAGTAGAATTATGTTCAAGGATAGGTAAAATTTAGGCATGTAGAAGGAACAAGGTGAACCCAGGCAAGAAAACCTGCACTTTCCTTCTGAATGAAAGCGTCTGCCTGACATTTTGTATTGATTGTGAGAAATAATGTTCAGCCCCAGTACATAGACTGTACAGAGTGTCCCAAAGGGTTTGGTGGTTTTAAGCTTTAATAACTTGGGAAGAATAAATGTTACAACCTTACAAAACTACATCATTTGAAAGATTATTTTAATTTAACTTGTACTTATTCAGTTTTGTGTGTTCTTAATACATTTTTATTTTTATTCTTTGTGGCAGCAGTTCCTGGGTGACAGACCAGTGGATTGGTAGAGAAGGTTGCCCTGCTTGGTCACCTTATCTGTCTCATTAGACTTTTTCTTGTGGTGGGCTGCTGCAGAATTGTTGTGTACACATCAGAACCTCATTCTTTGAGTGATCTTAAAGCAGGGATTGGAAATGCAGTCCTTTCAGGCACTGAGCCGCAGCTGATAAAAGTTTTTACAAAGGTCGAAAATTGACTAGAGCATAAGATCATGGCTGTGTTGAACTGTAAGAATAAAATCAATATTTTAAATAATGACACTTTAATTGCAGATTTTTGTAAGTTTGTAGCTTTTATGATCTGAAGTTATTAAAACTTAAAGCTGCGCTAAGACTTTGAGGACACCTGGTATAAACCTTGTCACTAGCCCCCTGCTTAAGATGCTTTGGTTCTCTCTCTATTTTCTTCACATTTAAAGGCCATACTTCTTAACATAGCATACAAACAAGACCTGATCTGAGTCTAGTTTACCTTTCCACTGTAGATGTTGCTTTAATGATCCTGCCCACACCTGTGGCCTCAGCTCTATGCTGATAAATCTTAAGTCCATATCTTCAAGCCCAGCTTTCCAACTGAGCTATAAACCTGAAGCCTGTTGGCTAGTGGGTGTCACTTCAGGTGCTGCAAACTCAAACTGGTGTAGTAGGGCGTAGGGGAGATTGGATTTGGAGCCAGAATAACTGGCTCTAATAACACCTTTTCCTGTGTGATTTTGGACAAGTCACTTCACCTCTCTAAGCCTCTTTCCCCCTATATATAATGGAAATAGTTATATAAATAATACCAACTCAGAGTTGGTGGAGGATTAAATGAACTGATACACATCTAAGAACTTTGCATTACTATACTGTCATGTGTGAATATTGATTATTTTCTCAAAACTCTTTTTCCTTTTCCTGTGTTAACAGTTAGTTGATGGCATTCACCATTCACCAAACTCTAAAATCAGACTGTCATGTCTAAAATTTTTACCAGTGTCATATCTAATATTTATTACCAGTGTGTGATGATCAGCAAGTTACTTAACCACTCTACCTCATTTTCCACATCTGTAAAATGAGGATAATAATAGAATCTTCTTCGTAAGTTAGGAAGACTATCTGAGTTGATACATATAAATGACTTATAAACAGTATCTGGCATTTAATCAATGTGAACTCTTCTTATTAATTCAGGATCAGAATCTGTCTTTTATACCATATTGTGGTGTAGTTGACTGTGGTGTTTCTGTCTCACTTAGGTGGATGTGGTTTTCTCAAGGACAAAGACACATCTTTGTGTTCCTAGTGCCTCGTATACTTGATTATACAGGAGGTTTCAGTAAATGTTTATTAAACTGGTAGAGTTTTGGGAAGTACATATATCTAAAATTTCTAATTCAACTTTCATTGTCACAGGAAAAAGGTCACTGGTCAGAACAGCAAGAAGAAAGTAACTCCTGAGGACAAAAGTTAAAAACAGGCTTCTAAAAAGACTATATCACAAATGTGATTTTATGATTCCAGCATGAATGTTGTTTTCATGGAATACATTGTCTTATAATCACCTGTACCAAACATATGAAATCAACTACAAGAACATGGGACTAGTGAAAAATGATCCTAAACTGTCAGTGCATCATGTCAAGTTTCAATTCATAGGTGATTTTTTAAATGATTATATAATGGAAAAAACATTCATTGACATTCATGTGGTTTGAATCCAGAGTGATGCTTCTTACAGAAGAACAAAAGTTTATGCTAAAAATAACAACACCCAAATGTGGTGAACTGGATTTTTCCCCTCAGGTGTGAAGGAGGGTGTCATGTATGCTGTGGAGAGGCATTTGGAACCACATTGTGAAGTAAAGTCTTGAGGTTGAATGCCCCTTCCCACCCACTTTTTTTGGCGGGGGGGATGGATAAGAAGCAGCACGGGCTGTCTCCCAAGAATAAACCTACTGCTCTCTTTATTTCACTGTTTCTTAATTTGTTGATGGCCTTTTGTGATATGAGCCACAAAAAGATGCCTTTTATATGGCTGGTTGTTCAAGTTCACTAGGATTTTAAATTCTTTGATCTATATATAAATATCTTTTACCTCATCCCTATCGTAGCTCAGACCTTACCTTCATAATGTTGCAGCTATAAGATTATGGTCAGCTTCTCCCTTTCTTACTTCATTTTCCATCATTTAACCATGTTCTTTCCTGGCTCTTTCCATTTGAGATGACTTTGCTCGAAAAGTGATAAACATTTTATCCTGATAAGGAAGAATGTTCCTGTTACTTGATCCACCTCTGGCTCTGTTCGCTTACAGCTTATCTTTCCTAAGGCTTTATGGCCCTTCATCCAGATAGTACGCAGGTCTCTGCCAAAGGTAAAGGATTATGATTGTACAGTGATAGAGACTATTCACTCTTAGCAGATTTTCCTCAGTTGTTAGTTTTGTACAGTGGAATAAAAAATCGACTTCATACATGTAAGGTACTTGGAATGGTGCCTGACATGAATGTTAGTTATCAGTACTGTAATACTACAGTATAGATAACCTTTTCTCAGCAACATTTGAATTAAACATTTATTTCCTGTATTCTTAGCCTTTTATTCTAGAGTCAGGATGGGTAGCCTGCAACTTAAATATTTTAGATGAGACAAAAATCGTTCATCTTTAGAATTTATGTAAATGGAGACCTATTGCTACAAGGTGCAAGAAATACTTACAAGCCTGTGATTTTTTTGTTCTTGCAAACAGAGCCTTGACTCAAAATATATTCTGGAAGTAGGTGGACTGGTGCCACCCATTTGCCAGTTGTTTTAAGTTCTTTAATTTCTCAGAGGTTCAGTTTGTTTGTGAAATTGAGGGTAATACCGACTATGTCTCAAGATTAGAAGTACCTAGCACTGTGCCTGACACATCATAACTTCACAAAATATATTCTTTAACCACGCATTATATATTTGGTTAGGAATACAAGTCTTGGTAACACAGTCCCTGCCCTTACAGTGTAGTGGGCATAAAGTAAAGGAACAAATAGTGCGGTAGATGCCGTGTTAGACATAAGGCCACAATGCTGAATCATTACAGGACAGCATCTAACCTGGACTGGAAACATCGTGGAACGCTGACATCCTGAGTCATGTGGTCTATGATCTTTGAAATACTCCCTTCATTTGACTTTATTTCCTCTTATTTTTTTTTAGTATTTTCTCCTGTGCGATCACCCATCCTTAAAAGTGGCTACATAAGCCTGTATCATCTTGATTTGTCGATGGATTAATACTGAATTTAGTTATAGATCAGTTTATGTCGATTGGAACATCTGCTACACAGTTCCATCTAAAGAAGGGGAGGAATGAAGTTAGTGGACAATTATGGGGGAAAAAAGCATAATTAAATAGCTGGCTCTAGCTGAAATGAGCAAGGACTTTGAAGTCAAACTTGTATTTTGATCCTGGTCCTGCTGTTTTGCAGCTGTTTGATCTGGGTAAATTACTACTTCTTCTAACCTTGATTTTCTTATCTGTGAAATGCCAATACTAGCTCTTAGGGACACTGAGGATTTGAAAAAATACAGTAAAGTTCCTGACCAGTGATTGTGCCCAATAAACGATAACTTATTACAAATTGTTTCCCAGTAAAAGCCCTGAGGCAAGAGTAAAAGATAAAGCTAATTATAATCCGTTACTTGCTAGTAAGCAAACTCCACTTGCGGGCTTGAAAAACCTTACATTCAACTTTTACATTTACCTACAGTAGTTTGATTAGGGAAAAAAAAAATCACAGTAAAAATATGCCCAGGTAGGGTCGGAGCAATGAACTTTTCCAAGCACCACCGTTTTGGCCCTGATTGTAAGTATAGGGAAAATGGGGATTACCAGGTGGCTAAACACCTTCGGCTTTTAGGGTGGGTACCAAAAGGAAGCTCCCGAGTTCCTGGGAAAAAGTAGAGCTCATCACTAATCGGCGCTGTGATGCTATCAAAGGGGCATTCAAGATCAATCTATTCTTTGTGTAAAGAGTAACAATAAAAGAACACCCGTGTACCCACCATCCAGGTTCAAAAACAGGACTCAGTGTACCCTTTCCACTAAGCAAGACGATGGTTTTTCCAACGTAAGAACGATGACGCCTTGCCGCTCGGCGGCCAGCTGGGTTCTCCACAGAGCCTTGCCTGAAAATGAACCTGGAGCCGGCACCGGACCACCCCACCAACCCCTGAACCAGAATTTCACCTGGCGGGCCCTCAGCTGTGGCCGGGTCACGTGACTAGGAAGCGCAACTCCTCCCCCGGACGCGAAGGGTCACGTGGGCGCGCGGTCCCGCCCCGTTGCCTAGGCCGCGGCGAGGTGGGGTCGTGCGTTTGCCCCGGAAGTGGGTGTCGGAGCTGACAGCTGCTGGGAAGGTGGCGGCGGCGGCGGGCCCGGAGCAAGATGGCGCTGCGGCCGGGAACGGGAGCTGGCGGCGGCGGGGCCGCGGGAGCTGGCGCGGGAGCTGCCGGGCGAGGCAGGTGGGTGTGAAGACCTGGGCCGGGACGCGCCTCGCAGACGCAGAGCAGACCCGGCACCGGCGACGGGTGGTCGGCGGTTATGGCGGTTTTCGCCCACGCCGACCCCTTTTCCCTCGGAACTGGGCTGGGGGTCGTCTTCCGGGAACCTAGGCCGAAGGGGCGGATGGAGCCCGGGCGCCCGACTCTTGTCCTGCAGGCTCGGGGGCACTGGCTGCTGGGGCTGAGCGGGGAGGAGAGGGGGAGGAGGTGAGTGTCCCATCAGTGCGGCTGCCACCCGGCTGGGTGGATAAAGGAGGAACCCAGACGCCTCGCTTCTGGCCCGGCTGGATCTGAAGCGACCAGAGACTTCCTTTTCCCAGGGCTTGACCAGGGGCTCTGAAAAATCTTTTCACAGAGCTGCACAAGTGTTTCCGGGGGCGGGGGGGGCGGGTGTGTGTGTGTGTGTGTGTGTGTGTGTGTAGTTTTTTTCAGTGTTGTGTCCTTTTTATTTTTTCCTTAACGCACCAGAAACAGCAGGAAATCTGATAGACCTTTGAATTAGTATATAGAGCTCTTGTAGAGGTAGTTTTAACACCTGTCTTCTTACTAAAAAACAATTCACTGTTAAACAGCACGTACGCGGTTATCAAAACAAAACTTCCAGACTTTTACTTAGCCCTTAAACAAATTTGCTCTCTGTCAATTCCAGCTACTAATCGCCAGTGGCTCTCATATCGATAACAATAAAAGAGATGAACATTTGCAACCTGACAAGTTCATCATTTGAGGAAATATTTGATTCTGGGGAGTTTTCATCCCACTTCTGTAATAACCTAGTCTGTCTTTGTTTTGCTAGTCAACCCGAGGTTCATACACATTTGGAGATAAATTTAGCTTTTTATCTTCAGCATCCTAAATTATTTTTGGAAAACAAAGTGTTAGGTTGTTTTTTTTTAATGCAGTGTTTTATTTTGGAGTCATGAACACCACAGTGTGAAGCCTTTAAAATCATCACGTTCTGCAGGTGCTTTATATATGCCAGGAAAAGAGAGCAGTCACTGTTCACCTGTGTGCAGCCGCATTTTTCACTTTCTCTTTTTCACATCTTTCTCTCTAGATTTAAAACTGTTTTCTTTCTCTTTTGTTTTCTGATTTCCACTGTTTCATTAGAGTTTTTCATGAATACTTGATATAAGTCAGTTTCTGGCTAGAGAAGACAAATATGTAATAATCTCTCTTTTCTGAATGTGACAACAGTTTCTAAAATGTTCTTGAGTGGCATTAATTTGATCAAGCGTATGATGAGTCATGGCACCAAGTTCTGGGGAAATATAAACTTAAAAGAATTTGGCATTCTAGGCACGGGTTTTGGGGGGTTTTGTTGTTGTTTTGGTTTGGGTTTTTTTTGTTTTTTTCAGGTGGAGAGGAGTTTGGGTGTAGAAAGTTTGAGTGGATAATTCCCTTAGTTTGTAGTAGTTTAACATCATTGGTCCATGAACACAATTTTTTTTCTTTTTTTTTTTTTTTTTTTTTTTTTTTTTTATTTATTTTTTGCGGTACGCGGGCCTCTCGCTGTTGTGGCCTCTCCCGTTGCGGAGCACAGGCTCCGGACGCGCAGGCTCAGCGGCCATGGCTCACGGGCCCAGCCGCTCCGCGGCATGTGGGATCCTCCCGGACCGGGGCACGAACCCATGTTCCCTGCATCGGCAGGCGGACCCTCAACCACTGCGCCACCAGGGAAGCCCCACAATTTTTTTTCTAAATATGGCCTGAAGTTGATAGAAATTAGAATGATTGACTTTAAAATTTCTTTCCTATTTAAAATTTAGTGGTAACATTACATTCTTAAGCTCTAGAGGATATGTGGGAGAGCAAATCAGCCTTATCTTGTAAAATGTGTGATAAATATTATATTGGAGATTTTCTGAGGCTGAGAAGCTGTATGCTTAATAAAGAAAGAATATGGTTTTTAGAGAGCAGTGGTGAGGGCTGAGGTTGTTTTTTCTGAGGAAGCTAACGTTATGGTTGGTACCCTAAGTATATTTTAGGGAAAAGAAAAAGAACCAGGCAACCTTTCTCAGCTTTTAATGGAGGAAATCCGTGAACTATAATTTACTATATTTCTTAGGTACTTGTCTGTGTCCTTCCTAAGAGGCTAAGCAAAAAGCACAGGCATTTTCCAACTTTATTAATGTTAGCCTACTTTTGATTGGTATCCTGAATGGACTACTTTAGAATAAATAGTAGAGTTGTATAAAGGGCAAAATTCACACAAGAGATGAGAAGTATAACTTTTTTTCTTTTTTAAAGTATGGCAGGAAAAAAAACAGTTGAAAGATCTTGATTAGACTGTGTCCTTCTGGGATAGTATCATTTGTGAGCTTGTCTATTTCCTGCTTTTATAAGCTCCTTAAGGGCCTCATCATCTTTTTATCTTCCACTGCTTCTAGCACATTCTACACATAGAAAACATTCTGTAAATATTTGTAGATTCAAGCAACATTGTAGGCAAAGAAGAGGTATTTCAACTGGGCCTCATTTCAAGGAAGAGGAAGGGGTCCAGAGATTGTCATGGAGATGGGAAGGCCCAGTGAACATTAGGGGACAGCAGGTAGGCCAGATGGACTGTGGCACCGAGTGGGAGAAAAGAGTTTTGTGAGATAAAACTGAAAAAGTTGTGTTAAAACTGGAGAGGGCCTTGAATATAAACTTAAAAAATTCAGTTTAAGGGGGAATCATTACATTGTTTTAATCCCAGGAGTAGCTTTATCAAATGGTCCGTTAGCTAGATGCACCTCACCTGTGCTACCTGAGCTGCATTAGAAGCTACAGGGTCTGCAGGTGAGGAGATCCATTAGGAAGTCTTGCTGAGTCCAGGCCTCAGAGAGAAGTGAAGGCTTATCTGGGTTAGTAGCAAAGGTAACTGAAAGGGGAGGATGAGTGAGATAGGCATGTGACAAGCAGGGCTCACGGTTCTGCTTCAAATTGTTTGTCATCTTCTTGCCCTTTTTTTTGCCAAACTTTTGCTGTCTTATCAATATCTTACTTAGCTGTTTGTCTAACCAGTCTTCAAGCATGTTGCTGTTAGTAGTCTAAACATTTCAGAGAGCCCTATGAATGGTACCTAGGTCAGTTGGTAGTTTGGGTTGTATAATTACTGGAGTAAGTCATGTTTGTCAGTAATGTTCTTTTTTTTTTTTTTTTTTTTTTTGCGGTACGCGGGCCTCTCACTGTTGTGGCCTCTCCCGCCGCAGAGCACAGGCTCCGGACGTGCAGGCTCAGCGGCCATGGCCCACGGGCCCAGCCGCTCCGCGGCATGTGGGATCCTCCCGGACCGGGGCACGAACCCGTGTCCCCTGCATCGGCAGGCAGACTCTCAACCACTGCGCCACCAGGGAAGCCCCCAGTAATGTTCTTAATTTAGTTTTTGTTTATGTCTTTAAAGTAGCCTTTATACGTCTGTACATTATTTGGTTGCCTTAGTTAGGAGCTTGGCAAACTTGTGGTTCTGTGTCCTTGTTTGACAAAGGGCAAACAGGACAGGGTGGTGAAAGGGATTGCATAGAGCTTCACGGTTACTTTGTGGCAGAGCTAGAGAAAAGAAAATGTCACTCAAGTGTCCAGTTTTTACTTAGCCACTAAGCCCTATTGGTGATTGTAATCTTTAAGACTGATTTGGAAAGTCTCAATTAGGTTGACTACTTAAATCTTAGTGTATGAGTAACTTTTTAAAAAATTGAGTCCTACCAAATTTCAACTTGCAATTTAAACACTTTATCCAGTTAACACATTACTTAGCTAATACGTCTTGTGTGCAGTTCGGAAAAGCTGTTCACTGTTCAGACCTCTCCTTGGTGTGGGCTCGCTTGTCAGCAGACTTCGCGAATGGTTCAGATCCTCTACAAGGCTGTAATCAGGTAGATGTCCAACTAGAAATTTGTGAACCACCTTACAAAAAAATCTTGTTGATTAAAATATTTTAGAGCTAAAAGACTCTAAAGTTTGATTTTTAGCCCTTTTCCTGGGAAGGGGGAGTGTTGTGTAGTAGAAAAGTGCAAGGACACATAAATTTGGCATACTGTGCCTGATCTCACTGTATCTTTAAAGACTATCCAGAAACCCCCTTCAGATCCTTGACTCCCAGGTTAAGGGCTTTTCCCACTCAGATGTTTTCTTCCTTGATCTGTCCCATTTGCTTCCCCTCCGGTCTCAGAGACAGAAGTCCCTCTTCCTTTTGCTACGTTAATCCCATCCTCTCAAAAACCTTGTTTTAGCTATCACCAAGTATATCTTTTGTATCCTAAGTCTCTGTCTATGCACGTCCCTTCCTCTTCCTCTGTAGAAACCGTTCACTCAAAGTTCACCATTTTCGAAAACAGCAATCTTAATTTAGTAATCCTCATTCTTATCAGCTTCTCTACAGCGTTAGACACTTTTTCCTTAAATGCAGTCCTTCCTCAGTTATAACGCTCAGTTATAAGCAACTTCTTTGGTTCTCAGTGACCATTCCATACTCAGTTTTCACTAAGAATTCTCCAAGGTTTTCCTTTGTGGTCTTCTCACTATGTATACATCCCTTTGGCTCTTTCATCCACAACCAGACTTTAATTTTTTTCTTTTTTTACCTTTATTTAAAAGAGCCTAGGTAGATTGATGCAGACCCTTCCCTTGAGCTGGAGTTACTTTTCTGGCTGCCTATTAGATTGCTCCTCGTGGACACCCTCCTAACAGCTTTCTCCCCAGACCTGCTCACACTGGGTTCCTGTCAGCAGGTAAACAGTGTCACCATCCTTACAGTTGCTCAGGCCCAAAATCTCGGCAGCATCTTCAGCCCTTTCTGCTTTTTCCGTGCTGTGCTCCATCCTGGTAGTTGCTAAGTCCTGTTGATTCTTCCTTTTAAATAGATTTCATTCACCTCTTCTTTTCCATTCCCACTACTCTGGTTATGACCCTTTTCATTTCTTATTAAGATTATTGCAATAGTTTCTTGGCTAATTCTTGTTACTTCAAGTCTTCTCTGTCATACCCCATTACCAGAGACACAGCACATTTCTTTTTTTTATTTTTATAAATCTAGATCGTTTTTAGTAAGTGTATTTCTTTTATTTATTTATTTATTTGGCTGTGCTGTGTCTTTGTTGCTGCTCAGGCTTTCTGTAGTTGCGGCATGCGGGGGCTACTCTTCGTTGCGGTGCATGGGCTTCTCACTGCGGTGGCTTCTCTAGTTGCAGATCTCGGGCTCTAGGTGCACGGGCTTCAGTAGTTGTAGCACGCGGGCTTCAGTAGTTGTGGTGCATGGGCTCAGTAGTTGTGGCGCACGGGCTCTAGAGTGCAGGAACAGTAGTTGTGGCACGGGCTTAGTTACTCTGCAGCATGTGGGATCTTCCTGGACCAGGGCTCGAACCCATGTCCCCTACATTGGCAGGCGGATCCTTAACTACTGCGCCACCAGGGAAGCCCTACAGCACATTTCTGATCATTTCACTAGAGAAAAATGTATGACATCAGGGAAATGTAGATCTAAATCACAATGAGATACTCCCTCATACCCATTAGGATAACTATCATTATAAACAAACAAACAAAAATTTAGAAAATAACAAGTGTTGGTGAGGATGTGGAGAAATTGGAACCCTGGTGCATTGCTAGTGGGAATGTAAAATGGTGTAGCTGCTGTTGAAAACAGTTTGGCAGTTTTTCAAAAAGTAAGCATAGAATTACTCTATGACCCAGCAATTCCACTCTTAGTCAGAGACCCAGAAGAATTGAAAGAGGGACACAAACAAATACTTGTACACCAGTGTTCATAGCACTATTATTCACAACACCCAACCCAGCTGTCCATCAGCAGATGAATGGATAAGCAAAATGTGGTACATACATACAATGGAATATTATTCGTCTGTAAAAAAAAGAATGAAATTCTCATGTGTGCTACAACATGATGAATCTTGAAAACATTATGCTAAGTGAAATAAGCCAGATACAAAAGGACAAGTATTGTATGATTCCACTTGATGTAAGGTAGCTAGAATAGACAAGTTCATCAAGCCAGAAGGTAGAATAGTGGTTACCAGGGGTTGCGGGGGAAAAGTAGTGGGAAGTTATTTTTTAATGGGTACAGAGTTTCTGTTTGTGATGATGAAAAAGTTCTGGAAATGGATCATGGTGATGGTTGTACAACATTGTAATGCCACTGAACTGTACACTTAAAAATGGTTAAAATGATAAAATTTTATATTGTGTATATTTTACCACAGTTTAAAAAAAATCTGACTTTATGCAATACTCAAAATAAAATCAAACATTTTAAAGGCCCTCTACATTTTGCTTACTTTTTCAGTCCTATATCTTATATTTAACCTTAAATCATTTCTCTGAACACACTACAGCTCCGGCCTCTGAGATTTTGCTCAAGCTATATAGTGTGCCTCTCTTTAAGATTCAGCTCAAGAGATACCTCCAGAAAGCTTCCCAAGATATAAACCATAAAATTAATCTTTTTCTTCTCATTTCTGTTAGTATTCTGGCCCTCTCACAGCCCTTAGCACATTCTGTCCTATGTTAAAGTTATTTGCCTGCATCTGTGTCTTCAGCGAAACTGAGCTCATTCAGGCCTTTCATGTAGTAGGCACCCAATAAATGTTCACTGAATTGAATCTAATCCAGCCCTCTCATTTTATGGATGGGGAGATTGGAATCCAGGGGAGTCACACAGTGACAGAACCAGGACCAGTTTCAAGGTCTTCTGTCTTCTGGCTCAAAAAATTTCTCCCTACACTAACATGCTGACTGTCATGCATCCTGTGGACGGTCAATCTGTATTGATGGTGGATAATTCAATATTGTACTATGGAATAGATGCCATGGCCCAGGCTATAATTTTTTACTTTATGTGAAATGTTACATGTTTTATCTGAACTCTTTGCACATACGAAGATCCTAATATATTTTTGTTCTGTTTTCAGCTTCATGTTTCCAGTTGCAGGTGGAATAAGACCCCCTCAAGGTATGTGAAAGCTTAAGTTTTGAACTTTCATTTTTCACTATTATGTTTCTGAACTTGGGGATTAAGTGGGTAAAAAAGTTCTATTGCTGCCAAATAGAGTAAAATTTTCTTATAGTCTCGAACCTCTATGACAGCTTACTCTTAAAATTTCTCAAAAATTGTGTAATTTGGCAAATAAGAAGGATCATTCCTCATTTCTCCCAAACTTATTTAAGCATTATATTGACAGGTTATTATTTAACCTCAGAGATGAAGGAGACTTTCAAGACAAAAGTATTAAAGAAACAGGTGACAAAGATGAAATGAATTGTAGTTCTCTGAATGCCATCTTTCTCCTGTCTGTCTTCTAGATTGTTAGCTCCATGGGGCAGGGGCTATGTCTGCCTTATGCTCGTCAGTATCTCCAGCACCCAGCATGTTGACAGAAAATAATAGGGTCTTTATAGATGCTTGTTGAATGAATAAATGAACCCCTTTAGTTATTTTATACTTATGTTTTCTCTATATGAATTTGGTCTTATTTTAATCATGTACATAAGAGATCACATAATCTGATTCCGTTTAAACTATTTTAAGTCTCAGTTTTATTCCTAGCAGTTTCTCCGCTAGGTATATCCCTTCTCTCTTGGTTTCAGACGAGGGCCCACCAATACTTACTCTAGCTTTGTCTTCAAGGAAACAGTAGTGAAGGGATATAATCTTGACTCATGCTTCTGTGTCGCTGGAACACAAAACCGATGAAAGAATATGTCTGCCCTTCTTTCTGCTCACTTGTCCCACTCCAACGTGCCCCCCTCCTGTCCACAGGCCAGGCTGCTCTGAAAACTGGCCCTTCTCACAAAGCCAGTGTTAACTGGTTATGGTAGACTTGCTAGAGAAACAGAGACTCCTAGGTCACCAGTAGAGATGAATGATAAAGAGCGGCTCAGTAGCAGGTGGTCAGTGTCTCCATCTATAATCAGTGGTGGAGGTTGAGTTTCAGGTAAATTTTTCCAAGGGTCAGTTGTATTCTTTTCATTGTGCTCACATTTATGCATTATTTAAGCTATCTGTAATTAGATGTGTCCCAGATTTAGATCAAATGGTTTCAGATCTTTTGTTCTTTAGGAGGGCATTAGAGAGTTGTGTGTTCATTATTGTGGCTCGTCATTTTGCATTTCTATAAACTTTGAAGTAAAAATCTACATGTGGAGCAAAGGAACAGGACAAGAAGAGAGCCCAGAAGGTTGCCTGATATTTTTTCTTCTGGAATTTGGAATTGTTTTCAAGATTTTTTTACAAAGTATGTTAGAGTGGACTTTTTGATCTTTTGAAGGCATTAAATTGTGCAGGGGTTATTTCTGAAAGCATATACAGGAACAGACAAGAAGAGTAGCTACAAGATCATTGAGTAGGTGAATAGGAGACAGGAGAGAAACAAGACTTGTTTTTCACTGTGTATACTTCTATGCTGTTGAATGTTGTACCAAATCCTTGAGTTACCTGTTCGACTTAAATACACTTATGAAAATAAATAAAACTGTAGGTCCAAAGGCATAAGAGGGAAAACATCTTACTATGCTACATTCAGTCTGTGTGTTCTTTTTTTTTTTTTTTTTGGTAAATTTAGTTATTTATTTATCTTGGCTGTGTTGGGTCTTTGTTATTGCGCATGGGCTTTCTCTGGTTGCGGCGAGCAGGGACTACTCTTCCTTGCGGCGTGTGGGCTTCTCATTTCTGTGGCTTCTCTTGTTACGGAGCACAGGCTCTAGGCACATGGGCTTCAGTAGTTGTAGCACGTGGGCTCAGTAGTTGTGGCTCACAGGCTCTAGAGCGCAGGCTCAGTAGTTGTGGCGCACGGGCTTAGTTGCTCTGCAGCATGTGGGATCTTCCCGGACCAGGGCTCGAACCCGTGTCCCCTGCATTGGCAGGCGGATTCTTAACCAGTGTGCCACCAAGGAAGTCCCCAGTCTGTGCATTCTAATTCTCCATGACACCTCAAGGCCTTCGCATTTGGTGTTCCTTTGTCTAGAATACTCTAACCAAGTATCCTCATGGCTCACTCCCTTCAAGTTCTTGCTTAAATGCCACCCTTTTGGAGGAACCTTTCTGACGATGAAACAGCAACCACTCCTTTCCCTGGCTCTCCCTTTCCCCCATCCCCACCTGATATCCACTTCTTTTTTTCTTTTTTTATTATCTGTCTCCCCAGATTACAGTGTAAGTTCCATGAGAGCAAAGACCTGGCTTTGTTCAATGTTGTGTCCCTAGAATGGTGCCTGACGTGAAGTAGGCCCTCACATATTTGAAAAAATGATTAATATAAATGAATGGTTTGCCACTAATAAATGTTACCTACAAATGTGGTGTCCATGCTTCTGAAATTAAACTCTGTACGAATAACCTTGATGGTACACAGAATCCACAAGATAACTATGGTATACTTTACCAGACCTTTAATTTTTTTTTAAATCAAAATTTGATTTTAAAAAGTTCCTTATACTAGAACCAGCATGGATATAACGTGTGGTACAGTGCAAAATTAGGATGAAATTTGTGTTCAGGATATGTAGAGATTTTGTTTTATTCACTGTTGCATACCAGGTATCTAGAACTGTGCAAATGTGGTAGGCATTTCATATTTATTAAATCCCTGAAGGGACGTAATCTTTATTCTCCTGTACTCTTGGGAATACTTCATTGGAAAAGTTTGGGAGGTACTATACTATAAAACATGCTTTCATGATGGTTTTCCTGCCATTGCATTATATACTTTGCGTGCTGATAGCTGTTTTGTGGTGTTATATTAGTTTGTATAAGGAAAGAGAAGAGGAATATCATTTCTTTGAGCATATTAGGTATTAAACAGTTTCACAGATGTGAAACCGAGGCACAGAAAGAAGTTAAGCAAGTTGCTTAAGGTCCCAAACCTTGACATTTTTAGTTGGCTTCCAGAGTTCATGCTCTTAACTACTTTTGTATTAAAAGTAACTTAATTAGTATTAGTATTAATTACTATTAACTCTTAACTACCAGTAATCTGCTGCTGTATAAAAAATTACCCCAAACCCTAAAGAAAATAAACATTTTACTGTTTTACACTTTGTGTGGGTTAGGTATCTGGGAGTGGCCTTACTAGGTGATTTTGGCTTAGGGCCAAGGAGATTGCATTAAAGATGTCAACTAGGACTGTAGTCATGGGAAGGTTTGATGGGTTTGGTAGATCTGTTTCCCAGATGGCTCACTCACATAGATGGCAAATTCGTGCTGCTTTTTGGCAAGAGATTTCAGTTCCTTGCCACATGGATTCTCCATTCCCCCTAGGACTGCTTGAGTATTCTCATGATGTGGCAGTGGCTTTCCCCAACGGGTGATCCAGGAGAGCAAGAAGAGAGCTGCAGTGGTTATTGGGAACCTTGGGGGACTTCCCTGGTGGTCCAGTGGTTAAGACTGCGCTCCCAATGCAGGGGGCCTGGGTTCAATCTCTGGTCGGGGAACTAGATCCCACATGCCGTAACTTAAGAGCCCGCACGCCGCAACGAAGATCCCTCACCTGCATGCTGCAACTGAGACCTGGCACGGCGCAGCCAAATAAATAAATAAATATAATAAAGAGAGAGAGGAAGGGAGTGAGAAAGAAAAGAAAAAAGAAAGGGAAAGGAAGAAGAACCAGCCTTGGAAGTTACACACCGTCATTTCCACAGTATCCTATTGGTTATTCTGATCCGCCCTATTCAATATGGGAGGGAAGGACAAGGATATGAATACCAAGAGGCAGAGGTTGCTGGGGGCCATCTTGAAGGCCAGTTAGGCCATATTGTGTATTTTTTAAGTATGCACAAAAATTCTGTGGAATAGGTATTATTATCTTCATTTTACAGATGAAGTATTGTAACTTGCCCAAGATCACATAGCTAAGTAAATGATGGAATTGGAATTCATACTCAAGTCTGTCTCACTCCAGAGCCTGTGCCTTTTCCTCTATACTGTGCCACCTCCCAAGTAACAAGTCCTTTAGGTGCTTATGGTTTTAAGAAAATAAACTGTAAAACACATTGACCTTAGTGATATCTTTATATTTTTCAGCAGGTCTGATGCCAATGCAGCAACAAGGATTTCCTATGGTCTCCGTCATGCAGCCTAATATGCAAGGCATGATAGGAATGAATTACAGCTCTCAGATGTCCCAGGGACCTATTGCTATGCAGGTACTTGCCTCTTTAGCCAGTGTTTGCAAAGTTATCGTTTGTTGTTAATTGTCTGTGTTCTAAGAGCTACATACTAGGAGCTTAATGTTATATTTAGAAATAAGTGTAGTCTGCATCTTAGGTGGCTTCCTTCAAAATAAAATGAATATATGTTTGTAAGAGTGAAAAAAAAAGATAAATCATTTAAGAAAAATCTGGTGGCTTCTATATTTGACTGCTGACTTAGAAGAATTATAGAATGGCATCTTGGAAAGTTTAGGGACCTGATGCCATGAAATCACATTGTTAGAAGAACTCTACTGTTCTCATGAAAGGAGCAGTATTGTCGTTTGCAAGGCTTAGATACTGCTTTATATTGAATTGTCTCATCTAATCGCCATAACAGTTTTTTAAAGAGGTGGTATCTCCATATTTCTGATGAGGAAACTGAAGTGTTGTGAGGATGCTCACAGAGCATAGCCACGATTTGAACCTGTGTCTTCAGTAGGTCTGTACTTGACTATTTATACATTGAATTCTCTCTTGAGAGCATCAGAGAGCCATTGACTGGTATAAAGCGTGGAATGACGCAATAAGAATTGTGTTTGAAAAAGATCATTCTGACTGCTGATTGGAGAATGATTAGAAGGAGAGGGGAGAGCAAAAGTGGATGCAAGGAGAATCATTAAGAGGCTGATGTAGTGAGAGCAGGCGAGATGTTGGCTTAACTTAGGGTGGTAGCAGGTGGGTGCAGAGATGGATGTTTTTGAGAACTTCTTAGGAAATAAAATGAAGAGAACTTGATGAAGGATTGGATGCTGAAAATAAAGGAGAAGGTGGTATCGCATTGATTCCCCGTTTTCTGCATGAGCCACTGACTAGTCATTTATTAATAGAAGAAACGCCAGAAGAGATTGTTTGCTGTAGCATAATTGTTGACTTTCAAGGACCCATGAAATATTCAAGTGGGGCTGTCCAGAGACAATTAATCAGTTGACCTGGCACTCAAGATTTTTCACTCTGAGTTGAAAATTATAGATTTGGGAATCATCCACACATAGAAGGTAATTGATGCCATAGGGGTGAACTAGAACATCCAAGAACCCTATAGATGGAGAAAATAGTCCAGGATAGAGCCTTCAGAATTTCAGTGTTTAAATCTAAGGGAGTGAGTTGCAAACAGAAGTGATTGAAGAGGAACAGCCACAGAAGGTGGTAGGGTTGGGGGGTTGGGGGATTAAAGAAAAAAAACATGGGTGTCAGACAGACCTAAGTTCAAAGCCCAGCTTTGCCACTTACCTGTAAAACGGGATTTAATAATAACTTGCCTGTACGGTTATGGAAAGAATTGAAAAAGGAATTATATAAAGCACTTGGAATTGTACCTGGCACACAGTGAGCAGGAAGTGGCAAGAAATTTTTATTTCTTATATTGTTAATATCAGGAATGATCTTTCCAGTGGCATGGCACTATTTCATTTTCTGTTTTTTTTTTTTTTTTTGCTGTACGCGGGCCTCTCACTGTTGTGGCCTCTCCCGTTGCGGAGCACAGGCTCCAGACGCGCAGGCTCAGTGGCCATGGGTCATGGGCCCAGCCGCTCTGCGGCATGTGGGATCTTGCCGGACCGGGGCACGAACCCGTGTCCCTTGCATCGGCAGGCGGATTCTCAACCTCTGCGCCACCAGGGACGCCCCCATGTTCTGTTTTTAATATTTGTCTGACTATGTTTCCGTGCTTTCATTGGCTCACAACCCCCATTTCTGTCTAAAACATTCTTTTTTGAATAATGGTAATAAACAGTAATGATAATGATGACCACCATTTGTTGTTTACCTGTGCTGTATTCATTGTGTGCATTATATCATTCAGTCCTCATAACAACTTTATAAGTAATATCTTTATTCCCATTTTATAGATAAGGAAACTGCAGTCAGAGAGCTTCAGTGCCCTGTTCAGTGTCATACAGCTTGTTTCAGAACAGAGACTGAAACCAAAGCTATCTTACATTTTGGAGCCTGAGTTCTTAATTACCGATGTTTCCCAGCCTTTAGCCATTTGAGTATCACCTTCATGATTTTTGCCATGCATTATTTAATTAATATTTTTAATTGGTTAAGTTTGCAGCAAATTCTTAACGGAATCTTTTCTTGTGAAGTAAATAGAAAACCTCATTTGTTATAAACCAGAAAATAAATATGATGAATCAAAGCAATATTACCAAATTCTAGCTAGGTACTGTTACTTATTGGAGTTTATAAACCTCATGTTTACTTGTTCTTTGTTTAAGAAAAAAAAAGTAAATTATGTCTACAGTTTACCCACAAATGGTTCAGCAAAAGAAAAAAAGAGTGTATGTATGTGTAGAAACAGAGAGCAGGGACTTCCCTGGTGGTCCAGCGGATAAGACTCCATGCTCTCTATGCAGGGGGCCTGAGTTCAATCGCTGGTCGGGGAACTAGATCCCACATCCCGCAACTGAAGATCCTGCCGTGCTGCAACTAAAACCTGACGCAGCCAAATAAATAAATATTAAAACAAACAAATATTAAAAAAAAAACCAGAACAAATAGAGCAAAATGTTAATATTATACTGTTCTTCGAGGGATTCCCTGATGGTCCAGTGGTTAAGAGTCCGTGTTTTCACTGCCGAGGGTGCGGGTTCAATCCCTGGTCAGGGAACTAAGATCCTGCAAGCCCCTAGGCACGGCCAAAAAATTTAAAAATAAAACAAAAAAAGAACAAAAAATTTGTTCTTCCAAATTTTCTGTAAATTTTATATTTAAAAAAAGAGAATTTAGGTAAAAATTAGTAACACTTAAAACGAGACATAAATGGGAATCTGAATGAGAGTTGCAGGGGAACTAAAGAGAATTTTCCTGCTAGCATGCTGAGCTTGTGTCCCTGCTTAACTTGTGTCCCTGCGTAACTGGTCGTGATCATAGATAGTGTAAATTAAAGCAAATAAGGTTGTTTTGTTTTGCTTTTGTTTTGGTTTTAGAATTGGTGAGTGAAATTGATAGTATCATGATTTAATTAATAAGTACAGCCTAAGGAATGGGCTTTATCCACAT
This sequence comes from Hyperoodon ampullatus, assembly GCF_949752795.1. Taxonomy (NCBI): domain Eukaryota; kingdom Metazoa; phylum Chordata; class Mammalia; order Artiodactyla; family Ziphiidae; genus Hyperoodon; species Hyperoodon ampullatus. Next base: position 51,463,360 of record NC_136932.1, read on the forward strand.
TGGTAAATTATCTTCTTCAGCCATGATACCCATTTAAGCCAAGTAAACTGAATCCAGGAGTCAGATCTTTGGCTGAATCTAAAGTGTTATATTATTGGAAAAAAAAGAAAGAAAGAAAAAGAAAAAAATCATTCACAAATAAACCAGAACAAAAGGATTTTGTACTATTTATATTTTAAATGCCATATATTTCATTTTTACCTAATTATTTAAAATTTTCTATTCCTGCATGTTTTATGTATATATTAGTATAATAGCACATATATATAACTTATAAATAATGGGAGTTAGCAATCAGAATTTAAGTGTAAACCATTGTCACGTCAAAGTCATTTAAGCAAATAAAGCTTCTATGTTGTATGTAAAGATTTAGGAAAACTTCCAAATCATTCTTTATTCACCTCCAGTAAGAAGAAAATAGGAATAAATTGAGCTTTTGTAGGTTTTAAGTCCAAGTTACTCAGCTTTCACTAGGTTATGCTACAGAAACAAAAATCCCCAAGTCTCAGTGACTTACAGAAACAGATTTATTTCTCATTTATGATACCTGTCCTTTATGAGTTAGCTGATTCAGCTCCATGTTCTCTTTATTGTGAGACCCTTACCAAGGACATCCCAGAGATGGCCAAACCCTGTGATGTCTTTTAAAGCTTTCTCTCAAAGGCAGGATTTATCAGTCACTTCTCACAAAGTAGTATGACTCAGAAACATCATTAGGAGAGTGTACCAGGAGGAATGCACACCACGTAGGGATGTGTCATCTTATAGTAAGGGCAGCAAGTAATTGGAAACAGTCTACCAAAGAACACCATATGTTTCTAATTAAGATTTAGTAAACTTACCACTGAATCTTAACAAATGATACAATTTTTTTTTTTGGTCACTCCAGGGTTGGGGGGTGGGGGGTGCTTGTGGGATCTTAGTTCCCTGACCAGAGATTGAGCCCGTGCCCTCAGCAATGAAAGCTTAGAGTCCTAACCACTGGACCGCCAGGGAATGCCCACAATTTTAAAATCATTAATTTTCACATTAAACATTGTTTTATAACTTGCATAATTATCTAAAAAAAATTTTTTAAGAGTTTGAAACAACCAAAAACAATAAGGATCTCTAACACACAGAAAAACAATAAGAAAGTGAACTACCAGATTTGATGTCACCCAGATAATTTCCCTGAGTATCAGGAGTTTAGGATTAATGGTTCTAAAGTAAAGAAGCCAAAATCTTTTTCTTTAACCTTTATTCTTGCTGACAGGCATTATACTGCTTGGAAGCTGCTCACTGTTCTTCAAGGAGAAACTCATTCAGATCTTATTTTTCTCCCTCAAACTTAATAACCGTAACCAACCACAGACATGTATGAGGAACACCCATTATTCTTTAGTCAGCCCTTAAATGTTTGAAGGGTGCACTTTCAGATAAAAGTCAAAGGTGAAAATTAGTCTTGGTTCCACATAGCCCTCCACTCACCAAAACTCAGAACACACTTCACGAGATTTAGAATAAATTTTCAAGTTATTATTCAAAATATTTCAAGTATATAGGGAAGAATAGACTATATGATGAACATGTGTGAGCCAATTGCACAGCTTTATCAAAACATTTTTCGTTGAACTTTTAATTTTGAGGTAAATGTCTGTACACATGTACATAAGAAATAATACAAAGAGATCCTTTCCCTGTTTCCCCCAGTGGTAACAAGTTGCAGAACTACAGTATAATATCACAGCCGGGATGTTGGCATTGATACAGTCAAGATACAGAACATTCCCATCACCCCAGGGATCTCCTCATGTTGACATTTTACAGCAAAATTCATCTCCCTCCCACTTCATACCCTCCCCACAACCCTTGTCCATCACTAACATGTTTCCCATTTCTATAATTATGTGATTTCAACAATGTTACCTAAATGGAATCACTAGCCTTTTGAGATTGGCTTTTTTTTTGCTCTGCATAATTCCCTTGAAATTCATCCAAGTTGTTGCATGTACTTCATTTTTATTGCTGAGTAATATTCCATTATTGTGTATACTACTGTCTGTTGAACCATTTACCCATTGAAGGGCGTCTGGGCTGTTTTTTACTTTTTAGCTATGACAAATAGAGGTTTTTGTGTGAACATAAGGCTTCATTTCTCTGGGATTAACGACCAGGAGTGCAGGGTGGCATGGTATTTGGATGTTTAGTTTTTACAGAAACTGTTTTCTAGAGTGGTTGTACCCTTTTACATTCTCACCAGCAATATATGAGTGATCCAGCTTCTCTGCATCCTTGCTAGCATTTGGTGTTGTTATTTTTTATTTTAGCCATTCTGATAGGTGTGTTGTGATATTTCATGATTTTAATTTGCATTTCCCCAATGACTAATGTCAAAAGAAAATTCAAGGAGCTTTACTTGATATGGGTATTTTATTGAGCGAGAAACAAAGTATTCCCCAACAGGGAGACCTCAAACCGCAAGTGCTTTCAGCAGTTACAGTTCCTTAGAAACATGAAGGAGTACATTGTGTTCTACTGTGATTATTTTCTAGAAACTTACTTTCCTTTTCATTGCTAAGCTTACTTGTTTGTAGCTGATTAGCTAGGAAACTGTAAGGTCACATTGACATGAAGAAAGCTTAGGTTTTGTTTAAAGTCAGAGTCAGCATTTCGGGGAACTCAGGACAGTGTTACATTTTGGTTACTGTGAGCCTTTGGTCTGGGGTATATTCAAAGTGCAGCCTCCATGTTGGTTTCTCTTTAACACCAATGATGCTGGACATCTTTTCATGTGCTTATTTGCCATGGTTACATTCTCTTCAGCGAAATGTCCCTTCCTGTCTTCTGTCCATTTTCTTGTTGGATTGTTTTGTTATTTTACTGTTGAGTTGTACATATTTTCTCCCGGTCTGTAGCTTGTTGTCTTAGTCTGTTCAGGCTGCTAAAACAAAATACCAGAGATTGAGTAGCTTATAAACAACATAAGTTTATTTTTCACAGTTCTAGAGGCTGGAAGTCCAAGATCAGAATGCCAGCATAGTCGGGTGAGGACCCTCTTCCAGGTCACAGACTTTTAGTTGTATCCTCCCAGGGGGGAAGGGACTAGGGAGCTCTGTGGGATCTGTTTTTAAGAGCACTAATCCCATTCATGAGGCTTTGTCTCTCACGACCTAATCACTTCCCAAAGGCCCTACCTACTAATATCATCACCTTTGGGGGTTAGAGTTTCAGCATATGAGTTAGGGGGAGACACAAACATTCAGACCATAGCACTTGTCTTTTCATCCTCTTAACAAGGTCCTTCTCAGAGAAAAAAATTTTAATTTTGATGAAATCCAATTTATCAGTTTTTCACTTTATAAAACATGCATTGCTATAAGTCTGAGAATTCTTAACCTTGCCCTAGATCCTGAAGATTTTTCTCATATTTTTTTATTTTTTCTAAAAGTTTTACATTTAAGTCCACGATCCATTCTGAGTTAGTTTTTGTACAAGGTATGAAACTTTGATTGGGGTTTATTTTTTTGCCAATGGATGTCCAATGGCTCCAGTACCATTTGTTGAAAAGGCTGTCCTTCCTCCATCAGAGTGCTTTTGTATTTTTGTCGAAATCAGTTGGGCATGTTTATGTGAGTGTTTTTCTAGGTTCTCTGTTCTGTTCCATTGACTTATGTGTCTACTAGTCTTGATTACAGTAGCTATGTAAGATTGATTCCTCCCATGTTTTCTCCAACTTTATTGCAGTAAAATACACATAACATAAAGTTTACCTCCTTAACCATTTTTAAGTATACAGTTCAGTGGTATTAAATTCAGTCACATTGTTGTGCAGCCGTTACCACCATCCATCCTCATAACTCTTTTCATCTTGTAAATCTGAAACTCTGTACCTGTTGTACAGTAACTCCCCATTTTCCCCTCCTTTCAGCCCCATGCATCCACCATTATATACTTTAGGTCTTTATGTTTTTTGGGTTTTGGGGGGGGCTTTTTGGCCGCACTGCACAGCATGTGGGATCCTAGTTCCCTGACCAGGGATCAAACCTGCACCCCCTGCACTGGAAGCGCTTTGTCTTAACCACTGAACTGCCAGGGAAGTCCCTAGGTCTTTAGAATTTTGATTACTCTAAGTACGTCATGTAAGTAAGAATCATACAGTATTTGTCTTTTTGTGACTGGTTTATTTTCACTTAGCATAATGTGCTCAGGGTTTATCCATGTTGTAGCATATTGCAGAATTTCCTTCCTTTTTAAGACTAACATTCCATTGTATGTATATATGACACTTTGCTTATCCATTCATTGGTCTTTGGACACTTGGGTTGAGTCCATGTTTTAGCTATTGTGAGTAATACTGCTATGAACACAGGTGTACAAATATCTCTTTTAGACCCTGCTCTCAATTCTTTTGGGTATATACTCAGAAATGGAATTGCTGGGTCATATGGTAATTCTATTTTAATTTTTTGAGGAACCTCCATACTGTTTTCCACAGCAACTGTACCATTTTATTGCCACTAACAATTTTAAAGAGTTCCAATTTTTCCACATCCTCGCCAACACTTATTTTCTGTTTCTTGATAGGAGCCATCCTAATGGTTGTGAGGTGGTATCTCATTATAGTTTTGATTTGCATTTCCCTAATGATTAATGATGTTGAGTATCTTTTCATGTGCTTATTGGCCATTTGTATATCTTTGGAGAAATGTCTGTTCAGTTCCTTTGTCCTTTTTTTTTTTTTTTTTTTTTTTTTTTTTTTTTTTTTTTTTTTTTTTTTGTGGTACGCGGGCCTCTCACTGTTGTGGCCTCTCCCGTTGCGGAGCACAGGCTCCGGATGCGCAGGCTCAGCAGCCATGGCTCACGGGCCCAGCCGCTCCGCGGCATATGGGATCCTCCCAGACCGGGGCACGAACCCGTATCCCCTGCATCGGCAGGCGGACTCTCAACCACTGCGCCACCAGGGAGGCCCCCTTTGTCCTTTTTTTAAATTTATTTTATTTATTTATTTTTGGCTGTGTTGGGTCTTCATTGCTGCACACGAGCTTTCTCTAGTTGTGGCGCGTGGGGGCTACTCTTCGTTGAGGTGCACAGGCTTCTCATCATGGCGGCTTCTCTTGTGGAGCACAGGCTCTAGGTGCGTGAGCTTCAGTAGTTGTGGCTCGCGGGCTCTAGGGTGCAGGCTCAGTAGTTGTAGCACATGGGCTCAGTAGTTGTGGCTCACGGGCTCTAGAGTGCAGGCTTAGTAGTTGTGGCACATGGGCTTAGTTGCTCTGCGGCATGTGGGATCTTCCTGGATTAGGGCTCGAAACCGTGTCCCTGCATTGGCAGGTGGATTCTTAACCACTGCACCACCAGGGAAGCCCCTTTGCCCATTTTTTTTTTTTTTTTTGTGGTACACGGGCCTCTCACTGTTGTGGCCTCTCCCGTTGCGGAGCACAGGCTCCGGACGCGCAGGCTCAGCGGCCATGGCTCACGGACCCAGCCACTCCGCGGCATGTGGGATCTTCCCAGACGGGGGCACGAACCTGTGTCCCCTGCATCGGCAGGCGGACTCTCAACCACTGCGCCACCAGGGAAGCCCCTTTGCCCATTTTTGAACTGAGTTTTTTGTTGTTGAGTTTTAGGATTTTCCTATATATTTTGGATATTAATCCCTTATCATATATGTAATGTGTAAATATTATCTCCCATTCTGTTGGCTGCCTTTTTACTCTGTGGATTGTGCCTATTAATATACAGATTTTTAAAGTTTTCATGAAGTCCAACTTGTCTATTTTTTCTATTGTTGCCTGTGCCTTTGGTGTCATGTTCAAGAAAGCATTGCCAAATCCAGTATTATGAAGTTTCTGTTCTATGTTTTCTACTGAGAGTTTTATTGTTTTAGGTTTTACATTTAGGTTCTTGATCCATTTGGAGTTAATTTTTGTATATGGTGTTGGGTAAGGGTCCAATTTTGTTGAAGACCTCCATTTGTTGAAAAGACTGTCGTTTACTCATAGAATGGTCTTGGTACCTTTGTCAGAAATCATTTTGACCCATATATGCAAGGGTTTATTTCAGGGCTTTCTATTCTTTTCCATTGGTCTATATGCCTTTATGCAACTACCATTACTGTTTTCAGCTTTTTTTTTTTTTTTGCATTACGTGGGCTTCTCACTGCTGTGGCCTCTCCCATTGCGGAGCACAGGCTGTGGACGCGCAGGCCCAGCAGCCATGGCTCACGGGCCTAGCCGCTCTGCGGCATGTGGGATCTTCCCAGACCGGGGCACGAACCTGTGTCCCCTGCATCGGCAGGCAGACTCTCAACCACTGCGCCACCAGGGAAGCCCCCATTACTGTTTTGATTACTGTAGTTTTGTAGCAGGAAATCAGGAAGCCTGAGTCCTCCAGTTTTCTTCTTTTTCAAGATTGTTTTGGCTATTCAGGGTCCCTTGAGTATGAATTTTATTTTATTTTGGGTCTTCATTGGGTCTTCATTGCTGCACGTGGGCTTTCTCTAGTTGCGGAGAGCAGGGGCTACTCTTTGTTGTGGTACACGGGCTTTTTATTGCGGTAGCTTCTCTTGTTGTGGAGCATGGGCTCTAGGCACACGGGCTCAGTAGTTGTGGCGCGCAGGCTCAGTAGTGGTGGTGCATGGGCTTTGTTGCTCCGCGGCATGTTGTGGGATCTTCCCGAACCAGGGCTTGAACCCATGTCCCCTCCATTGGCAGGTGGATTCTTAACCACTGCGCCACCTGGGAAGTCCCATTGAGTATGGATTTTAGGATGGGTTTTTCTATTTCTGCAAAAATGTCACCAGTATTTTTATAGGGATTGCTTTTGTAGTTTGCTTTGGGTAATATTGACATTTTAACAATATTAAGTCTTCCAATCCATGAAGCATGCGTTGTGTTTCTATTTATTTAAGACTTCTTTCATTTCTTTCAACAGTTTTTGGTAGTTTTCATTTCATTTCATTTCATTTCATTGGATAAATCTTTCACCTCCTTGGTTAAGTTAGTTCCTAAGTGGTTTTTTTTTTTTTTTTGATGCTATTGTAAATGGAATTGTTTTTGTAATTTCCTTTTTGGATGTTCATTTTTTGTGTATAGAAATGTACATGATTTAAAAACATTATTTTAATGTCAAGTTTTTTCTAGTGGTACATACCTCACTTTCTTAGTGCTTAGGGAGAAGTACAATCTGAAAGCTTTATTTTGTTTCCATTTAATATTTGAACAATATATTTCTCTAAGTTCTAGAACAGTCCATTTTTCATTTAATTTTGAGCGTTTTATGCCTTTTTTTTTTTTTTTTGGTGGGAAGAGTAATTGTTTCTGCTGACATTCCTTCACCTCTTTTGGCTCCCACACCCCTATAGTGAGGTTGGCTCATGATTTTTGTGTGTTGACTTTGTATCCTGCCCCTTGCTGAATTACTTTATTCTAACAGCTTTTTTGTGGAGTCTTTATGATTTTCTACAAATAAGATCATATCATCTGCAAACAGAGATCATTTTACTTCTTCCTTTATAACTTGGATGCCTTTTATTCCTTTTTTTCCCTAATTGCTCTGGTTAGAACTTCCACTACTATTTTGAGTAGAAGTGGTAAAAGTGGGCATCCCTGCCCTATTTCGTTTTTTTCTTTTTGGCCACGCCGCGCAGCATGCGGGATCTTAGTTCCCAAGTAGTGATTGAACCCGTACCCCCTGCAGTGGAAGCATGTAGTCTTAACCACTGGACCGCCAGGGAAGTACCCCCTGCCCTATTTCTGATCTTAGAGAAAAAGCTTTCTGTCTTTCACCTTTGAGTATGATGTTCACAGTGGGTTTTTCATATATAACCTGTATTGTGTTGAGGTAATTTTTTTCTGTTCCTAGTTTGTGGAGTGTTTTTTGTCATGAAATGCGGTTGTATTTTGTCAAATGCTTTTTCTGCATCCATTGAAATGAATATATGATATTTACATGGATCATTTTTCATATATTGAACCAGCCTTGCACTACAGGAATAAATCCCAATTGGTCATGGTTTATAGTCCTTTTACTATGCTGCTGAATTCTGATTGCTGGTGTTTTGTTGAGGATTTTTGCATTAGTGTTCATAAGGGATATTGATCTGTAGTTTCTTTTCTTGTAGTGTCTTTGTCTGGCTTTGGTACCAGGGTTATGCTGGCCTTAGCATAACCTCTCTCCTCTTCAATGTTTTGGAAAAGTTTGAGAAGAATTGCTATTATTTCTTCTTTAAATGTTTGGTATAATTCACCAGCAAAACCATCAGGGCAGGGCTTTTCTTTGTTGGGAGCTTTTCATTACTGGTTCAATCTCATTAGCTATAGAAGCCTGATTCCTCTCACGTTGTTATTATTTTCAAAATTGTTTTACCTATTCTAAGTTCCTTTGCCTTTCCATAAAATTTTAGAGTAATGTTGTCTAGATCTACAAAAGCTCTTGCTGGAGTTTTGGTAGGAATTATATTAAACCTTTATATCAACTTAGGGGAAATTGACATCTTTAATATGAAGATTCTTTCAATATATGAACATGATATGTCTCTCCATTTTTTTAGGTCTTTGGTTTCTTCATCAGCATTGTATAGTTTTCAGCATACAAGTCTTGTGAATGTTTTGTTAGATTTACATCTAAGTATTTCATTCTTTTGAGTAATTGTAAATGGCATTATATTGTTAATTTCTGTGTTAATGTGTTCATTGCTAGTATATAGAAATACAAATTGGTTTCTGTATATTTGTCTTGTAACCTGAAACCTTGCTGAACTCACTTATTAGTTCTAGGAATTTTTGTGTAGATTCCTTTCGATTTTCTACTTAAACAGTCATGTCATCCTTTTATCAAGTTTTAACCTGCCATATTTGCTTCACAGTTTTTAAAAGACTTTAACAGTATAGGTATAATTTTCTTCCTCTACTTCCCCAGAGATAGTTATCACTATCATGAATTCACTTTTTATTGTTTCCATATGTATTTTGCACTTTTTAAAATATATGTTTGTATATTCATGAATGTTATATAATATTTTCTAGGTTTTAAAATTTTACGTAAGTGTGTTTCCTTTTGCATTTGATTCTTTCATTTAACATTGTTTTTCTCCAAGATTTATCCCAGTTGGGGAATGATGCCAAGTTTGTTCATATAGCTGCTAGTAGTATTCCATTGCATGAATATATATTCTTCTATTGATGGACATTTAAGTTGCTTCCAATTTTTTGCTCTTTGTTTTGGTTTTATTGATTTCTAAGTGTTCATTATATATTCTGGATTCTAACCTTCGTGGTTATTTGTGCTGTCAATATCTCCTTCTAGACTTTGGCTTGCCTTTTAATTTTGTTTATGGTGTCATGTTTTGTAGAAGTTAAGTCAGATGGATAAATCATTTCTTTTATGGTTTGAGCTTTTCGTGTCTCATCTAAGACATAATCCTACCCTGAGGTAATAATGATATTCTCCTGTATTTTCTTATTAAAAAATTTAAAGTTTCTTTTTATATATAGGTCCTTAACCTACCTGGAATTGTTCTTTGGTATCAGTGTGAGGCTGAAGGGTCTAATTTTATTATTTTCCATTTGAGTACGCAGTTGTCCCCCAAACCATTTATCAATAGCCCATTCTTTTTTGTGCGGCATGTGGGATCTTAGTTCCCCGACAAGGGATCGAACCCATGCCCCCTGCAGTGGAAGCGTGGAGTCCTAACCACTGGACTGTGAGGGAATTCCTCTCAGCAGTCCATTCTTTTTTTTTTTTTTTTTTAATTTATTTATTCACTGTGGTGGCTTCTCTTGTGTGGAGCACAGGCTCTAGGCACGGGCTTCAGTAGTTGTGGCTTGCGGGCTCTAGGCACGGGCTTCAGTAGTTGTGGCTTGCGGGCTTTAGAGCACAGGCTCAGTAGTTGTGGCGCAGGGGCTTAGTTGCTCCGCGGCACGTGGGATCTTCCCGGACCAGGGCTCGAACCCGTGTTCCCTGCGTTGGCAGGCAGATTCTTAACCACTGCGCCACCAGGAAAGCCCAGCAGCCCATTCTTTACCTGTTGATTTCTAAGATTACTCCTGTAATATCAAATTTCTTTATATGCTTTGGATTAGTTTTTGAGCTCTTCTATTTGTCCCATTGCTGTACCTGTCTATCTCTACATCAGTAAACATCTTACTGTCTTAATTGTTCTAGCCCAAGATAAGCCTTGATATCTGGTAGTGTGGATCTTCCTTTTTCTTTTAAAGAGTTATAGCTATTCATGGTCACGTCCCCTTCAGTATAAATTTTGAGATAAGCTTGTCAAATTCCATATAAAACCTGTCATGATTTTGATTGAAATTGACATTTTGGGGACTTCCCTGGTGGCGCAATGGTTAAGAATCTGCCTGCCAGTGCAGGGGACACGGGTTCAAGCCCTGGTCCAGGAAGATCCCACATGTTGCGGAGCAACTAAGCCCGTGTGCCACAACTACTGAGCCTGCGCTCTAGAGCCCGCGAGCCACAACTACTGAGCCTGGGTGCCACAACTACTGAAGCCCACCCGCCTAGAGCCCGTGCTGTGCAACAAGAGAAGCCACCCAATGAGAAGCCCAGGAACCTCAACAAAGAGTAGCCCCCGCTCACCGCAACTAGAGAAAAGCCCACACGCAGCAACAAAGACCCAAGGCAGCCAAAAATAAAAAATAAAATAAATATTAAATAATTAAATATTAAATAAATAAATAAAAATTTTAAATATGTATTAAATAAGTAAATTTTAAAATATTAAATAAATAAAAATAAAAAAAAGAAATCGACATTTTTACTCTTTCAGCCTTACTGTCGTACCTCTCCACTTACTCACATCTTCAGTAGCCTTCAGTATCCTTCAACTTGGGGTGAACTTCTTTATCTTTTAGTCTTCTTAGTAGCTTATTGGATGTATCTGAGATTTCTGAGTTATTTCTTTTGTTGTGTTATTCACTCACTGTATAGCTAAGGATTAGTGTCTCTTAACCTTTTGGTTTATCTAGATTTCAAAACAATGTATAAAATTAGACTCTATGAAATGTATAAAGTTACTTTTCAGGAGAAGGAGAAACACAAAATGCCATTTAGCAAGTTTGAATCTTCTTGAAGAGCAGAATTGTGTAAATAGAAAGGTAATATGCATAGTAACACCTTCCTTCATTCTTTATTATTTTTGTGGAATGTCTCATTTTGTCTTTTAGCCTATATGATTTGGGTGGTTTCTTTTGTTTTGTGTGCCTTGAGTAAACTGAGTCAAAATTTAAAAAAGAAATTTTAATCCCTTACCACAAAAAAGAAATGGTAATTATGTGACATGGCAGAGGTGTTAGCTAATGCTATGGTGTTAATCATTTTGCAGTATACAAGTGTATCAAATCAACATGTTGCCCACCTTAAACTCATACAATAGTATATGTCAGTTACATCTCAATAAAACTGGAAAAAATAAGGAACTGATTAAATTATAGATTGGGGATAAAAAAGAAATGTAATACTAGGACTCTGGCACTAATTTTTAGCAGCAAGAGAACCACAGTGTGATTAAAAATAAGTATGCATAGCCATTACTACTCAAGATTTAGAATAGAGAGTGTTAGTAATTAAGCAATATTACTTGGAATTCCAGTTATAAAGTACTAGAAACCATTCATAAGCCTTCCAGGCTGCTAGTATTTATTGAGCAGGTATGTGTCTGAGCACATGAATAGAAACAGAAAAAATTTTTTTTTAAAATTTTAAGTTTGAATTTTATGGTGGTTGTTGGTAGCTGGAGAGGGAGCATAGCATAATGATGGAGAACATGGATTTGGGGACCAGAAGCTGCCTGGGTCTAATCCTGGCTCTGACACTTGCCAGTAATGAGTGAGATACTTAACTATTTTCTGCTTCAATTTCCTCATTTGTAAAATGAGAATAATAGTAGCACCTACTGCATAGATTTGTTGTAAGGATTAAATTAATTAGTACATGTAAAGCACTTAGAAAAGTCCCTGGAACATAGTACAGGCTTCATAAGTGTTATTACTAAGGTCTTCTTATTGATCATTATCAGAAATATCCCTAGTTCTGATGATCTTACACATATATTGAGAATACTGTATGTAAATGCCTAGTTCTATAGCTGACATATGGCAGGAACACAGTAAAATGATACCTATAACTATTGTGTTCTTTTTTTCTTATCTAGTTGCTTAATTCTGTATTTGCTTGAGGAATCTTATTTTGTTTCAGAAAAAAATTGAATCATTACTGTTTTTGAAAGTGTTCTATTCTGTCATTAGTATTGTTTCTAATGTATAAAGTATATTTCTAATGTATAAAGATAATTATTTCTGTCATAGCTGTTATTTACTTATATGTACTAGACAGTGTTCTAGGTGCTTTACACATATTATATTACTTCTAGACCTTAAAACAATCTTCCACTGTCTCGGTAAAGGTTCAGAACAAGAAGGTATTTTGGATAAGTTCAAAAGAAATACTTTTTTATTTGAGGGAAACAGTAACATGATTTCTGTTAAAGGAAAATCAGACAAAATATACTTTAAGGCAAAAAGCCTTAAAAGCCTGGAGGTAAAGAGGATATTTCATTTTGATGAGAGATTAAATTCACCAGGAAGATTAACAGTTTGTATGCACCTAATAACCTGGCCTCAAAATGTATAAGACAGAAACTGACAGAAAAACAGGTGAAATAGACAAATCCACAATCAGTAAAGATACAGGTTTAAACAACCTTGACTAGTGGATAAATAGGACACTGTTCCCAACAATTGCAAAACACACTTTCTTTTTAAGCAAACATGGAATATTTATTAAAATTGAAATATGCTGGGCCATAGCAAATCTCAAGAAATGTCAAAGGGTTGAAATCTTACATAGTAGGAGTCCTCATAAGACTCCTGCGTTGGGGATCCATTTGAGATCTGTAGTCAGGAATTTAAGGTGAATCATCAAGGTTTTTTTCTCCAGCAAGGTTAAATGGTTTGGTTGTAAGAATAAGAGAAGGTGATTAGTTGACTAACCAGGAACGAGGTTTCCCAGGAGACCATACCAAGGAAGCCAGAGGTAAGGGAGCTAAGGATGTTTACAGAGGCATTTAATATTGAATCCTGGAGTCTAAGCTGAGCAAGAAGGGAAGTGAGGACATGATGAGGATGATGGACAGTGGGAAGGTGGTAAGATTAATGGATGGGAGGGAGGTATTAATGAAATAAGAGAATTGCTGGAGTACATGAGCTGGAAGGATAGAAGATGGTGGTCAAGTGTTGGGATGTTTAAAATCAAGGTTTTGGAGATGATGCAGTTACTGGGGCGGATGATCAGGGGGAGATGGCCGTGGAATGGGAAACTGGAATGGTATGTTGGACATGATTGTGATGAGGAGACCTGAAAGGCCACAGTGTTAGATGAGTCATCCATATGATTATTGACATCACCAAGAGCAGTTTAGGAGTGGAATGGACCATAGCAAGGTTCTGAAGCCTTTAGTTGAAGAGTGAGGGAGCTGAGGGTCAGTAGATGACATCAACAAGTTAGAACAGTAAATGATGAAGTCTGATGGCAAGAAGTTAAAATGTGTTCAGGTTTTTGAAGGAAAAGAGGAGAAAAAGGGTTTAGAAGAAGCAAGGAGGAATATTGCCCGTCTACAGGAAATGTTGGAAGAAAAGTAGCCATCTCCAAATGAGAGGGCTTCCAGGGACAGCCAAGTTTCAAGTTAGGGAACTGAAGGAGAACTTTTCAGGGAGAACGTTGAATAACAGAGGAATTTTCACTCAGTAAAAATTATCCATTGCCATCATTTTCATCCTCATCATTATTCATATTAGATTTTGTGGCTAGCTGTTGTGTAATACCGTTCTTACTTCTGGACACTTCAGTAAACTTTATACTGTTGTATTGATATGTCATTTACTATTGATTTTTTTTTATTATTGATATTTTCTGTAAAAGTTTGGATAGCCAAGCCTATGATAATGAATATCAAAATAATCATTATCCTATCATATTGGAAAATCACGTTTAATCGCATTTGTTCAATCTCGTTTGTGGAATAACTACCATATAGCAGGCGCTTATCTATTGCTGGAAATACAGAGACATGTAAGATATGATACCTCTTCTCAAAGATTATGGATCAGTGAACTCACCAGATATAACTTGTGAGTTGTACACATACACGGCCTTACACACACAGACTGAAAGATTTTACACACACACCCTCAGACTATTCTAGCAGTGGTGGTCCCCTCGAAGACATGAAGGAAATGGAAGGGGCAAGATATTAAGGGGAGCTTTTCATTTTTAGCCTGTGTTCTTTGAATCTTGTATTAAAATGCATTTATATAGTTCGTTAATAAATAATGTTACATATTCTATTAAAATGCCTTTATATAGTTCATTAATTAAAAATAAGAAAATTTATGGAAGTTACAGTTTTTCTTTGTAGTAATTAAAAGGAGAAATTGTGGGCACTTCCCTGGTGGTCTAGTGGTTAAGACTCCGTGCTTCCACTGCAGGGGGCACGGGTTCAATCCCTGGTTGGGGAACTGATCCTGCATGCTGTGCGGCGCAGCCAAAGGAAAATAAAAAAGGATAAAAGGAGAAATTGTGTTTTTTTAAGCTTAAGTCTTTGTTTTTTTCTAGGCAGGGATACCAGTGGGACCAATACCAGCAGGAGGCATGCCTTACCTGGGACAAGCACCATTCCTAGGAATGCGTCCTCCAGGCCCACAGTACACTCCAGACATGCAGAAGCAGTTTGCCGAGGAACAGCAGTAAGAGATCTCAGGATGCAAGGATAAAGATACTGGATGGCAATCAGTTTTAAAATTGTCACATGATCTGTAGTGCAGATTTGAAGCTGCAGCAGTCACGGTGCCTGTACGGTGCCCTTAAAACTCTTCAGAATACTCTTATTATTTAAAAGTTTAAAGCCAGAAGGGACCTTAGAGACCCTGTAATTCAATCCTCTGACTTTACATCTGGGGAGAGTGAGGTCCAAAGAAATAAGCAAGTGTCAGCCTGGGTTACAGTTACCAGTAAGACCTGGACCCGAGTGTGGGCCTCCTGAGTCCCAGAACCACTGCTCTTTCTCATGTATGATACTGCCTCCTCAAGTAGAAGTTTCTTTTTTGTATGCAGAGCAAAGAGTGTTTCTATTTCGTCTACATCCCTCTCTGTTTTTTGTAATGACTTTGAATGTAAAATGTTGTCTCCTCCCCTTGCAAATGAGACAGGAAATAAATTCACGTCTATAATTTAGGTAAATCACTTCTTAGACTTATTTCATATATTTGGAAATTAATATAGTGGTGAAATAGGATTGTCTTCAGAAAATTAGATATAATTATCAGTGAAGTTTTTTAGTTCTAGAAATGCAAGATGACTTTGTAGAAGAAATATGAATATAACAGTTGATAATTCCTAAAGCTGGCTCTTTACTAGATTGTTTTTCCTTCAGAAAACGATTTGAACAGCAGCAAAAGCTCTTAGAAGAAGAAAGAAAAAGACGCCAGTTTGAAGAGCAGAAGCAAAAGCTCAGACTTCTGAGTAGTGTGAAACCCAAGGTAACGTTTTCCAGCACACAGCGTACACCCCCGAATGTGCCTCTTCTCAGTCATTTAGTGGATTTTGTTACGTGGGCACCAGCACAAGCTGAGGCTGTGGTTGATTCGTTTTGGTTTTGTCTAAGTCCGAAAGCGAAGGACTTTTCTTTTTCTGTAAAGATACTTTATTGTTGAAGGGAATGGGATAGCAGCCATTATCTTCTCAACTCTTGTTTTCTGCCTTTGGAATGCTTGTAATCTTTTCTTGGGAAGCATTAATACTGGATACTTAATATCCAACAGCTGTAGCCTAAAGTATTTCTAAATGGGCCTTTTAATAATCTTCTTTAGAGTGTTGTTTTACGCCTTCACTTTATGTCAACGTTTTTCTGACTTGGAAAATTCACTATCCGAAGTATGTGGTAAAAATATTGTAAATTGATGAATATCTGCACTTTTCTTTCAACTTATGTGGATTAGGACGAAGTGTGAGAGACAAGTGAAGAAATATATATACACTTATTGTCTCCCAGACAGGAGAGAAGAGTAGAGATGATGCTTTGGAAGCCATAAAAGGAAACTTAGATGGGTTTTCCAGAGATGCTAAGATGCATCCTACTCCAGCATCACACCCTAAGAAACCAGGTAGTTGTAATTTAAAATTTTTCTTTTGTTGGAAGGTGACATATAGTCCCTGTGTGTTTAATTGACCATTATGTGTGTGTGCGGAGAGTGAATGTTGAACTCCTCCTTCAAGCTAAGTACAGATTTGGATGTTTTAAAATTTACAGTGGGTTAAGAGCTCTGGTCTAGACAGTCTTGGGGGGAAGAAACCTCTTTGTCTTCTAGTAAATGTCAGTATGACAACTTTACTTGTAAATCTTCTGTATAAATGAGTATGTTAACGTTAGTAAAATCCATTCACCAAAAGCAAATGTAATAAAGGAGTTTACTATTTCATTCTCATTATTTTAAAATAGTTTTACTTTTGATGTACTAGTTCAGATTTTATTCAATGTGACGAAACTTACAAATTTTCTAAATGACTCCTTTAAAAAGTCATGGATTTATATGTATAAAATAGATAACTAATGAGAACCTACTGTATAGCATAGGGAACTCTACTCAGTGCTCTGTGGTGACCTAAATGAGAAGGAAATCCAAAAAATAGGGGATATATGTATATGTATAGCTGATTCACTTTGCTGTACAATATAAAATAACACAATATTGTAAAGCAACTATACTCCAATTTAAAAA
This sequence comes from Hyperoodon ampullatus, assembly GCF_949752795.1. Classification (NCBI taxonomy): domain Eukaryota; kingdom Metazoa; phylum Chordata; class Mammalia; order Artiodactyla; family Ziphiidae; genus Hyperoodon; species Hyperoodon ampullatus. The sequence continues at coordinate 51,480,129 of NC_136932.1, forward strand.
AAGTCATGGATTAAATAATATTTCTCATGAAATTTTAGTTTTTAAAATACGTTCCTTTGTAGTTTTTATTTTCATTTACCATCAAATAAGCAAAAGAAAAGTACCTAATAGAGCAGGGTAAAGAGAGATTTTTGGGGGGGGTTTTGCATGTGTTTTAAACATTTAGCAGTTGAAATGAGTCTTATCTTCACATAACTGTTACCACATCCTTTTTTTAAATTTGACATTTTGACATTTTATTCTCAGCTAATTTTAAGAATAACATATGTGAAGTTTTCATGAATCATTCAGCAAGTGCTATTTTCTGCAGGCATGTATTACATTGACAATTTTTATAGGTACCTTTTATAGGTGATATCAGGAGGGCATAATCTAATATTGGCACAGTAACGAGTTCTTGACTTTCTGGGACAGCTTTGCCTCTGTGCCATTAATTTCACTTGCTAGATTATATACTCAGATTATCGTTACAAAAATATGCCCCAAAGTAAAATATATACTGATAATGAAAAGGGAATGGATATTAGCAATCAGAATGAGCTCAGAAAGGAAAAACATACCTAAAAATGAAAACTATAAGCTGAATAAGCTAGTAAGTCATTTAAGTATAGTCATTGGAATGGTAAAACTGGACCCAGCATGGAACTTAGATAAAGGAGAAGAAGGCAGAGAGGAATGGTCATTGTTAGGTCACATACTTTTCTATCCATATAGAATGGCCCCTTTGGACAACTGGGTATGGTTTAACAACTTCATTGTTAAGTAATAAATTGGTGTTTTGATATTCAAGTAATCTCTTGAGTTCAATCAACATGTGTGCAGTTAGCTGTTTCTAGTTAACTGCTTCATGCTTCACGAGAAAAAGTTTTTTGAAGCAAGCCCAAGGAATTTCCAGAGCTTCTCCAGCTAGGGTCTTAAACCTAGGCCTAAAGTATGTAAAAAGTTTCCAGCCTTTTTACCACCAGAGGCATAAACGCCCATAAACTGTTTATCTTAAAATATTGAATATACAAACTGTATCACATAATTTTTATATTTCTTATTAATCATATATATATATATATATATATAGCTACAAGAGTTTCTAAGCCAAAATATATACCACATAGAATTAACATAATTCCAGTCAAATGCAAAGAAGTTTTTAGCCTAAAAAAAAAGAAAAGAAAAAAATTTGGTTTAGCCTAAACAGTCAGCTACTATATCCATAGTAGCTGTCAGTTTTGCATTGTTACTACTTTCTACCAGTACTGATCTGAGAACCCAAGTTGAGAGCTTGAATACACACTCTCAGTAACCATTATTGGGAGGGTTGGGATTCATTATGACATGGCTTTTTTTAAACAAAATTCATTAAGGCAGTAATTTTGCATATTCATTTTGCATCTTTCATAGAACTTTAATGCTTCCAGGCTTTATTTCATGGATCCAAAAAAGAAGGGTCCAAAAGAGAAGCACATAGTGTCCCCATTTTTCAAATGAGAGCCTTTTTAAAAAAAAACTGCTCCTTGTGACATTAGACCTTAGTAAATGTTAAAGCAATACAAAGAAGTTAAAAATGTGAAGAAGCAACAATAATAGTACTATTAATGAGCCTAGTATTAAACATAATCCCTGTAGAGAAGGTTTATTACATAAGTGAATCTCATATTTAACACTAAAAAGCCACAGTGATGTTTATATCTTTTAGAGGCAAAGATCTTTTAAACATAGCTCTTAGGGTTTACTTTCTTAAATTGGCTGTTGAGTTATTTGACTTAGCACTTTATGATGTCCTAATTTTGATGCTTTCCACAAGAAAATATCACTTTGGTAATATGTTTGATGTTCTTGTTGCCTTTGTAATTTTCATTCCCCACACAGTAAGTTTCATCCTCATATGAAATATGAACTATGCTAAGTGTATGGATTAGGCATGATTTATCAAAAATTACAAATATGCATCATGCATTGTTTTTTACTGGCATAATGAAATTTAATCATCAGTATATATCTGTCTAAAATGTATTCAGTAGCATATAGGTAGGTTCTCTTATTTATATTGGTTTGAGAAAATATTATCCAGATAAACAGATCAATTGGATTTCAAAAATAATCACCACTTTGATGTAAATTATTAGTGGTCTCAAGGAAAAAAAAATAAGTGCTAACTTAATAAAAGAAGGAAAGAAATTTTGAGTTTTACATTTTTCTGTTTTTGAACGAAATGCAAAATAGCTATAAAACCTCTTTTTAAAAAAGACTAAAAATGAAATTGAGTTTTTTGTAGTGAGGTGGATGAACCTAGAGTCTGTCATACAGAGTGAAGTAAGTCAGAAAAGCAAATACTGTATGCTAGCACATATACATGGAATCTAAAAAAAAAATGGTTCTGATGAACCTAGGGGCAGGATAGGAATAAAGACACAGATGTAGAGAATGGACTTGAGAACACAGGGAGGGGAAAGGGTAAGCTGGGACGAAGTGAGAGAGTAACATTGACATATATACACTACCAAAGGTAAAATAGATAGCTAGTGGGAAGCAGCCACATAGCACAGGGAGATCAACTCGGTGCTTTGTGACCACCTAGAGGGGTGGGATAGGGAGGGTGGGAGGGACACGCAAGAGGGAAGGGATATAGGGATATATGTATGCATATAGCTGATTCACTGTTATACACAACAGAAACGGAACACACCACCGTAAAGCAATTATACTCCAATAAAGATGTTAAAAAAAAAAAGACTAAAAAATTGTTTGTAAATAGACATCAAAGTGTTTTGCATTCATTGTATGATTCTGTTTGTTGTTACATGTTATTTCTTATTCACCTCCACTATTCATGTTTCAGTATATTCTTTTGGGGTTATACTACATCTTAATTTCTTTTCCCCTGTTGATTTTCATTTCTGTGTGTTTCATTGCCATTTTCCATTTTGCAGATTATCCCACATCATCTCATTCTGCTAAAACTGTCTCCCCATCACCTGCCTTTCTTGATGAGGAAGAATTCAGTGACTTTATGCAGGGGCCTGTTGAAGCTCCCACATGTGGGCCTTCTTCCACTTCCCAGCCTTTTCAGTCTTTCCACCCCACCGCCCCACTTGGCCAGTTGCATGCTCAGAAGGCTGGAGCACAGTATATCCCTCCAGGTCAGAGTCCAGTGTCTGTTGCCTTACATGGTGACCCTGGGCAATTTCCTTATTTCTCTACTGCTTCAGCCTCATACAATGTGCAGAAAGCAGGTAACTACTAAACTATTAATGAAAGTATTTTTTAAATAGGATAATTTATTTCATTTATATAAGTAGAATAATACAGTGATGTTGGCACAGAAACATGTGCCTGAATATATGAGTACTATTGAAATTCACCAAAGTAAGAATATAGATTTTTTAATTCTGGGGGCTTCACATTCTGGAAAAGTGATTGGAAACATCTGCTCCTAAATTAGGACCTATTTAAACCACCTTAGAACTTTAAGAACACACTGATTTCTTCAGGAGATGCCTCTTGTTTGGGGAAATCACCACCATCATTTTCTTAAGAGTAATGAGCCAGGGAAGAGCTGCTTTAGAAAGTGCTCTCAGTGATAAAGCACGTTGGGGTCAGAAGCCCAGGTTCTCCATTTACTATCAGTTTGTCCCTGGACAAATCTTTAAACATTTCTATACCTCAGTTTTATCACTTGTGGGGGCGGGAGGCAGTTACTGTGTCTTGAGGCACAGAATAGTGCTGAGAGGAATCTAAGGAGACGTACTCATCTACACGTTTTCGGTTGACAGATGAAGAAATAGGCGATAGTTAGTAGAAGTGTCTGTATCTTGTATAGGTCACCAAATTTCTAAGGTAGTACACCTTCCACTATACCATTCTACCTACTGTCTCACAGAATTCCTGAGAATCAAAGTAGATAATGATGTTTAAGTTCTCTAAAATCGCTGAAGTGTCTCAAGCCCTAGACAAATGTGTGGACTTGAATTATTTCAAAATTTATATTATATGTGGCAGGGCCTTCCCTTTAGAATTTGGGGGGTGGAGATGGATGGTTGAAAAATTAGAAGCTTGCAGTTATATACAAATAATCCTTCATGCTGTTTGTTTAGGCCCTTCCTTGGAGGAGAAGCTCCTAGTATCTTGTGATATAAGTACATCTGGGCAGGAACAAATTAAATTAAATACTTCTGAAGTTGGGCACAAAGCCCTAGGCCCAGGTTCCAGTAAGAACCATCCCAGTTTAACGGCCAATAACGGGGGTGCTGTAGATGGACGTGTAAGTGGTACCACTACCGCAGAGGCAGAAAAGACTTCAGACCAAAACGTGTCCATTGAGGAGAGTGGTGAGCTCATGAAATATTCAGCAAAAAGTTCATTTAACCAAATGTTGCTCAAATGCTAACACCTTAGGCATTAATCTTAAAATGAATGCTGCTTGATTTTGCTAATCAAAATTTTGCTTAAAATATATTTAATGCATTCCTTTCTCTAATTAACCCCTACAATTTTGCTCTGAATTCTTTCAACACACTGTTATTCCTTTAAAAAAAATTTCGATAAGCAGTTTTTTTATTCGGAATCATTCCTGATTTAAAATTTCTTCTCCTTTTATTTTATAAAAAACTTTTTCCCCTTCTTAAACTGTCTGTTCTTCTATAAGGTTGAGAAGTTAAAATTTACCTGGAAAAGTCACCAATGAGAATATAGTTTTGCGTCTCTGAAATTAATCGTACACACTGCTGCCTAAATTAGATCCACATTTTTATAAACTCAACTTGCAGAGATTAATTACAATGTGGGCAGCCCAGGAGGCAAACGTTTGGAGGCTATTTTACAGGACAAAGTGAAAAACAAAAATTTTTTTAAACAAAAATGCTATACATCTAAGGCAGCAGTGTCATATTCATTTTAAAAAATCAGACTTTGCAAAGAAGTGTTATTAAAAGCTGCAAGTGAAGCTTGGGCATTTTTTGTTGTTTTGCATATGTAATCTTTAAACCATCATCTCTCATGTTTTTGTCTTTAATTTGTAATATATGTGACTGGCACAAGCCTCATATGATCCAGAATACTGATTTTGTACATCTTAGGGGTATTTTTTTGTTCGTTTATTTTTAGTTTACACCTTAGGACATAGGTGTACAAGAGTTGCTTAGAAACGAAATTCTAGTTGTATTGGTGACTTTTTTTTTTAGTGTCTCCAGTGCTCTTCTTATAAAAAAAACATGACACAGTGTGATTTCCCCATCTGCTACATGGACCAGTATATACATTAGATAATGTTCTTTAACTTCTTAGGTGTGGGAGTATTTCCCTCACAGGATCCTGTTCAGCCCAGAATGCCTCCTTGGATATACAGTGAAAGTTTGGTTCCAGGTAAAAAGAGCTTTTTTGTCCAAGATTCCTATCTGGATACTTTACTTTAAATGTTGTAAATGTAGTTATAAATATTTACTATTGTGGCTACAGAATATACAGAAGGAGTTGTAACTTTTTCTTATTTATTTTTTCTAAAAGAGTACAGAAAATTAAATACATCTAGTGTTGAAGACTGCCTCATAGGGACTTCCCTCGTGGTCCAGTGGTTAAGACTCTGTGCTTCCAATTTAGGGGGACAGGGTTTGATCCCTGGTCAGGGAACTAGATCCCACAAGCTGCAGCTAAAGAAAAAAAAAAGATCCCACATGCAGCAACTAAGACATAGCACAGCCAAATAAATAAGTAAATAAGTAAATATTAAAAAAAGAAGACTGTCTCATGTATGAAATAACTATATAAATGAAGGAGAAGTGTTTTTGCTTTAATGTTTTATTGACCATCATATACTTTTATATCTAAAAGCTTTTCTTAGATTTATTATGCTGTAAAAGACACTATCAAATATTTATTTCACAGATTATTAATAACATCAAGAATAGTACTAATATGTCTAGTATAATTTTCTGAACTCTTGGTGATTCGTTTATATATTTAAAAAATATTCTTTTACTTTGTCAATATAAAACTATATGAAGTAAAAGACCAAGTGGCATCTTTTCCTACATTGGAAGGTGGTGTTTACTTTTTTCTTCATGTATGTTATTAACTGCTGAGCCAAAAAATCACTAAAGTACACATTTTGTGATGTAGTATTCAATTGGTACAAGGGAATAGTGTGTTTAAGCCATGGTTGATGTGCATAGAATAATGACTGTTACAATGGCATTACGTTAATCACTCTTAGTATATTGTAACTTGTTCAATTTGCTTTGCAAACCCCTTAAAAACTAAAGGTGACTTTGATCTTTAACTCTCTTTGTTGGTCATAGACTTGATCTAGGTTGGTTCTACACTTGATTTAAATAAAACTCATGCAAGATCCCTGTAGCTCAACGTTCTTTGGGAAGAAATTAGTAATGTCTACTTTTCCTCAGAATCACATAATCACAAATTGCAAGGCTCATTTCCCAAAACCACAGGGGACTTCAGTTGTACATAAAGATAATTGATTTCGGGCTTCCCTGGTGGCACAGTGGTTGAGAGTCCGCCTGCCGATGCAGGGGACGCGGGTTCGTGCCCTGGTCCGGGAAGATCCCACATGCCGTGGAGCGTCTGGGCCCGTGAGCCATGGCCGCTGAGCCTGCGCGTCCGGAGCCTGTGCTCCACAACGGGAGAGGCCACAACAGTGAGAGGCCCGCGTACCGCAAAAAAAAAAAAAAAAAAAAGATAATTGATTTCCTCCCAACTGCCAAGATGCAACACATTGCATCTTTTCTTCTCCCTCTCTGTCTACAAGCCAAACAAACGAAATCTAGATCTTGGTATATTTTGGGATTCTGTCCCTTTTCTGCCAGCTTGTATTTCTTTCTCCCTTCTTCCTCCAAACATACACATACACATAACTTCCTAGCCAAAATATGTGTTCTTATGGTCAGCCTACTAACCTGTAATCCATATCTAATGCTAGATGTAAAATTTTTGCTTTAAGCGTTTTTCTCTGTCTGCCTTAGCCCTACTTTCATCCCCCAAACTCCTCTGACTAGGCTTGCTAGATTTAGCAAATAAGCCTACAGAACATCCAGTTAAATTTGAATTTCAGAGAAACAGCAAATAGTTGTTTAGTATAAGTATACCCCATGCAATAATTGGCGTCTTGTATTTTAAGTGGCAACCCTATCCCTAACAGCCTTTCGCACTTTGCCCTTTGGAAAGGCCATTTTATAGTGAAAAACTCCCCAACGCTCCCTTCCTTTTTTCAAACACTTATTCCGCTCTCTAACTGAAACCCTGTCTTTCTCTAAAGGCTGTGTTCCCAAAGCACCTTCCCCAGTGATGTTTCCTCTAATAGCCTCTAATTCACTGGGACAAGAGAAAGGTGATATTGGTATAATTCTTGCTTCCCACTGCTATTTTCAAATTAGTCCCACCATCATTACTCTACAACTTCTTTTTTAAAAGTCCAAAACATCTGCTTATACCACCTCCATCTTATTGTTGTTACTATCTACTAATGAATTATAAGATTTTCTCTTACCTTTAACCCCAAATCTTTGTCTGTAGGGCCAAGCTCCAACCTCTCTTCTAAGCTCCAGACCCTAATTGTCTGCTGGATATTTCCACTTGAATATCTTTACATCAGCTTAAACCCTTGATGTGGCTTTAGTTCTCTTAAAGCAGTTTGACTTAAGATTATTCTTGTATAAGCAGCAATGACAACAAAAAAGATGAATCACTTGTAATATGTTTACATTTGTAATCTGGTCTTTCCTTTAATAGATGCATATAAGAAAATTTTAGAAACCACAATGACTCCGACTGGAATAGATACTGCTAAACTTTATCCCATCCTGATGTCATCTGGACTTCCCAGGGAAACTCTTGGACAGATATGGGCCTTAGCTAATCGAACCACACCTGGCAAACTCACTAAAGAAGAACTTTATACTGTTCTCGCCATGATAGCAGTAACACAGGTAGACATTGTTTCTAAGGTTAGGTCAAATGACTTTCCAATATAAACTGAGAGAATATGAGTCCTTTTTTTCTACAACCTTGCAGAACTCCTTGGACATTAAAATTTAGATTATTTTCAGGATACAGTTCTTCAAAAATGTACAGTTTATATGATGTGCATACTAGCAAAATATTCCTTTGTTTAAAGGCTTTAATATATTAACATTCTCTGACCTAACTGTAACCCTTCTGAACTTGAAAGTTAGTTAGTAATAGATGAAATTACTCTCTGTCCTTTGAAGTCCTTGTCTAAAATTCCTTAGATATAGATAAAGTATACTTGGTCTGGCAGCAGTTTTTCTCATATTACAAAATGATTGTAAATGATTTGATTGTAGTGAATTAACCAAACTTGTCAGAGTGAAAATGTCAGAATTGATATGTGTTGGCCATTTCTTTGCTAAATATTAGATTCACATTAACCTCATAACTTATTTTCTTGTGTCAAATTCCTGAGTTTTGGGAGAGTCAGAGTGGAAACATACCAGGGCTACAGATCTTTGCCAGATTTGGGTTGTATGTGGTTTGCCATTTCCTAAAATGTTTCCATTTTCCTCCTGTTCTGTGTAGAGGGGTGTTCCTGCCATGAGCCCCGATGCTTTAAACCAGTTTCCAGTGGCTCCTGTCCCAACTTTAAGTGGCTTTCCTATGACTTTGCCTACTGCTGTGAGTCAGCCAACTGGGATGCCTTCAGGCCCTGCAGGCTCCATGCCCCTCACCCTCGGACAGCCAGTCATGGGCATTAATCTTGTTGGACCAGTCGGGGGAGCTGCAGCCCAGACTTCCAGTGGCTTCATGTCACCTTACCCTGCAAATCAGGTAAATGGAGAGGCTGTGCGTATTCTAAGTTATCCCTGAAAATGAATCCAGGAAACCTTTTTTTTCCATGAATGCAGAAAAGATTGCTGGATTATGATGGACACTGGAGGTGAAAATTAAGCAGTATTAAAACAATACAACATTTAATTTTTCATTATTTAAAAAAAAATTTCTTAAGCCTTAAGATACTTGAATTTTGGCTAAATGTTTATAGTTCTTTATCATATATGTCTTAAACATCAAGCTTAATAAAGCTAATTAAATCCTTAGGCTGTGTCTTTTGAGGAAGCTGCTAAACCTGAAATTAAGATGCTTCAGTTTAGTTTTCACTTCTCAGATTAGCAAAAAAAGTTTTAAACATATATTCAGTGTCAGTAAAAATGTAGGGGAAAGGGTTTTTTGGTACAGCCTTTTTGGAAGGCACGTTTGGCAATAGCTATCAGAATTCTAAATGTTCATATCTTCTGACCCAGCAGTCACTCGATTAGGAGTCTCACAGAACTTAGTAACTCAAATTAGCAAAAATATACAAGGATATTTGTTGTAGCATTGTTTGTTAGAGTAAAAAATTAGGAATACCTGCATATCCATCAAAAGAAAGGTTAAATAAATTTTGGTTTATCTCTACAGTGGTAAACTATTAGATTATTAAAATGAATGCCGGTAGATGTTCATGTAAACTATTAGATTATTAAAATGAATGCCGGTAGATGTACATGTACTGCATGGAAAAGATGTCCATGTTCTGTAATTACATTTTTTTTTAAAGTGCAGAACAATATAATCTTGTTTTTCTATAAAACGAACTGTTAACAGTGCTCACTTCCTAAGCATGGGATTAGGAGTCCGTGTTCACGGTTTCCTTTATACATGTATGTGATGAGTTAAAACAAACTTGTGTCACTTCTGTAATTGACAAACATGATGAAAATGTTTTATAAAGATGGCAGTTTCTCAGTAATCTATTAAATGTGATTCAGCTATTTAAAAATTATATAAATTAACTGTTTAAACCAGTCTTTTACCGTTTGTACAAGAGAGCATTTAAAAATATTAGGCAGGGGCCTCCCTGGTGGCGCAGTGGTTGAGAGTCCGCCTGCCGATGCAGGGGATACGGGTTCGTGCCCCGGTCTGGGAGGATCCCATATGCCGCGGAGCGGCTGGGCCCGTGAGCCATGGCTGCTGAGCCTGCGCATCCGGAGCCTGTGCTCCGCAACGGGAGAGGCCACAACAGTGAGAGACCCGCATACCACAAAAAAAAAAAAAAAAAAAAAAAAAAAAAAAAAAAAAAATATTAGGCAGCATTCCTGCCTTAAGCACTTGAGTTGATGTTTATGTCTAAAGGGTGTTCTTCTAAAATTAGGTGTTTGTACTTAAATGGGAAGAGTTAAAAAGTAGTCTTTGAAAAAAAAAAGTAGTCTTTGAGGTTGACAGTTGAAGATTTGTTATTTACCTTTTTATCATAAGACGTTTTCTATTTCAACGTCCTCTGGAAACCTAGGTGGTCAAACCAGAAGAAGATGACTTCCAGGATTTTCAAGATGCTTCCAAGTCAGGATCCCTTGATGACTCATTCAGTGATTTCCAAGAGTTGCCTGCTTCTTCAAAATCAAATTCTCAGCACGGAAACAGGTAGAAAAGAGTTGCATATAGTTAACACTGTATTTAATAATTGAGAAAGAGGCCATCCACAATGAGAAGCCTAAGTATGAATAAGAGAATTAAGACTCCTTACTCTCATGCTTTCTTGGTTATTCCTAGTGTATTCCTACTTTCACTCTTCAAACTTCCTTCCCCTTTGTCCACCTTAAACTTCAGCTTCTGCCATTTCCTCCCAGTACACACCTGCTTAACAATATTTCTTTTTGCTTGTGCTAAACCTGATTTATTACAGCTGAGTGCACCTGTGCCAGGCATGACTTCATGTTCTTATATTAGATCCAGGTCTTCAACTGCTGAAAAGCTTTTTAGGCAGGGGCACATAATTTGACATTTTGCAATATAACATTACTATTGCTTTTCCACAGAAATCATCATTTAGAAATCTAAATATGATTATTTATCCATGTCACTCTTCTGTTTGAGATCAGTGGCTTTTAGGCCTTCAGGTTTCTGGGTTTTTTTTTGCATAGACAGTTGCATAAACATTTTTCTAATGTTTTCTAATGTTTTAACTTTTAGGTACAGTAAGTGATTCAGTATGTTGTCAACACCTTTCCATTATTTCTTTTTAACATTTTTATTGGAGTATAATTGCTTTACAATAGTGTGTTAGTTTCTGCTTTATAACAAAGTGAATCAGTTATACGTATACATATATCCCCATATCTCTTCCCTCTTGCGTCTCCCTCCCTCCCACCCTCCCTCACCCATCCTTATAGCTAGTCACAGAGCACTGAGCTGATCTCCCTGTGCTATGCGACTGCTTCCCACTAGCTATCTATTTTACATTTGGTAGCGTATATATGTCCATATATACACTACCACTTTCTCACGTTGTCCCAGGTTACCCTTCCCCCTCCCCGTGTCCTCAAGTCCATTCTCTAGTAGGTCTGCGTCTTTATTCCCGCCTTGCCCCTAGGTTCTTCATGACCTTTTTTTTTTAGATTCCATATATATGTGTTAGCATACGGTATTTGTTTTCCCCTTTCTGACTTACTTTACTCTGTATGACAAACTCTAGGTCCATCCATCTCACTACAAATAACTAAATTTTGTTTCTTTTTATGGCTGAGTAATATTCCATTGTATATATGTGCCACATCTTCTTTATCCATTCATCTGTCGACGGACACTTAGGTTGCTTCCATGTCCTGGCTATTGTAAATAGAGCTGCAATGAACATTGTGGTACATGACTCTTTTTGTTTTGTTTTGTTTTTGTTTTTGCGGTACACGGGCCTCTCACTGTTGTGGCCTCTCCCGTTGTGGAGCACAGGCTCTGGACGCGCAGGCTCAGCGGCCACGGCTCACAGGCCCAGCCGCTCTGCAGCATGTGGAATCTTCCCAGACCGGGGCACGAACCCGTGTCCCCTGCATCGGCAGGTGGACTCTCAACCACTGCGCCACCAGGGAAGCCCCATTGTTTTTTAAAAGTACTTAGTAGATACTTCTTCCACTGAGTAGAGCACATGAGTCTTTGAGTAAGCAATGTGAATGTTTTTGGTTGTTTTTGGAACTTGTTTTTGTCAGGGTACATATCCCATTTCTCTTATGTTCCTATTTGTGCAGTTTCATTCATCTTTTCTATTTTAACCAATTGATTATTTCTTAGTCAGCACTTCGTGTAGACACTGTAAGAAGAACTAAGGGATAGGCATTATAGAGAATTAGAAATTAGGGAAAGAATTATTCTCCTGATTTTAAGAATACATCAAACACTTGTAAATGACACATAGAAGAAACATACGAGGGGTGTGACTGTAAAGTACTGGCAGTTCCCAAGACCGCTATACCAGCACACACACGTATTAACCTGATAGACACATAACAGTTCTTTCTCAGGTCTCTTCCTCTGCACAAATTGATATGTTCTACTGCTATCTAGAACATATGACCCAAGGCAACATATGAATGACCCAAGGCATCTCAAATTACCTCCATAAAATGATTCATTGTTTTACTGCTCAAAGCTAAATAAAAATTTGTTAAATCACCATATCCAGTCACCTAATCAGAAACATGCTGTTTTTGTCTCCCTTCTCTCTCCTTTACCGCCATCAACTCTATCAGCTCTGCTTGGCGTGGGAAAAGGCCGTGTGTGATCTGGCTCCTGCCAACCCTCTTTACTGTTGCCATTTCTCCACAGCTTACCTCCGGCCACACGTAAACCGCCAAACTGACCATGCTCTTTCAAGCTTCTGGCCTTTTCCATTCTGTTATCTTCAATCTGAAATTCTCTCTATAGTTAATTCTAGTTCAATGTCGAAAATCGGTTCATTATAGGAAGTATTTACTAACTCCACTCTACCAGTCCCCACCTCTAAGATGAGTTAAGGCCTTCTCCTTCTCTACTGTCATGGTAGCCTGTGAATATCTGTGCCGTAATTGCCATTACTGGTTTACCTGACTGTTCCCCTCACTAGGCTGTAAGTACCTGAAGACAGTATTTCATGTCTCTGTATGTAGTACTTAGCCTGTGATATGTAATTAATAAAGGTTTGTTGGTTGAATATATTGTAGTATGAAGGTTACAAACCAAATTTAACAAATTGATGGTTCATTCCTCAGGGAGAAAACTTTCAGCAGATGAAATTAAAATTTGGGCATAGAAAGTTGTAAGATGGTGGCCAGACCTGAGATATATGGGATATTAGCAATTTTGTGTGGCATTATCTCCACACAGTAGTTTACTTTCATATACAGCCATACTTTGAAGATTTTTCTTCTTCAGTTCTGGCTTGACTACTTCTGTGCTTTCCTTGCATGAAAACATTTTGTTCACGTCTAAGAATCCACACTCATTGTTTCTTTCTTCATTCAGAAACATTTACATAGCATCTCCTGTGTGCCAGACACTGGGGTAGGCACTAGAAATACAGAAGCAAAAAGCACAGTTTTTGCTCTAAAGTTAGTTAGTTTTATCTGGGTATTTATATTACCTAATAAAACTCTCTTAGAATTGCTCCTTCAGTGGTGTGTTTGTGTGTTCATGTATAATGAATTCCCTAGTTTATGATGATCTGTATTCCATATTGTGAGTTATTTTAAAAGGATATTTGTTAAATCATGATATAAATAGGTGAGACCACTTTGAGCAGTATTTTTAAGCAAAAATGGACATTATTTGTTCAAGAAGATGAAAAGGCAAGTAAGGTGTTAAAATAGGCTGGAGCCGAGAGCATTGTTAGTCTGAAAAAATGACACTAGTTAAGGGCAGGCACCAGTTATGGGAAGCCTTATGATTTGTGACATAATCTGTAAAGCATTTTAGAAATAAGTGGCATGGTGAAAGTGATTTTTGCTACTCGGTATGGCATAAATGCAGCTTCCATGGTAATCCTGTTGTGAGGTTATGAGAGTTACCCTGGGTTTAGAGTTACAGATACTTAAAAGTATGTATCTGAGAAATTGGTTGGACTCGGTGTTGAACTGGATGTCAAAGTCAGAGGAGGAATAGCACTTGAGCTGGCATGAAAGGGCATCTGGAAGGGAACAACATCATTCATTTATCCATTCGGAAAATACTTACCGTGTGCCAGGCACTGGGGAGCCTCGTATAAGAAACAAAGTGGCCATGGGGCGCTGACGATAGAATAGTTCAAAAAGGATTAAGGCGTAGGAGTTTTGAGTTGGTTTATTTTCTTTGCTTTTTAAATGGGTGTATTTAGCAGGTTGAGCAACTAAGTCAAGTCACCTACCACAGCCACGTGAAGTAACTGTAAAACACAAATGATACACCAGAGAAAAAGCAAAGCCCTTTTTTGTGGCCAAATTCTCTAAAGTCTCATCTTTCAATAGAATGCAGGTTCTTAAATTTTAAAACAGTATGCCTCTCTCACTGAGTACCTTTCGTTAGTATTAAACAGTAGAAATAACCATTTGCATGTTTGGAACAGATAACTACTTTATATAACCGGCATAAACACTTTCATGGTTATTACAGTTTTTTTTAATTTAATAAAAACTTTAAGGAAAGAACTGGAATGAATTCTTCCTTTGTAATATGCATAAAATTACAGTCTGAGTCATAGTGTTTTGTGAATGGAATTTTATTTTGTTGACTTCACTCAGCAGTACTATATTACTCTGAAGATCCTCTGGTTTTTTTTCCAATTCTGAAAATAATTTTTAAATTAATATTCAAATAAATGTCATATTTAGTAGAAGATTTTACCATGGACTTTAAAGGGCCATAGCTAACGTTGGTGACCATGAAAAAACAAATAGATCATTCAACTTTGTGGTTTTTTCCTAAGACATTAATTACCTTTATTCCTATGTAACATTCTGTTCAGTATGTTGTAGTTTAATTACTTATGGAACTTTTAGAAATCCACCTAGACTGTATAAACAGTGACCTATTTGTCCAGATCAAATATGTAGCAGCTGTTTGGTATTGGTGTGAAATTATAATATTTGATAGCACTAAGTCCTCCAGGCACTGCAGACGCCCGTTAGCATGCATGTGCGAGAGCAGGGTTTTTACCTTGCTTGTAGGCCACTGATAAGAAGATTTAAATGACTGTAGAAAATGTTTGCTCTAGGGCAAAGAACTCAATAGAAATCCATTTATATGACTTGTGTGTATGGTATTGAATGACACAAACTAGTAGTGGAATGTAGTCATTCATATGTAAAGGTGGTTCTTCCAGGGAGCTGCCTGGGTCCGATAAGGGGGGAAAAAAAGGCAGTGCTTTTATAGTCTGTGTTTAAGCCGCCCAAGAATTACCCACACAGATACTACTCATTACACTATTTTTCCATCCAGCAGGGAAATGTGTCCACAGGCAAAAGTATCTTTATCTAATTTTGAAGTGATTGTTGTTTTGCTGCAAAGATAGCTTCTGGAACTGCTGATGTGATCCTCGTAAAAATGCAAATTGTATTAACTCTACTGCTGGTTATCAGATGTGGGAACTTCTGCCACTAAGCGATGCAGTGTGATCAAAAGAAGGACAATTTACACCTTGGCTTGAACAGCATTTCATAAATAGATTTTTTTTTTTTTTTTTCGGTTCGCGGGCCTCTCACTGTTGTGGCCTCTCCTGTTGCGGAGCACCGGCTCCGGACGCGCAGGCTCAGGGGCCATGGCTCACGGCCCAGCCGCTACGTGGCATGTGGGATCTTCCCGGACCGGAGCACGAACCCGTGTCCCCTGCATTGGCAGGCGGACTCTCAACCACCGCGCCACCAGGGAAGCCCCATAAATAGATTTTTATCTTAACTATTCCACCTCTGCATTCTGAACCCATTTTAGAGAATAATTTATATTAAGGTTAACATAATTTACTTTAAACTATTGGGTATATGTACTTGGAGCAGTTCACTTTCACAGTTTTATGGACCTAAATTTAAAATTACAGGAAGTCATCATTCTATAATAATCTATTTCTAATGCCATTCCAGTGGTTCTTCTGGCTTAAAGATGATTAGATGGTCAGCGTGGATCTGACTCCTCTTCACATAATCAAGAAAAGAATTATTGCTTGAGTGTTGTTTCAATATTTTTTTTTCACGGAAAAGGATGTTGTTTTCTGCCATTTGTGGTGTACCTATATAGTTTCTAACTTTTAAAGCAGGGAGCCATGAGTTTTAACTAGGTACCTGTGTGCCATTTTAACTCTGAGTCCTTCCTTGATGACAAGGTAAGGAGACAATGTTCTTGTCATTAAGAAATACTTCTCTTTCCCTTTTAGTGCTCCTTCTTTGTTGATGCCACTTCCTGGAACTAAAGGATCAGCTTCAGTGGATAAATATGCTGTGTTTAAAGGAATTGCAGCTGACAAGTCCTCTGAAAATACTGTTCCATTTGGAGGTAAAAACCGTTCATAAATTCATGAACCTATGAATGTAAATTTTTGTTTTTAGTGGTGACCTTTTATGGTGAATGTCCTTGAGCTGTGATCTTAAGGCTCCTAACCTTAATTGGGCTTCTGTCTTTTCATCATAGAGCCTGGTGATAAATACAGTGCTTTCAGGGAACTTGAACAGACAGCAGAGAGTAAATCTTTAGGTAAGTTTTTGTTTCCTTAAATGGATAAATTATTTCAATTTTTAATAAGAGATTTTTATGGTTCTTTCAGTAGCATCCCAAACATTCTTTTATTTTACTGCGTGGTTGTTCTTGTTTTGTTTTGTAGCTCTGGAAATTACAAGAAAGAAAAATGTGGTTCGGTTATTAGATAATAAAATAACTGTTAATTTAGAAAAATTATTTTCTAAAATTTAGGGCAAACCCCAAATCAATGCAATTTCCTTTGAAAATAGTGCATTCCCTTTCACTGGAAGCCTTCAAGCCCAGTTAGACTCCTGTGACCACTTTCAGTTACTTTAATGCTCAAAACAAGACTTGAGCTGTTGGCAGTGCAGCAATCTGTGGACTGTGCGAAAGGCAGCAACCAGTCTTTTACATCTCAAGATTTTCAAAATTGGCTGTAATTTAGTGAGTAGAAGTGAGAGGGCTTTGTGTGCCTGTGTGGTTCCTATCTCTGATAGAAGGGCTTAAATAGAGTAGAAGGGAATGTAGAATGATAATTTGAGAGCCACATATGTAAAGTCATATTTGTGGCTAAATCCTGATATGTAGGATTTAGATAATCCAGAGGTCAAATGATGTCCTTCAAAGCTTAACCACGCATGCTGTGAAATTTGTATCCTCTACTGAGGAGTTCTTCCTGGGAACAGTACCACATTCTACCTCTCTGTATTGGACAATCAAATTTGGAACATCCTTCCACAATCATTTGTTCTAACCCTTTTCTCCGATTAATGGGGAGGGCGTGGGGAGGTTGGGGGGAAATTACAGGAAAGGTAAGGTGTATGTGTGAAAGTTAAAATAGAAAGTGTACTGCTTAAATATCTCTAGAAATATTCAATCTTTTACAGCTCTTAGGTTCTAGAAATGTTTCCTTGTGTTTCATTCAAGCCTTTAGGATGTAATATCTTTCTTCCTCAGTGCCTGTATTAGGTACTAGGAGTACAAAAATAAACCCCAGAGGAACTTCTGGTTTGTTAATTTGGCATTTACTCCTAGCAGTGCTTTTATCAACTCTTGGGCCAAGGCAAGTTTGGAGTAAAGAGCATGGTTTAATATCAGGGTTCTTTATGTACTCTGGTATTAGTGATCGTATGATATGTATGTTATTCCTGGGAAACACCATGGTGCCACCAAAATGTAAGCAGCACATCTTAGCCCTGCTTTTGCGGTACTTTACGAACAGAATCCCAGATGGTTGTTGCCATTGTTGTGTGCTTGCTTTCATTCCTGTCTTACCTTTAAGGCTTTCCAGGGAGAGATGCCAACTTTGTTCATTTTAGGAGAGTATATTTTTTTCTACTCTCATTAAAAATACAGGGCTTCCCTGGTGGCACAGTGGTTAAGAATCCGCCTGCCAATGCAGGGGACATGGGTTCGAGCCCTGGTCCAGGAAGATCCCACATGCCACAGAGCAACTAAGCCCATGCACCACAACTACTGAGCCTGTGAGCCACAACTACTGAGCCCGCATGCCACAACTACTGAAGCCCACATGCCTAGAGCCCGTGCTCCACAACAAGAGAAGCCACCGCAGTGAGAAGCCCGCACACCGCTTCAAAGAGTAGCCCCCGCTCGCCGCAACTAGAGAAAGCCCGCGCAACAACAAAGATCCAACGCAGCCAAAAATAAATAAATAAATAAATAATTTTAAAACTTCAAAAAAAAAAAAAAGAAGTGGACTGAAAAGCTATCCATGAAGTCATATGCTTAATGTACCTCCTGATAAGCAATCTTCCAGTGTCTGCAACTAATTTATTTGCCCAAAAAGCCCCTGTGTTTTTGAACATGTAAACCCACCCATTTTTATTTCTTTTTAACCCTTTCACCCAGCTTACATTTCTAATGGAAACGTTTACAATTCATCAGTAAGTTTAGTTTGCTGTGGTGATTTCCTTTACAAAATAACCAAGCAAAACTTGTCAGTTTCACAGATATTTTAAAGCAGCACATCAAAAATTTAGGCCGTGACAAAATTGGCTGCTTATTACCTTTTTATTTAGACAAATAATACAGATATTATCAGTGATGTACTTGCCTAAAGTTCTAGGGCGATTTTTAAAGTTTTACATCTGCTTCTCCTGTCAATTTGTGAAACTGACTTTAGTTATATTAGTGGTATGTATAAAAACATGAAATACAGAAATTCTGAATGCTGTTCTTCTCTTTCTAAAATTTCCCTAATATTAAATAGATTTCTCTGTGTTGATAAATTATGCTGGTGAATTTGTTAAGTAGCTCAAATTAGGGGGAAAATAAGCTTCCATTATTTTCCATGCTTTTTTCTTTCTTTTTTTTTTTATAAATTGATTTTTAATTTTATTTATTTTTGGCTGTGTTGGGTCTGCATTGCTTCAGGCGGTCTTTCTCTAGTTCCGGGAGCTACTCGTTGTTGCCGTTCACTAACTTCTCATTGCGGTGGCTTCTCTTATTGCAGAGCACGGGCTCTAGGCACGCAGGCTTCAGTAGTTGTGGCACGCAGGCTCAGTAGTTGTGGCTCACGAGCTCTAGAGTGCAGGCTCAGTAGTTGTGGCGCACGGGCCCAGTTGCTCCGCGGCATGTGGGATCTTCCTGGACCAGGGCTTGAACCTGTGTCCCTGATTAGCAGGCGTATTCTTAACCACTGCAACACCAGGGAAGTCCCCTCAAAATTTTTAATAATGGAATTGACATTCAAATCCCTTTGAATTGTAATAAAATAAGTGCTGATTGGTACAGTGAAATTGCTGATTTCAAGAAAAGCCCAAGTACTCATGGATTTTTGGGGTAAGATTCAGCTTCTTTGTTGGAAAGTGGGCGGAGGGGGAACTACTTTATAATGTGCCCTTAGCAAGAATGCTTTGCAAATAAGCAGATGCCTTTTCAGAAGTTTTCATCAAATCCCTTCAAATTGATGCCTCAATATACTTGAGCAAAACCACGTAGTATCTAACCATAAGCTTAAGTGCCAAGCTGAGCAGAGTCTTGTACATCCTAAATGTTAGATGCAGGATTTTTCATAATACTTCATTGGTACCCGTGATATTTTTTTTTGATTGATCACCATGTAACACATTTTATCTTTAAAGGGCCACTGCGTATTTTAATATGCCTCTCTTCAGGAACCTCCAGCGCCTATTTCCTTTTTTTAAAAAAAATTTATTTATTTAATTAATTTATTTTTGGCTGCGTTGGGTCTTCGTTGCTGAGCACAGGCTTTCCGTAGTTGCGGCGAGCGGGGGCTACTCTTCGTCGCGGTGCAAGTGCTTCTCATTGTGGTGGCTTCTCTTTGTTGCAGAGCACAGGCTCTAGGTGCACGGGCTTCAGTAGTTGTGGCGTGCAGGCTCAGCAGTTGTGGCTCACGGGCTTGGAGCGCAGCCTCAGTAGTTGTGGCGAACAGGCTTAGTTGCTCCGTGGCATGTGGGATCTTCCCGGACCAGGACTCGAACCTGTGTCCCCTGCGTTGGCAGGTGGATTCTTAACCACTGTCCAGCGCCTATTTCTTATTCTCCTGTATGCTTGGCTGGCTAGCAATAGTGAGAAAACATCCTTAGAGCAATGCTTTTGGACAGCTGAAGGCTCTGGCACAGACATATCATGTCACATATCATATCACACTGAAATGAGCAAATGAAAATCGTGTGATATGTGTGCTCAGTTTGATTTTTATTTATTTCCCTATCACTGGCCTTCAGTGTGGAAACAGAAGGGATATTTGGTAGGGATATTATTAAACTATGGTTAAATAATGTGAAGCCAGTGAGGGAAAAGTCTGTAATATGCTTGTACTTTAATATGGATCATGGGATTTTCAGCTCAGCATTCTTTTGTATTTGGTTGTGTTTTTTCTTTCAGGAGAAAACTTTGCAGAATTCAGATCTGCGGGAAATGATGATGGTTTCACCGATTTTAAAACTGCCGATAGTGTCTCACCACTAGAGCCACCAGCAAAAGACAAACCTTTTCCAGCAGCCTTCCCCTCAGGAGCTATCCAACAGAAACCACAAACACAAGTGAAAAATCCTCTGAACTTAGCAGACCTAGATATGTTTTCCTCAGTTACTTGCAGCAGCGAGAAACCATTGTCCTTTTCAGCTGCATTTAGTGCATCAAAATCTGTTTCCTCACGACCCCACCTAGCGGGATCTGCAGCACCCGTGACGACATTGGCGTCAACTAAAACTTCTAGTTTGGCTGATGATTTTGGAGAATTCAACCTTTTTGGGGAATATTCTAGTCCAGCATCTGTTGGGGAGCAGGATGACTTTGCAGATTTTATGGCTTTCAGTAATAGTTCTATTTCATCCGAGCAAAAGGCGGATGACAAATATGAGGCCCTTAAAGAGGAAAGTAGTCCTGTTCCTCTAAGCAGCAGCGTGAGCAGCACAGTAAAGGACGGACAGAACTCTGCCGCTGCGTCTACCAAATACGATGTCTTCAGACAGCTCTCTCTGGAAGGACCGGGGCTAGGTGTTGACGAGCTGAAAGATAACCCTCCTTCAGGAAAGAGTGATGATGATTTCGCTGACTTCCACTCCAGTAAATTTTCTTCCGTGAACTCGGACAAATCCCTGGGAGAGAAAGCAGTGGCTTTCAGACACACCAAAGAAGACTCTGCTTCGGTGAAGTCCTTGGATCTCCCTTCCATTGGTGGCAGCAGTGCTGGCAAGGAGGACTCGGAAGATGCACTCTCTGTTCAGTTTGACATGAAACTGGCTGATGTGGGAGGAGATCTTAAGCATGTCATGTCTGATAGCTCTTTGGATTTACCAACAGTTAGTGGCCAGCATCCTCCTGCTGCAGGTGAGGAATTGGTGAGATTGCTCTGGTGATGGTGATATAGATTTCAAAGATGGTTCTGTGGGTGTTGATTTACAGAAGAGGAAGGCTCTGGCTCTTAACCCTTATGAATGTCTAATAATTAACCTCTTCATTGCCAGTCCCCTTAAAGCAGTGTTGAATTGGATTCTATGGATACTTGGATATGTGGATACCATGAATACAATGAAACTTAGATTGGATGGCTATAGGATATTTTTGAGTTTGAAATCTAACACCAACTTGGTGTCTGAGGCACATCAAAATCCACTGCTGAATGAGCCACACATTGCCAGAAATTTTATAAAGACTTTTGCCGTGTCAGTAATGTTCCTCCATTTCTGTGAGTGAAGTCAATGTTTCCTTCTCCTTTTTTCTTCTCTTGGGTGTATTTGGCAGCTGCCAATAGAGTATTCTGTTTGGTTTATAGAAACTGACTCTTGTTAGGCCAAGAAAGTAAAAATGTCTAGCCAGTTATACTGCAGTTTTGCCACATCCCTACAAGAGAAGAAGAGGGCAAGAGCTTGTATCTGGATGCCCTGTGTGCCAGGGTCTGGCAAGGAGGAGGGCAGGAGTTGTTAGTGGAATTGAGGTACGGTTTTCAGTGTTAACGCTATTACTGGAAGTAGTAAATTGTAACACAACTGTAGACGGTAGATAGGGTAACTACTAACTTTCTCGTAAAATGTTTGAAAACATCTTAGAAGAGAGCCCTCTTTAAATTCCATATGGATTTACATGTAGCAGTTGATTCTCTAGTCCAACTTCCTGTCAGAAAAACTAGATTCCCAAGTGTCCTAGTTTTTATTTTGTTTTGTTCTTTGATATGTATATAGAAAGATAAACCTATTTTGTGGCCTTTAATAATGAGAAATATCTCAGCATTACTGTATTATTCCAGAAAATGCATTATGCGTACGAAGGGTTCATTGTCGTTTAACTAGAGAGGGACACATAAGACACTCCCAAGTTTACAGATTCAGGAAGAAATAGTAAAGTATGGCGGCTTTTGCATATATCAGTTTGGTCAGTCAGAAAACAAAATTGCATCCATCCTTTGGCTATTGAGATGTTAGAGGTCTTCTTAAACAGGGTGCTGAATTGGGAGCAAGGTATCGGAGGAGTGGCGTGTTCCACAGGCTACTTGCCAAGTGCAGTGGGCTGTCTGCAGGGCTCCTTGTGCCCCTGACTGTCTACTTATATTTGTAATGTACCTTCTTCAAATGTTTTCCTTTTTTTTTTTTTTTGCCGCTGTTTGTTTGCTAGAGTGATTTTGTTTCTTTTTTGTATGAGCTGCTTGAGCTACAGCAATTGGTTGCAAAGTGCTCCATTTTCTGAACAATAATATTGGCTTTTTATTTTAAAATCTCATAACATGTATACTAGCCTTTTGGGCTCTGAAATTATTAATTAGAAGCTATTTTTCTGAAAGTGAATCTATATTCTTTCACAGTGCCAAACTAGATTTCTTTGTGAGACAAGTCTAATCTGCGTTTGGGAGGGTGTCTTTTCTTTTTTTTTTTTCCATTTGGGGAGGGGAGATTGGTTTCATGACTGGGCTTGTTCTGATTGACCTGTTAAAATAATCTTCTGTGCTCATGTCCTTTTATGTATGTTTGGAACATTCCCAGCTTGGAACCTGTAACGTTCAAGCCAAGTTTCTTCAGTTTGAGGATATTCTCAAAAGAGGATTGTTCCCTCCTTTTGATCTGTAAACCTCCTGTCTGAAAGGAGCAGTATCCCTTTAGAGTGGTTGTTAAAAGGGGTTGATGTCTGACCAATGAGCTATATCGTTCTTGAGCAAAACTGCTGCGTGAATGTATTGGAGAGGGTAAATGGCAGGGACTTCTCCAGTGCAACTTGGTTTTTCTTTATCCTCATGTTGACGCACAGTATCTCTTGCTCTCTTAGTTTGAGGGTTAAGGGTACTTTTTGTTGGAGAAATAAGAAGTGGGCTGATGAAGAGAGAATACAACGTAGTAGATTATCATCTCTGGACCTTAATCCTGTTTAGAAACCCTAACTTGACTCTGAAGGGGATACTGTCTCTTTTAACTCTTGCTATAATTCTTTGTATGGAAGGTAGATAACACTAATAACACTGCCTGATTTCTCTGCGTATTATTACATTTAACCCTTTGAGCCCTTGCTGCATATAATTTCAACTAGGCTGCTTTTGTCCCCCCTCTAAATTGAATCTCTCAGCACTAAGGCATCTTGATGTGCAGTCGTTAAGATCATCTGGTTTCGTTGGCAGCAAGAGCTGCGCCTCATTTATGACACTCTCAAAGGGTTAGCAAGGCTTCTGTAGCTACCTGCCTACCCACCTACCTGTAAAGTAGCTCTTCTTGGACATTGAAAATCTTTGTATTTTAATCAGCGCTTTATTATTATTTTTTTGGCTGCTTTTCTGATGTCTTTTTTTCAATTTCGACATTTTCTGTGTGAATGTGCCTTTTCAAACTTGCTTTGGTATATTCCTCTGCAAATACCGATCTGCATGCTTATTCTGATGACTTTTTTCCCAGCTCTTCTGTACCGCTCTCTTTTGTGATCTGTAAGTCTTAACGTTAATAAATAATTCTTTCACACATGTTGAAAGTGTGGGGATGTGTGTAATTTGTACTTTTCCAGGGTTAGACCAAAGAAATACCTGGTCAGTATCAAGTTTAAACCCTCCTGTAGTTAGAGGGCTTTTTCCCTTTTGTTTATTTTGTTTCTTCAGACACCTTTCTCCTAAGAAAGTATTGGTACATTTTAGCCTTTTCCCCTTATAATTCCACTCATATAAATTTTTAACATGGCACTGGATTAAAATATAAGTTAAAACATTTTAAAAGATAAGTGTAAACCTTACTTTACATAATAGAGAGAAATTTTATTCCTTCTAGTGAAGATTTTATTGCTTAGTAAACATCACAGAGCCTGTCTCCACTAGGAATTATACTGTGAAGAGAAGGGGAAGACCTGAGAGCTTAGTGTTGGGGAAAGGGCCGTATCTATTAATAACTCGGTATATATAAATTTAATTTAAAATAAATTATCGAATGGTATTGAGATGAACTTCTGAGCAGAGTAAATGTAAACTGAATTTAGATTGATAATCTCTGTCATGAAAAGTGTTTATTGTTAATACCAGGGAGTCTCCAGGAGTGAATTTGATTTGAGTTTGAAGTTGGGCACTCCGTCCACTAATTGTAGAGCATGTTATCTTTCCAACTTCAGAATGTAGTATGAAGCCACCCTTCGTCTTTTTTAACTTAGTCCATAAAGCAAGGTCTTAACTCTTTTCATTTTTAAGAAAACAATTTTAGAAAGACCCACAAAAGTTAGCTGCAAGAGTAGGCCAAATTTGGAAATTTTTTTCCATTTTAGAGTATAGTAATAGTGAAAAACCTTGGGAAAAGGGAGTTGTTTCCATGGTTTAAATTTTTTTCTTATATTTTGATGCTTTGGTTCTTTGTTCTTTTTTAAAGTTTGAGTCAGAAAGGAAATTAAACCATTGAAGGTGAGGATTTTGAATAGGATTCCTGAGAGATTACTTACAGTATCTGAACTATGCCATTTGAGAAAAAAGAAAAGTTGCATATTGGGATTTAGATTAACACTGAGAAAAGCTGGGTCTGCCATTCAAAATATCGTGTTTTCCAGAGCATAATTCTTTAGAAGGTGAATAATACTTGGTTTGTGAAACCTTGTATAATCATACTATGTTTTAATTATGATGTGTGTTAACTAATTTGGAAGAAAGAGATTTTGGTGTAGCCTCCATCTAGTGATAATTTCAGTTGCCCGTCTTTTAGAATGTTCTGGTGCCAGTCTCATGATGGCTTTGGCTAAGGAATTCCTCTGTCAGTGGAATTATTTAGTGCTATATTGGTCCATCTGGGACTGCTTTATTTTAACTCCTTTCTGCATTTAAGCAGGCTCCAGAAAATGAATATACCTGTACATAAAACGTAATCACATTCACACATTGAGCAATTAATGTTTCCAGAGTAATATTACTTTTTAGAGAGGAAGTTTTGATAATACATATAACAATATAAACTTTCAGTAAAGACTTGAAGGCTGTATTCTGTAAGTTCCAACAAATCAAAAAACACCATTTTGTTTACCCCAGTGCCAAGTAAGGTAAGATGCGGTTAGTGCCTGACTTCACACATCAGTGCCTGAGAAATTATACAAATGTATTTATATTTTACAATCACTCTATTTTTCACATTAAAATCCCTGCTGATTTTTAAAAGTAGCGAATGAACATGAAGGGGATTCTGGCAATATCAAAGAAGCTGGGCTAAATCCTAAAATAACTCAAAGAATCAAAGCAATTTCATATTTAAAGAGCTGTTTCCAGCTTTGTTTTTCCATCGGTTGAATGCTTTTCATAGGTTGTTTTGGAAAATGTTGGCCCATTAGCTATATAGGGTCGTATGCGTAGTGTGGTCTTCTGGGTGCTCCCTTCTTCCTTGCATGGTCACAAGGCCCTGGTTGTAATTGCCATCTTCTGTGCTCACTTGATTTTTTTCTGTGGGATTTTTAATGATGACCATGTCCCACTGTATGTCTTGACACCATTCTGTGGCCTTCCAGCCTCCTCTGGACTGAACATACCCACAGGATTGCCACTTTTCTTTACTGAACTTAAAGCACTGACCCAGAAACCTGCAGGTGCTTACTGATAGCCTGACAACATTTAAACGATAGATGTATATGAGTAAGTACACATGAAGAATGGGAGGTTTCTATGCAGATTAGGAAACCCTGGAAGGCGATTATACAGCCACATTTTATGGCCTGTCATTCTTACACTATGATCACTTTCATTCCTGTTTTGTTCAACAACACCTGTCAGGGTGTTTGATACTTAGAGGACACAGTCAGGCCAGGTTCTGTAGTTAATAGAGAATGTAACTATGATTGACTTCAGAAGGTAGAATAAGGCCAGGAATGGAAAGAAGTTTAAGTATATAAATATTTCATGATGTGCTTTGGTAAAATGGAGTTTGGATTAAATCAGTATTGGAAATTAAAAGCTGTTTATTCCTTAGGCCAATGAACAATTTAATTGCTATATGAAACACTAGGGAACAGTGGAATTTGCACATGTATCTCTTTTCTTTTTCTAAACCCCTCTCTCAAAAGCCAGTAACTCTTAATCAACTGGGCACTTACGCTTACAGCTTTAGAAGAGATCCATGGGAATTGGTATGGCTTCTGTGTCCTGTAGCAGCAGCTCACACTCTTTGTTCCAAGAAATGCCTTGTTTTCACGTACAACATCCGTGCAGAAGGGACGTGAATAGAGGTTATAGAAGAGACTGATAGGGTTACTTGCCAGTGTAAGCAAGGAATCCATGTCTTCATTTGAGACCCATGATGGAAAGCAGATTGTGTAGTTTATTCCTTTGGCCTTAGGAACAGGACATTCCTGATTGCAAACAAATACATGTATTAAAGCACACAATTTGGCGCATTATCTGTGTGCAATTGCAGTTCAACCTAGCACAGCCTAAGAGTTTTCCAGTAGAATCAGAAATACAGCAGTGATTCTCTCTTCCTTTTATTGCATTCATTATTTTCTTTTCCTTTTTCTCTTTCAATTTTCAGAATTCAGCTATCAAATTGAAAACCCACCTGCAGTGATTGCAAAATAAAATGTGGGTTATTCCGTATTATTTTTTCCATCACTCATGTTGTGGCTCTTATAGAATCTTTACGATTTTTAAGACCATCGTACAATAATACATATCGTTTGCTTAGAAAACATAGAACTGTTAACATGGGAAATAAGGAATTTTCTTGGTTTAACCTACCCTCAGTGAGCTGATTTACCACGTTTTTCTAAAACAAAGGTTTACTTAAAAAAAAAAAAAACAGTTAACTAATATTCACCATGCTAGGAAATACAACTGTATTTTTATATTGCTTATAAATGCTAAGGTTTAGGAATACAGTGTTCTCATGTTCCTTATGTAGTGGCAGTACTTCCTTATATGTTCAAATGAATTGCACTTTAGTAAATTGTTTTTTTACACTATATAGCTAGTAAATAAGCAAAAGTAAAATTTTAAAAATCAGCCTTGAGGCTTGACTTTCATATATCCGGTATCATTACTCTTCATTATCTTTTAAAATATAAAATATTTCTTTTTTAGTCTTTCATTTGGTCATTTCTGTGAGTTGTTCCAAAAGGCAAAATGTTATGTTTATCATTCTTAATAAAAGAAACATTTCTTGAAGACCTATAGTGTTATAAAAAATACTTAAAAGGTCTTCAACTAAGGCATTCCCTTATTGCTTATAATGCCTTTTGCCTGATTATATTACAATCATTTCTGGTTTAAAAAAAAAAAAGAAAACTTGTTTTTTCTTGATGCATAATTGTACAAAAGGGTCTTTTTTATTACCATAGCAAGTTAGTTGTAATGTTTGAACAAGAGCTTGACTTTTTATTAAATTTGTCTTTGGCCTCTAGGAAAATTGCTACCCTTTTTAGTAGATGAGATTCCGGGAGTAGTTCACAATACAGCTTCTTCAAAGAGCTTTCTGGTAGGATGTAATAATAAAAAATTCATGTTCTGACACATTCTTCTGAATGTACCCCTTGAAGACTCACTCATCTTGTGTTTAACTGCATCTGCCTCCTGATTGAATTTCACTTCATTTGAGTCAGGGCACCTTCTGATCCCTTTAAATAGTGGGGAAAATAAACACTACAGCCAGAGACTAAGAGGGTGTTCTGCCTAAAGTCTTGTTTCATTCATTCTAAACTGTACATTTTTCACCTGAATCTTTTTTTCCCTCCTGTTTAATAAGCTAAAATTGAAGGGTACCATTTGCACTATAGAATTTTAAAATATACTGCTGTTCTGTGGCAGTTATCTGCTTTTCACTGGTTGGCCTTTCTGTAAATCTCACGTTTTCCATTTTTATTATTGAGTTAGTGCCCTTTTCCTAATAGGGTTGAGAGAGAGAGAGCTATTTGGGGTGCACTGTTAGAGGAGCAGTGTCAGGAATCCCTTCCTTCTCATAAACTATGCAACATTGCTGTATAAGAGAGATGAAGCAGCCCAGTGTTGTTTTACCTGTTGACTGAGTTATGAAAATCTGGGTCACAGAACTTTTGAGCATTTTCCTTTAATCCATGTTTGTGGTTGTCAGAGAGGGGGTCTTGCATTTGGCCTTCTTACCTGGTGTACAATGACCAAAATGAGACCAAACACCTCTCAGCCAGACTGAATGGACAGCACTGCTGGAAAGTTGCTTCTCCACACCAGTGTTACTCAGCCTCAGCTGGTTTTGTTTTATGAAAATGAGCAAGAAATTTTCCCTACTAAGACCACTAAAGTGATGGGTTGACTTTTCATTTTTTCTTTGAAACAATTCTATTTTAGGCCCTAAGGCAGGCAACTAAATATCACATTGAGGCTGGTGGCAACTATGCTGTATAGTAATTGCTGTGTTGCTCACCAGGCCCTGGGCTGGGCCCTTGACACATGTTATCGTTAATGTCATAACACAGCCCTTCCAAGTGCATGGTCTTCTCTTTTTACAGATACGCAAACCGAGGTTAAGAGATGTTAAATAGCTTGCCTAGTGTCACACAAGTGGTAGGTGGCAGAGCTGGGAGTTGAACCCAGGTCTGTCTGAATCAAAAACCTACATTCTTTCTGCTGTTTGTGCCACCTCTTAAGTTATTTAAAGATATATTAAGCATGTAAAATGAGTCTTCTGCCCCAGCATTTCTTTTCTTTTCCTTTTTTTTTTAAATGAGGGGGTTACACATAGTTGAAGGAGAAACAGGAGCCCAAGAGGACCCAGACCTTTGATTCTATTTTTTTAGGGATTAAAGTAGTTTAGACTGATTTTTCTTTCCTCATACTCCATCACAGCAATAGGACGTCCATATTGACCAAAATAACAACTAGGTAAGTAACTGCTCAATTAAAATCTCATATTTGGCCTTGCCTAGACAGAAACTCCTAATAACTGATTAAAAGTTAAATAACATTATTTTTACTTTAGTTTCAGGATATTGTCAACTTTTAATTAGTTTGTCATGTACATTTCATATGGCCATGTTATAAAGGAACATTTTCCAGCAAAATCAAAACGAGAGAGACTTGTTTTAGGCAGGGAATATTGTAAATACATTTTAAAGTTCATAAGTGAACGGACATTTTATTAAATGACCCTATTCTTATATCAAACTGTATATACATTGGTGGATGAACCTCCTATCTTTTCTTAGGAATTGTACTATCCAAAGAAGATGGCTCTTTGTTACTAAATATAAATGCCAACTCAAGGCTAATGTGGGTTTTTCAAGATCAGATTTTACAGCCCAGCTTCTTTAACTTTAGTACAAGCTCTAAATTTAGTTAACTCCAACATCGCATAAAATGAATCAAAAGTGCTAGACATTTTGCTTCTGCAGAGCTTAGGGCATTTTGCCTAAATGGTGAGCTTGCCTCTAATTGTGGGGTCTTATTTCCCTTTCAGATATAGAGGACTTAAAATGTGCTGCTTTTGGAACCTACAGTAGCAATTTTGCAGTGAGCACACTTACGAGCTATGACTGGTCAGACAGGGATGATGCCTCTCAGGGCAGAAAACTCTCTCCATTTGTCCTCTCAGCAGGAAGCAGGGCCTCCTCGGCTGCCTCAGCTCTTCAAAAGAAAGAGACTTCATTTGGCAGTACCGAAAACCTCACCATGACATCTCTCTCCAAAGTCACAACCTTCACAAGCGAAGATGCTCTTCCAGAGACGACCTTTCCGGCTTTCACCAATTTTAAAGATGTGATCCCACAGGCCAGCGAGCAAAAGGAATATAAAAGCGGGGACTACAGGGATTTCACCAGACAGGACCTGCCTGCGGCTGAACGGAGCCAGGAGGCCACGTGCCCAAGCCCAGCCTCCAGCAGCGCTTCTCACGACACCCCCAAAGAATGTGTGGATGACTTCGGAGAGTTTCAAAGTGAAAAGCCCAAAATCAGCAAATTTGACTTTTTAGTGGCCAATTCACAAGGCAAAATGAAATCCAGTGAAGAAATGATCAAAAGTGAGCTGGCAACCTTTGACCTTTCCGTTCAAGGTGAGTGGCTTCCAACATAGATTTTACGTCTTAGTTTCTTCCACTGCAGTGTTAGATGTTCTTTCTTAGAATAAGAAGTTGGTCCCTGGGATAGCAGGAAATAGATTTTCCCATGTTTAAAATCAGGGTCTATGACAGATAGCTATAAAAGAAGGTTTCCCTGAGACTGAACTGAAATTAAACCAGTATCCCTCAGGTAACTGCTTTTGGGGCTAAAAATAAGCATAGCACCCAGTCTGTTGTTCATTTGCTTGTTTGGGGTAGAGGTGTGCCGTGTTAAAAGACAGAGAAATGGTTTGATCCCCTCGTGGGCAGGTTAGTTCTGCTCTTGTTCGCTGGCTATGGACTATATCTTTTCATCCAGAGGCTTCAACGTGGTAGCTGTGGATCTGGATCCAGCCTGCAGACCTGTTTTGATTGACCCACGTGGAAGGTTTTCTAATATGTGAAGCAATTGCAGATACATAGAAATCATGACACTTCACAACCTGGATTTCTAGCTTTTATTTATTCTTTTTTTTTTGTAAGGTTATTTTTTTAAATTAATTTATTTATTTTTGGCTGCGCTGGGTCTTCATTGTGGCTCTCAAGTTGCCGTGCGCAGGCCCTAGAGTGTGAGGGCTTAGTTGCGGCATGTGGGGTCTTAGTTCCCTGACCAGGGATCGAACCCGAGCCCCCTGCATTGGGAGCGTGGAGTCTTAAGCACTGGACCACCAGGGAAGTCCCTGTAGCTTTTCTTGACAAGTTGTAGTATCTGGCAGTACTAGGCCTACATTCCCACCTCTTGACAGTCAGCTGGAGCTGAGTAGCAACATCCCCCTCTGACAGCTGAGGTGTGCTCCCCCCAGTGTCGCAGTCCCCACCACTTCCATCTCCAGCTGACCTTCAGTCATTTACTTTGCTTGCCTGTCCTCTGAAGGCATTTAAGTTTGCTCCTTTTGCTTTAATCGCATCCTGACAGAAGGGCTCGTTGATTTCCATTAGATTGGGAGAGATGGAGGAAGTCGGTACAGATCCCTAACTGATGACTGGAGAAGCAACACACCTCTTATGCACTGGTACTTAGAAGGACCCTTTAGCCCTCCAGACTCCAGTGATTCCGCACTTAGAATTATGGAAGAATTATGATAGATCGGAGAAGCGTAATGGAGAAAATTAAAGGCAAGGAACTCAAGCAAGAGAGAACAGATGAAAGCGTTCGACATGTAGCTTGCCAGACAGGCTGAATGAGGGGTGTGAACGCCTCCTAATGCAAACATCTAAGAAAAGAGGGTCGTGTTAGCAAGGAAGAGCCTCTGCTTGGACTAAGCTGAGTAATCAGAACCTTTGTGCCGTCCACTTCCCCCAGGATCGCACAAGAGGAGTCTGAGCCTTGGTGATAAAGAAATAAGCCGTTCTTCTCCTTCTCCGGCCCTGGAGCAGCCTTTCAGAGACCGCTCCAACACACTGAGCGAGAGGCCCGCCCTGCCCGTCATCCGCGACAAGTACAAAGACCTGACAGGAGAGGTGGAGGTGAGCGGGCTCCTCGTCCGCAGGGGGCTGAGCCCCTGAGGGCCCTGAGAAAAAGCACTTGCAGCTTTCACGTGGGGAACCAGGGGCAGAACGTCACAAAGCACCGGCCGTAAAATACGTAATTACAGTGAGAGACGTAAAATACGTAATTACAGTGAGAGAATGGTGACGTTAGCCCCAGAGGAAAGTACCTCCCAGACGTGGCATCACTGAAAGTAGTCAGTGACCCTAAAACTGGAATTATTCCTGGGACCTCACAGGCAGGCAGGTGTTTCACGGAGTTCTTTTTGAGCACGTAGACTTGATCATCTTAGTGAATGGTGAAGCGTCAAAATAGAGGAGAAAGGGCAGATGTCCTGGGTCCTCTCACTGCTCCTGTTCACAGCACCTCAGTCCCATGCTGCCTTCCTCCTCCAGCCAACACTGTTAGCGCTCCTCCTCCCCTCCCTGGCACACACGTGCACACGCACACCCAGGAAGCCATGGAGCCAGAAGCCGTGGTTTGATATTGGCCCTTGTACTAGACACCTACATGGTGAGTGCCTTTAAAGAAGCTTCCGCTGTTAGTGGAACAAATGAGGCAACATTTACAAAGGGAATCAACGAAGAAGCATTTCCCTCAGATTTACAAGTCGTGTGCTTGGAAGTTACATTTATCAGGAATTAAAAATTGTCACTAGTGGGTTCAAAAGGTAAGTTGCGCTTGGACTAGAGTGATTTTCATAGACAGGAAAGTCTTCAGTACTCTGAATTGACAGAAGTAACAAATAGGATTCCAGGCTTGCTGGTTTGACCCAGTTCTTTTTATAAAATTCACAGGAGAATGAGAGATATGCATATGAATGGCAGCGGTGCCTAGGGAGTGCCCTCGAGGTGAGTCTGTCACTTTCGTGATGTTCACACGTACGGAAATGCCCCTGGTGTACATATCTTGCCTTCTGGGTTCATTCGGATAGACTCGCAGAGCTCCGCCTCGATGGCCTTGCGCAAAGAGAAGCCGTGTGGAAAGTCACACATCTTAAGCGAGGCTTCTTTCCCATCTATGATAGTAGACACAGCTCACTTAACTACCGTGCCCTCTTCTGTCACTGTGTTTAAGACATAACAAAATGATATCATTATCTCCGCCCAAGTTTAAATAATATTTAAGCTAAAGAACCTCTATTTTTCCTCTTTCAAAAAAAATGAGGGATTGGTTCTTCAGTGTCAAAATTAAATTCTCAGATTTGTTTCAGCACAGTCCTCTATATACATCAATCAGTCGTGTGTTTCCACACCTCCTGGCTTTCTGTTGGGTTTTCTACTGATAGTAAATTGATTGTAATGACTTTTCCTGATTACATAAGGTGATGTGATTTCATTTCTTTGTAGGTCATTAAGAAGGCCAACGATACCTTAAATGGAATCAGTAGTAGTTCTGTGTGCACAGAAGTCATTCAGTCAGCTCAAGGCATGGAATACTTATTAGGTATGTGCTTTTATATTTTACTTATCCAAAATCATGACGCTTTGCAGTCTTTTCAGTTGTCCCTATGTTACGTAGCTTAATCTAGATCTCTCAAGCCACATATGACTTCACTAAGTAGCATCTGCATTTGTAGAGAAGACACTTAAGTCCCAGACAGGAACAACTATTTGACTTCGGGTCTCTTTGGCCAGGTTTCCCAGTCCTTGTTATACACAGTGTAAAATTACTGGTTTATCAAAGAGTCTGAACTAGATGAGACATTAAAATTAAATCATTGGTTTAAAAAAGAAACTTAAATCACTGGGTCTCCAATCAGTTCTTACCATGCTGTGTTGAATTCTTCCTTTCTACCTCTCACTGACATCACAGATTCCTTAACTTCTTGGCCACCTTCAGCTATGAGACATGCCAGTCCAACATGAAATCTCAATCCCTGTCCATTTCAGTGGTCCTCTCCTCCCCAAGCTCAGGCTTGTCCCGTGGCCAGAGCCACATGCACTGGACCCTAGTCTTTTTCAGATCTTTACTCAAACGTCACCTTCTAAGTGAGGTCTTCCTGGCCTGTCTTACTCAAAACCGTGTCGCGTCTCCCCACCCTGGCACTTCCCATCTCTTTCCCTGCTTGATTTTCTCCCTAGCCCTGTCACCTTTAATACCTTAAATGCTTTACTTACTGTTCTTATTATCTGTCTCCCTCCACTAGAACGAACCTCCAAGAAGGAAAGGATTTGGGTTTGTTTTGCTCACTGCTGGGTCTTCAGCACCTAGACTAGGGCCAGGCACATAGTGGTCACTCACAAATACTTGCTGCATGAGTAGCTACGAAGGGATGTGAGCTCTTCCTCCTGCCACCTTGCTCTGGTTCCGCTGTCCTGCCCAGACAGGCACAATTCTGCTGCATAAACAGATGTTCACCGGGTATTGGGGTGCCTATCTTTCCTTCTAGTTTTCTAGTGTGGAAGACCATCTGAGAAGCCCCCTCACGTGGCTTAGAGTGGGCTGTGATTCCTGCCCTTCCCCTGGGGGAGGAAGGACAAGCTGTGGTGCTGTACAGAGGCTGAGCATGTACCACTGAAGACCCCCTGGGATTCTTCCAGTCCTCTCTTATAGCGGCTGGTGGAGGGGTTGAGGGTACGTCTGGCAGCTGTCCTTAGAATGTGGAGACCTTGGCACCCTCATCCTTGCTGGAAGAATTCAGCCATAATTCAGCGACCACAGGAAAAGAACCATTCTGTGTCCTGTTAAGTGTATAAAAGATACATGAAGCCACAGACTTTGTAGATCTTTGGGCATTCAGAGGAGTGAGATACTTCTTAATTACAGGCAGACCTCGGAGATATCACGGGTTTGGTTCCAGACCACGGCAATAAAGCATATATCTCAAAAAAGCATATATCTCAATAAAGCGAGTCACGTGAATTTTTTGGTTTCCCAGTGCGTAGAAAAATTATATTTACACTATTACTCTAGTCTGTTAAGTGTGCAATAGCATCATGTCTAAAAAAACAATGTATATACCTTAATTTAAAAATACTTTACTGCTAAAAACTGCTAACCATCATCTGAGTCTTCCGTGAGTCATAATCTTTCTGCTGGTGGGGAGGCTTTTGCCTCCATGTTGATGGCTGTTCACTGATCAGGGTGGTCGCTGAAGGCTGGGAAGGCCGTGGCAATTTCTTAAAATAAGACGACAGTGAGGTTTGCTGCACCAGTAGACTCTTCCTTTCATGAACCATTTCCGTATACTATAAAACGCTGTTTGAAAGCATTTTACCCACCAGAGAACTTCTTTTAGAATTGGAGTCAGTCTTCTCAAAACCTGCTGCTGCTTTATCAACTAAGTTTATGTAATATCCTAAATTCTTTGTTGTCATTTTAACAGTCTTCACCAGGAGTAGATTCCACCACAAGAAACCACTTTCTTTGCTCATCCAAAAGAAGCAATACCTCATGGTTAAGTTTTATCATGAGGTTGTAGCAATTCAGTCACATCTTCAGGCTCTACTTCTAATTCTAATTCCCTTGCTATTCCCACCACATCTGCAGTTACTTCCTCCACTGAAGTCTTGAACCCCTCAAAGTCACCCCTGAGGGTTTGAATCAACTTCTTCCAAATTCCTGTTAATGTTGATATTGTGACCTCTTCCCGTGAATCACACATGTTCTTAATGGCATCTAGAATGATGAATCCTTTCCAGAAGGTTTTCTGTTGACTTTGCCCAGATCCATCAGAGGAGTTACCATCTGTGGCAGCTACAGCCTCACAAAATTTATTTCCTAAAGACTGATACTTGAATGTTGAAATTATTCCTTGATCCATGGGCTGCAGAATGGATGTTCTGTGTTTAGCAGGCATGAAAACATTAATCTTGTTGTAAATCTTTATCAGAGTTCTTGGGTGACCAGGTGCAATGTCACTGAGCAGTCATATTTTGAAAGGAATCTTTTTTTCTGAGCAGTAGGCCTCAACAGTGGGCTTAAAATATTCAGTAAACCGTGTTGTAAACAGATGTGTGTCATCCAGGCTTTATTGTACCATTTATAGAGAGAGCACAGGCAAAGTAGATGTAGCATAATTCTTAACGGCCCTAGGATTTCTGGAATAGTAAATGAGCATTGGCTTCAACTTAAAGTCACCAGCTGCGTTAGCTCTTAACAAGAAAGTCAGCCTGTCCTTGGAGGCTTTGAAGCCAGGCATCGATGTCTCTTCACTAGCTATGAAAGTCCTAGATGGCATCTTCTTCCAATAGAAAGTGGTTTCATCTACACTGAAAATCTGTCGTTTAATGTAGCCACCTGTGTTAATTATCTGAGCTATAGAGCTTCTGGATGACTTGCCGCAGCTTCTTCATCAGCACTTGCTGCTTCACCTGGCACTTTGATGTTATGCAGATGGCTTCTTTCCTTAACCTTCATGAACCAGCCTCTGCTGGCTTCACACTTTTTTCTTCTGCAGCTTCCTCACCTCTCTCAGCCTCCACAGAATTGAAGAGAGTTACGGCCGTGCCCTGGATTAGGTTTTGGCTTAAGGGAATGTTGTGGCTGCTTTGATCTTCTATCCAGACCACTAAAACTTTCTCCATATCAGCCATAAGTCTGTTTTGCTTTCTTATCATTCTTATTTTCACTAGAGTCGCCCTTTTGATTTCTTTCAAGAACTTCTCCTTTGCATTCGAAAGTTGGCTAACTGTCTGCCACAAGAGGCCTAGCTTTTGGCCCATCTTGGCTTTCGACATGCCTTCCTCACTAAGCTTAATCATGTATATTTTCTGATTTGAAGTGAGAGACGTGAGACTCTTCTTTTCATTGAACACTTAGAGGCCATTGTAGGGTTATTAATTGACCTAATTTCAATATTGTTGTGTCTCAGGGAATAGGGAGGCCTGTGGAGGAGATGGACGGGAACAGCAGGTCAGTGAGGCAGTCAGAACACGTGCCACGTGGTTTCTCGTGCCCTAAAACAACTACAGTAGTAACATCAAAGATCCCTGATCACAGATCACCATAGCAAATATGATAATAATGGAAACGCTAGAAATATTGTGAGATTACCAAAATGTGACAGAGATGCAAAGTGAGCAAATGCTGTCAGGAAAACGGTGCTGATAGACTTGCTTGATGCACAGTTGCCACAAACCTTCAATTTGTAAAAAACGTAAATCTAGAAAGCACAACAAAGTGAAGTGCAATAAAGCGAGGTGTGCCTGTGTAGTGATATTGACATTCCGATTCTTTTAAACTGTTAATATTCCTATTTTCAGTGAGTTTAATGGTATTTCCCAAATTCAAACAAATGGACTCATAAAGAAGCCAGAAAAAAAATAGCTAATACTTAGTTAATGCCTAGTGTTCTCAGCCTTTTACAGTATTAACCTGTTTAATCCCTTAATTCAACCATCCTTTGAGGAGGTACTACTATTATCCCAATTTTACAGATGAGGAAACTGAAGCACAGAGAGGTTATGCAACCTGCCTGAGGTTACACAGCTAGTTAAGTGGCAGAGTTGGGACTTGAACCCAAGCAGTGTAGCTCTAGAGTCTGTGCTCTTACCAGTGAGTTTATACTGCAGCATTAGGAGTTGATTGGTCCCAAGGAATAATAAGTTCACATCTGTCCAGATACAGTCCCAGTTTCCACCTAGAATATCAGTCAGCAGTAAGGCTGTTGTATCTTGCTCAACTCTTTCTGTATGCTTCCAGCACCTA
This sequence comes from Hyperoodon ampullatus, assembly GCF_949752795.1. Lineage (NCBI taxonomy): Eukaryota > Metazoa > Chordata > Mammalia > Artiodactyla > Ziphiidae > Hyperoodon > Hyperoodon ampullatus. The sequence goes on from NC_136932.1 coordinate 51,517,695, forward strand.
ACTTTGTCCTCTCTCACCCTGTCAGGTGTTGTTGAGGTGTACAGGGTAACCAAACGTGTGGAGCTGGGGATAAAAGCCACTGCAGTGTGCAGTGAGAAACTCCAGCAGTTGCTGAAGGACATCGATAAAGTATGGAATAACCTGATTGGCTTCATGTCACTCGCCACACTCGCGGTAAGCCCACTAGACAATTTAGCAGTTGCTTTCCTTCTAGAGACCTAAGCTGTAAAGCTGAGTGTATGTTCCTGCGATGGCACTTATTGGAGGATGAAGGTGCCTCCTGTATCAAGTTATGTTAAAGGAAGGAGATAACATTTGTTCCATTAGTTGATTAGTACCAGGTAGGTTTCTGGATAGTTCCCAGGACCGTTGTACCTAAATAAAATGAGAGTGTAGGAAAATGTTCTCTATCTACATCCTTCTTAAGTCCCGTATGTACATGCATGTTTTGCAAAGCACTCGTTTGAGTTTCTCCCTTTGCATTTCTAGTTCTTTCTGTCCCCATTTGTGTCCTTTTAAAAAACCGTACTATGAAAACACTAATTCAGAAAGATACATGCACCCCAATGTTCATAGCAGCACTATTTACAATAGCGAAGACTTGGAAGCAACCTAAATGTCCATCAATAGAGGAATGGATAAAGAAGATGGAATACTACTCAGCAATAAAACAGAATGAAATTTTGCCCTTTGCAGCAACATGGATGGACTTCAAGGGCATTATGCTCAGTGAAATAAGTCAGAGAGAGAAAGACAAATGCTGTATGATATCATTTATATGTGGAATCCAAAAAATAATACAACAAACTAGTGAATATAACAGAAAAGAAGCAGACTCGGGACTTCCCTGGTGGCGCAGTGGTTAAGACTCCACACTCCCAATGCAGGAGGCCTGGGATTTGATCCCTCGTCAGGGAACTAGATCCCACACGCATGCTGCAACTAAGGAGCCCGCCTGCCGCAACTAAGACCCGGCACAACCAAATAAATATTTTTTAAAAAAAGAAGCAGCAGCAGGCTCACAGATACAGAGAACAAACTGAACGAGTGGTTACCAGTGGGGAGAGGGAAGTGGGGAGGGGCGGGGTAGGGGTAGGGGAGTAAAAGGTGCAGCTACTGTGTATAAAATAAGGAAGCTACAAGGATACATTGTACAACGCGGGTAATATAACCAGTATTTTATAATAACTATAAATGGAGTGTAACCTTTTGAAACTGTGAATCACTGTTACATACCTGAAACTAATATATTCTACATCAACTGTACCTCAAAAAAAAATTTTTTTTAAACCTAAGTGAAACAAACAAAAGACGGTATGATACATCTTGTTGCTATCCTGTGGTTCATTTAGCCGGTTTACTTTCTTAGGGTCTTGGATTGTTTTCATGGTTTTCCCGTTATGAATAGTTTTACTCTGAATACCATTAAACAAATGACTGTTTCCCCTTTTGGGATATAGTGTCTCCAAGAGGACTTAAGAGGTCAGAGTGCATGGCTGCACATGTATGCGCCTGCCTGCATATAGCTGTTGTTACATGTGTTATATGGATTTACAGGGAGCTTAGGGGCTAGTTGACAGTGCTATCAGCAATATATAAGTATACATTTCTTTACATTGTATTCTAGCTTTGTCAATTTCTTACTTTAACAAGTGTGTAAACGATTTCATAAAAGTTTTTAAATTTCTTTCATTTCCTGAGGGGCTAGCCAGTGTCTCAAATGATAATTTACTATTTTCATTTCCTTTGTGTATAAACCGATCATCTATCTCTTTTGACCATTTGACCATATAGTCAATGAAATATTGTATTGACCATACATGTTTCGTACTTGTAATAGACTTATTCACACATGTGTGTGTGCTCATAAGATTACATCAGTTATTTTTTTTCTTCTTCTATTTCTTCCCCTTTTTATTTTTTTTAAATTTTTATTATTCATTTATTTATTTGTTTTTGGCCATTTTGGATCTTCGTTGCTGTGCGTGGGCTTTCTCTAGTTGTAGCGAGCGGGGGCCACTCTTTGTTGTGGTGCGCGGGCTTCTCATTGCGGTGGCTTCCCTTGTTGCTGGGCACAGGCTCTATGCGCGCAGGCTTCAGTAGTTGTGTCTCACGGGCTTCAGTAGTTGTGGCTGGTGGGCTCTAGAGCGCAGGCTCAGTAGTTGTGGCGCACGGGCTTAGTTGCTTTGCTGCATGTGGGATCTTCCTGGACCAGGGAATCGAACCCATGTCCCCTGCATTGGCAGGCGGATTCTTGACCACTGCACCACCAGGGAAGTCCTCGTCCCCTTTTTAAAATATTTCATGGGGCAAAACTATTTTATTTTTATATATTCATACTTATTCAGTTTGTCTGTGATAATATCCTTTATTTCACAATTTATCTTCCTTCCACAGCTGGAATAAATATGCTGTTCCATTTTCTTTCTTCTTTTCCTTACACTTTACCATGTGCCCCATCTGAAAGAGCAGCCAGTTCTCATTGCGCTGCACTGATGCTCAGGAGGACTCCCGGCTCTCCCAGCAACCTGTCTTCAAGGGCAAGCACATCCTCTCTCCACTGTTACGTTGCTTCTGGCTTGTACTATTAAGTTCTTAAAGCATTTGAATCATTTCCCAAATCTCTTATTTTGTTCTCTTTGGCCATTTTTCAATTTATAACCTAATTATTTTTTTAAAATACTGTGTGGCCAATACAATAAGAAATGAAGTTATAAATATTTGAAAAGAAGAGATAAAATTATGTTCATTGGGTGATAAGAAATACTTATAGAAAACTGAATTCAAGAGGTTAAATTTAACAAGTTTGGCAAAAATTCATAGCATTCTTTTTTTTTTAAGACTTTTTTTGATGTGGACCATTTTTAAAGTCTTTATTGAATTTGTTACAATATTGCTTCTGTTTTATGTTTGGTTTTTTTGGCCGCAAGGCATATGGGATCTTAGTTCCCCAACCAGGGATCAAACCTGCACCCTCTGCATTGGTAGCACGGGGTCTTAACCACGGGACTGCCAGCGAAGCCCCCTACTGGTTCATTTTTTTATCCACTATCAATTCATTCTGCACACCACTCTCAGATGTCTCTTTCTAAAATGCTAATCTGATTGTGTCATTTATATCCCATTTAAAATCCTGCAGTGACTCTCCGTGGTCTTCGGGGTCAAGTTTAAACTCCTTAGCTCAGTGAGTAAGGTCTTTTCCATCACTTGGGCTGCCCTGGCCTCTCTTTCTCTGTTAGACTGCTTTCCCCTCTGGCCTTTGCGTCATTTGTCCCAGAATTCATTCCAAGAGGCCTTCAGTCTGCATTAGATGCCCTTCCTGTGTGTGTCCATAGCACATATTCTGTCAGGGCACTAACCACGCTTCTTGATAATTGTGTTTGCTTGTTTCTTGCCCACTAGCTTCTCAGCTCCTTAAAAGCAGGACTGTGTCCTTGATTTATTTTTTTAATTGAAGTATAGTAGATTTACAATATTGTGTTAGTTTCAGGTGTATAGCATAGTGATCTGTTTTTTTTTTTGTTTTTTGCAGATTATATTCCACTATAGGTTATTACAAGATATTGAATATAGTTCCCTGTGCTCTACAGTAAATCCTTGTTGCTTATCTATTTTATATGTAGTAGTTTGTATCTGTTAGTCTCATACTCCTAATTTGTCCCTCCGCCTCCCCCCTTCCTTTTGGTGGCCATAAGTTGGTTTTCTATGTCTGTGAGTCTGCTTTTTATGTACATTGATTTGTATTTCTTAGATTAGATTCCACATGTGATACCGTATAGTGTGTGTCCTTTTTTCCTTTGTGTTCTAACACAGCGTTTGGTGGGACTTTGTACCTTTTGTTTTACACTTTTTTGAACTTTCCAGTTTTTTTCAAGCAAGATAAGCATTTTTGTACCTCATTATTTTAATAACTGGTTTAAAATTTTTAATAAATGGATAAGGAAAATAAAAACAAAGGGAAAATGAAACTAGGGAAATAAGTTAAAGCCAGGTATGAAGTGTACAGAAATATGTGCTTTTTTTTTTTTGGCCTTGAGGCATGCAGGATCTTAGCTCCCGATCAGGGATTGAAACCACCCTTGGCAGTGAAAGCCCAGGGTCCTAACCACTGGACCACCAGAGAATTCCCCAAAAATGTGTGCTTTTAAAGTGCTGGCATTTGCTAGTGGTGAGCTGTACCGTTGACCCTTTCTAGGCACTGATGTAAAGAAGACGTGGTCAGTTCCATGATTCACTGTGTTCGTAACATAAAAATAAACCCTCTACTCAGGAAGCATAATTATTCCTTGTACTCAGAAAGAAACTTCTTTTGTGGGTTCTCATAAAGAGGAAACTAACATAATCTCCATTATCTTCAAAAATATCCTTTCAGTAAAGAAAGCAGCAGGTTTCATTGAGTAGTTTCTTAGGAAATCTCTCCGTAGAGATCGAATGGCATATAGCTCCAAGTACAAATTAGTGGAAGTCGTTCCAAACGGGAAAAGAATAGATGAAATGGTAGACGAGAAAAAACGTGTGGCAGCACATACTGACAGTGACCGCAAGTCTTTGCTCTGTAAAGAAAACATATACGTTAGTGAGAACTATACCAGCTTCCAGTAAAATCAGAACAAAAACATGAAGTGATTCATAGAGGAGGCACAGCTAAGCAGTAAACATTAATTCAAATTAAAACAAGATCTCAGTTTTTACCTCCTAATAAACCCAGTGTGGGGTTTGGTTTATTTATTTGAACCCTGATCGTGTTGATATGGTAAAACTGGACTACTTCTTAGGGAATTTATTAGGAATTCATTGATTAGGAAATTGGTACCACCCTGTGGGAAAGGTGTCTGGCGACACGCTTTCCCCTCCACCTGTGAACTCGTTGAGAACAAGGACCAAGACCACATTTTGTTCATTTTCTGTCTGACCAGGCACCGTGTAAATACCCGGTAAGTGCTGAATGAATGAAAGGACTTGAAAACATTCAGAGCGGTTGACTTGGTAATTCCACTTCTCAGAAAACTGCCTAAGGCAAGAGTTCTACATACAAACTCACAAAAAGAAGCAAGTTAAAAGCACAAGTTGTTCTCTGTAAAAGTGAAAAATTGAAAATAACCTGAAAGTCCAAATCTGGAGAATTAGTTGTGTGACTCTTCATACTAGGATGTTAGGCCGCCATTTTTTAAAGAAGCACAAAGTTTGAAATAACACAGAACTATTACTACAGGGCTAGAAAGAAATATGCCAGAATAGTGATAGGGTTGTGTTTGGGTGATAAAACCCTGGTGTTTTTTAAAAATACTTCTAAACTCCAGCTACGCATGAAGTTGGTTGGCCAGTAATGTACGTGGCGTGCCTGTGAGGCTGTGGGGTGGAGAGGGACATGTTACCAGGTGTGTCCCCTTTGCGTCGTTAGCATCACAGTTCATCAGAGCCTCTCGGTCTCACAAAGGTCTCACCTTTAGGAGAAAATCTAGAGATTCTCTCACCTTTAGGAATCTAGAGATCATTGTGGGTCTGGGTCTCTCCTAATTCACCCACCTTCTGCTCCTAACCCTGTGCTGATATGACCACATCAAGCCTAAATATCGGCATCATCATTAGCCAACTTTTACTGGGTGATCACTGTGTGCTAGACCCTATTCATAACTCTTTACATAGATACAATTAATACAACAGTCTTGAGGGTAGATACTGTTATTCTCCCCCTTTCTTACAGTTAAAGAAACCCAGGCACAGAGATATTGGTGAGACCTGGACTCAGTCTGAAAGTCCTAATCCTGCTTTTTCAACCACTATATTCTGCTGCCTCCTTGAAATGGGCAAGTTGGGTGGGTAAAAGCAGAAAGGCAAAAGCCTTTTGGGGAAGGGTGGGTTGTTATTTAGCATCAAGGTTGATGAGATGAAACACCAGGAGTCTATCTGGGCAGCAACTTGATATAAACAGTCAAGTTCTTTTCTGTACACTTTTCCCCCTGTTTATATCCCAGGACTATAGAGTAGCTTAAAAGAGTCCCCCTTACCACTTAGATTTTAAGTTTCTTTGTTCCAGTGACAGTCAGTTTCTTCTTGTAATTAACATTTTGAAAGCTAGACTTCTAGACAAACCCATCTTTTCTGGTGCTATTAGAAAAAGATGGCTGTGGGAATTCCCTGGCGATCCAGTGGTTAGGACTCGACGCTTTCACTGCCGAGGGTCCGGGTTCAATCCCTGGTTGGGGAACTAAGGTGTTATAAGCTGCCTGGCAGGGCCAGAAAAAAAAAGAAAAAGAAAAAGATGGCTGTGATTGCAAAGCATCTTTCTTTGCTGTGAACTCTTAAAGAAAAGGTATCACAAAAGACCAAGTGTGTTAACCAGGTTCGTTATGTATTAGTCCTTTTCAGTTTGGAGCAAAGGATATTTGGGGAGAATCTTGGCCTGGATTACTGCTTTAAGGGAGCTGCTGTCAGTGGGTGAGATGGAAGTCAGTTTCATCCTGGTACATCTTGCTCATGAGAAAGGCTTGCCTTCTTGACTCTGCTTGCCCCTCCAGACCTTTCTTTTCTTTTTTCTTTTTCTGTAAAATATATATACAGTAAAATGAAAAAAATCTTAGTTATACCGCTCAATGGTTTTTACATATGCATACCTCATATAACCCATACCCCTATCAAGATACAGAATAGCCCATCATCCCAGAAGCTTTCCTTATGTTCCTCTGTTGTCATCACCCCACTCAGAGATAAATCATGTTCTGGTTTTTTATACTAAGGATTAGTTTTGTTCAGACCTTTTTAAAGAAGCCATAGAATTTGGTTTTGTGATTTCAAAGGAAGCCTGTTGGGTTTGGTCACACATCTAACTTAGGAGTATTGCCCTCTCACTTACAGTGGTTCTAAATCCCTCCACATGGGAAAATAGGAGGTAAGTGGGAAGAGTGGACAGGCATTCTTGCCCTGTCCTTCAAACTCCCATTAAGAACATCCATTTCTAGCATCCATGTCTAGATGCTAGAGTGATTTTTACCTGACATTTTTTAGGCACCAGGGAAGGGTAGGTATCTGCCGCTAGACAACACAGGAATGCATTGCACGTTGTACATGACCGCCACTGAGTATTTGTTTCTCCAATTACCCATGCTATTCCAGTTATAGTTGCTTTTTTCACCAGGTTAGCTGTGACAGAAAAATAATCATTCTTAGGTATTTTTCCTGATTATACCATGGCATTTCCTCTTGATAACTGGTAGGTCCTCAGTCTATAAAACTTACTTGAACTTCCCACTGCATGAATAGCATACACTCTGCAGAGGAAGTATAAGGTTAAACTTGTCATGAAGAAGACAAGATACTTTAAAAATAGATGTGTAAATGTAAATGACACAAAAACCAACATCTGTGTAATTTAACTCAGTTGCAACAGAGCTATACAAACGCCAAGGACTCTGTATTAGAGGCTCAAAGCAGAGAAATCATCACTAGAGAGAGAGGCATAATTGAGGTTGTATAGGCAGCTTTTAACTTTTTACATCATTACTTCATTTTAAGTAGAATTTAAAGTTATTTATTGAACTTAATTGCCACAGTCAGGGTCTTTGATTCCAATAACACTGATGTAATAGTTACTGTTTCTTTTGCACCTAAAACCTGCTTGGCATTGTGCTGTGTGCTCTCCATTCCTTCTCATGTAGTCCTGGTAACAATCCCACAAGGTCAGTAGTGTAATCCCCATTTTTACAAGGGCAGAAATTGGGGCTCAGAAAAGATGAAACTTGCCTGAAACTTGGAAGTCATTGTCTAAAAATCCATTCTTCTTCTTTCTGTGTTGGTCCCAGCTTCCCATGTATTAAAAAATGACTTGTTTCGGGGCTTCCCTGGTGGCACAGTGGTTGAGAGTCCGCCTGCCGGTGCAGTGGACACAGGTTTGTGCCCCGGTCTGGGAAGATCCCACATGCCGCGGAGCGACTGGGCCCGTGAGCCATGGCCGCTGAGCCTGCGTGTCCGGAGCCTGTGCTCCGCAATAGGAGAGGCCACCACAGTGAGAGGCCCGTGTACCGCAAAAAAAAAAAAAAAAGACTTGTTTCTTCCCACAAAGACTCCATGAAACTATTCCCATCAAAAGGAGGCTGCATTACTTTTCTCCAGTGAAAAAGTTCCAGGATGCAGCTTGGGCTAAGGAAAGCAGAGTACACAGTCTTAACCTCCAAATTGTGGCTCCTTAATATTTCTTTAAGCTGGAAGTGATACTAGCAAAGTTTCACATTTCCCTTTCCCTTTCATGCTCCCTTTATCCATGGACTAAAACTCCCTCTTGTGGCAAAAGCCTATCTCCTCTGGGCACAGGTTGAAGGAACTTTTTTCTCAAGAGATAAAAAGCCCCTATTTTAGTGAGATGAGTGAATTGTTATCTTAAAGTTTTATCTCATGCTTGTGGATTAAATTGAAGTTCAGTAGCTTGGTAACCAAGACTCAGTCCTGGAAAACAATACTAACCCATTTTTGCCATATAAAATCTACGAGAAGAGACAGGACTGTTACTCTCCTGACCTGTGGTCAACTGAAAATCACCCTGGCTCTGTGATTCCACTCTTACCCTCAGTATAATAAAATTCTTCTGTACTTCCTTTTGATGTAAAATAAGCAGTGAATTTCAGAGTACTTACTTCCCATTGCTGTGGCATGTCAGGAGAACAGTTTTTTTGTTTTGTTTTTTAATTAATTAATTAATTAATTTATTTATTTATTTTTGGCTGTGTTGGGTCTTCGTTGCTGCACGCGGGCTTTCTCTAGTTGCAGTGAGCGGGGGCTACTCTTTGTTGTGGTGCGCGGGCTTCTCATTGCAGTGGCCTGTTGCGGAGCACGGGCTCTAGGCACGTGGGCTTCAGTAGTTGTGGCATGAGGGCTCAGTAGTTGCAGCTCGCGGGCTCTAGAGCGCAGGCTCAGTAGTTGTGGTGCACAGGCTTAGCTGCTCCGTGGCACTTGGGATCTTCCCGAACCAGGGCTCGAACCCGTGTCCCCTGCATTGGCAGGTGGACTCTTAACCACTGTGCCACCCGGGAAGCCCCAGAACAGTTTATTTTTTTTTTAGTAATGATAGCATTTTTGTCATCTTGCCAGTCCGCACAGTGTTTTAGAGACAGAATCTTCATCATGTCTCTGCACGGCTATCTTCAGTTGGCAGAAGGTGGATTTGGTAGACAGAATAACACCTCCCCGCCCCCCTAAAATGTCCGTGTCCTAATCCCTAGAACCTGTGAATGTTTTACCTTATGTGGTAAAAGGGACTTTGCAGATGTGATTAAGTTAAGGGTCTTTGGGTGGGAAACTTATCCTGGATTATCTGGGTGGGCCCAGAGGCATGACAAGGATCCTTGTAAGAGGATGGCAGGAGAAGAAGAATGAGAAAAAGCAATGTGACAGTCGAGGCAGAGAGAGAAATTGGCAGATGCTACACTATTGCTTTTGAAGATGGAACCGTGATCCACAGAGTATGCAGGCAGTCTCTAGAAACTAGAGAAGGCAAAGAGGCAGATTCTCACCTAGAGCTTGGATAAGGAGGAATAGAGTGTTGCCAACCCACTTTAGATTGCTGACCTCCAGAAGTGGAAGAGAATAAATTTATGTTGTTTTAAGTCACTAAATTTATGCTAATTTGTTATAGTAGCAGTAGGAAAAATTACCAGAAAAAAAAAAAACACATTGTAACCAAGAATGGTTAGATTGTAACCAAAATCAAAGGTGTGGAATTGCTTGTGGAACGTGTCTAGATCACTCTTTGTATCAGTCAAATTAAGTTTTGTAGTGGTAACAAACAACACCTCCCAGCCCCAGTTCTTAGCAATGTGAAACAACAGAGCTTTATTCCTAGCTCCTGTTCCAGGTCCATCTCAAGTTGGAGGGACCCTATGCCATGTCCTCCTTACTCAGGGATCTGGGTTGATAGAGCCAACACCGAGTGGAACATAGTTGGTCACTGTGGGCGTATCAAGGGAACATGACAGATAGCACATTGGTCTGGCTTCCTTCCAGAAGTGACCATATTATACTCACAGTCTGTTAACCCCATGGCAAGTTACACGACTGTGCCTAATTGAGAGGGACAGGGAAGGCCCATCCTACATTTGTCCGGAAGGAGGAGAATAAGTCTACTGGTAAAGAACACTAAACTACTACCAAACTCTTCTTCCTTAATAATGATTTTCTTGGATACCATTTTAGTAATTTATTACTGGCTAAAGATTCAGGATTATCTATCCCAGCCTGACTCTGGGACTTGTCAGTGTATGCAGGTCATGTGTAACACAGCTGGGTTTTTAATCTTCACTAAATGCATGACAGACTTGCCAGGTAAAGTAGGTGATATGCAATCTAAGGTGCCTGTAGAGGGCATAACCTCCTTATAGAATTCGGGCCATTTGATTGGTGTCACACTGTGTACTACAATAATCTCCCTGCTAATAGATGTGTATTTATAAAGGTTAATTTTATCATTTGAAAGATTAATTTGACTACAGGGTAATTTATGCAGAGCCTTGTGATTTTCACTGGAAATGACGATATGACCTTTTCATTGGCTTCTTTTATTCCTTTGGTAAACAGGTATTAAAAGGGCTTTTATTAACTTGGATTTGATTTCAAGATTCAGAGTTTCCCCGGGTTCTAATTATTTCTCAAATAGTCCTCATTTAGTAACATGATAAATGTCTATAATGTAGATTATAGACATACTACTATGTTTTTAACCTCTTCAAAAAGCTTGTTAGATTTTGTCAAAGTGAATAATCGTGATGATCCTTTAGAGTACTTTATCCTTTCCAGAGCCCTTTTTATGTATCTGTGAGGGTCCTAACACCAATTGAAGGAGGGAGGGAGGGCAAGTGAAACTGTTACTATTTTACAAAGGACAGAATTGGACAGCAGACAGATGATAATTCCACCTGCTTCTAGGTTTGACCAAATTGGCTGTGATGACACTAAAAAACAAACAAAAAATTATCCTCTGGCTTGGCTAAGGCCATGTAGGCTCACACAGCTGAAACTTCCACCTCCCTTTTTCTTCTCTGAGAACTGTGTATCCTTCCTTCCTTAAGGGTGATCCAAATGGATTCAGCTCAGGTTAGTTTAAGAGAGGTTTATGGAACCTAGCACATGGTTTACTATTTCAAATTAGAAATGGATGGGGAGGCACTTCCCTGGTGGTCCAGTGGCCGAGACTCCACGCTCCCAATGTAGGGGTCCCGGGTTCGATCCCTGGTGAGGGAAGTAGATCCCATATGCATGCTACAACTAAGAGTTCGCATGCCGCAACAATGATCCTGATTGCTGCGACTAAGACCCAATGCAGCCAAATAAATGAATAAATATGTTTTTAAAAGATACTTATTTCGTATTAAAAAGAACTGGTTGGGGAAATGTCATATATAATCTACACATTTTTCTAGGGAGAAGCTTTTTTTTTCCTGAGGAAGAAGAATACAGTTTTGCAAATACAAAGACAGTATAGTAACTCCTCAGTGGTTCAGCCTAAAGGAACTATAGAACATGTAGCTATTATTTTATTGTCAAATTTGCCATCATCCTGGTCACCTCAGTATTCATGAGGAAAAAACAGCCAACATCCCAGGCTCCCAGATCCTTGACTCTCTGGACTACAAGCCCCTTGTCTCTGTTTCACTTGAGCCACCCACCTGCATGATCACACTGGACTGTGTTATCACATCACACTGCAGAGCCTGGGCAATCTTAAACTCAGACATCTTTCTGAGCCCAACTTGGTAACTCTAGAACTTTCTCACACTTGACTTGCTCTGCTCTGGTTTTTGGTTCTCAAGACAGGACAGTGGACCCTTTTACTTTGTTCCTATCCACTCCCTTCCATCTTCACTTCCTTTCCCACCTGCTTTGTCCTTAATGTCTGAGGTTATTGATGTCTGTCACAGGACAACCAGCTGTCCCGGTTTGCTCAGAACCGAGGGGTGTCCTCAGAGCTAAAATGGCAACAGTCTGGCACAGACCAGGAAGTTGGTCACCCTAGTCCATTGTATCCACATGTGGAAATACTATATGACGGTGCTGCATGCATCTCTTCCCAACCCCATGTTCAGTGACATCACATTGGTAGCTCAAAATCGACCATAGGGGGAGCATTTCTTCAAATCAGGGCTTGACTTGTTTTGTTGATTGTCTAGACTTAAGGTGATAGAGAAAATGTTAATAATGTAGATTAAACTTAAAAGTATGCTGTGTCTGGGGCTTCCCTGGTGGCGCAGTGGTTGAGAGTCCGCCTGCCGATGCGCAGGGGACACGGGTTCGTGCCCCGGTCCGGGAGGATCCCACATGCCACGGTGCGGCTGGGCCCGTGAGCCATGGCCGCTGGGCCTGCGTGTCCGGAGCCTGTGTTCCCCAGCGGGAGAGGCCACAACAGTGAGAGGCCAGCGTACCGCAAAAAAAAAAAAAAAAAAAAAAAAGAAGTATGCTGTGTCTGTAGCCATTATGTTGTGAGTAGAACCAAAAGTTGAGGAAAGATTCTCCAGTATTCAAGGACTGTTATCTGATTCAGCAAAGAAGTCACTCGTGTATTTGCCAGACAAGTGAGGCTCTGAAGTGCGTCTGAGTCATCTCAGTCTAGCCCTAGTCCTCCACGTGAAAACATCAGCCTTCGCATCAGAGCTAACACTCTTCCAGGAAAGCGAGCAAAGGTTGTTGACCTAAGAGTTGGGCAAAAATCCAAGAAAGCATTTTGTGAGAACAAGATACATTGTGGAATTTATAGGAAAGATGATGGTGTGTTTTATTATTTGTAGATTGTGTGCTACACATTCTTTATATCAGCAAAATGTATAATCAACTTACACACGTGTGTGGGTTTATGTGTATATATGTATTTATATGCGTGCACACATACGTCTTCCTCTTTGGAAAGTCAGTTCTTAATAGTCGGGGTGGGGAGCAGTTTTGCCCCCAAATTAGCCAGGGATCCTACATGCGGAGGACAGGTCTTACAGATCTTTTAAGCTCGTCTTAACAATTATCCAGCTTAAAATGTCAATGGTGCCAAGTTTGAGAAACTCTGCTCTAGGGCATATATAAGAAAAATAAATTAGTTCATGTATACCTAACTTTTACACATTAAGAATCCAAAATCTTTTTTTCTTAATTGTTTTAATTGAAGTATAATTGATTTACAATGTTGTGTTAATTTCTGCTGTACAGCAAAGTGATTCAGCTATATATAATATACATTCTTTTTTTTACATTCTTTTCCATTATGGTTTATCACAGGATACTGAATATAGTTCCCTGTGCTATACAGTAGGACCTTGTTGTTTATCCATCCTATATGTAATAGTTTGCATCTGCTAACCGCAAACTCCCAGTCCATCCCTCCCCTAACCCCTGCCCCCTGTGCAGCCACCAGTCTGTTCTCTGTGTCTGTGATTCTGTTTTTGTTTCATAGGTAGGTTCATTTGTGTCATATTTTAGATTCCACATATAAGTGATATCATATGGTATTTGTCTTTCTCTTTCTGGCTTAATTCACTTAGTATGATAATCTCTAGTTCCATCCATGTTGCTGCAAAGGGCATTATTTCGTTCTTTTTTATAGCTGAGTACTATTCCATTGTATATATGTGCCACATCTTTACCCAATTCATCTGTTGATGGACATTTAGGTTGTTTCCATGTCTTGGCTATTGTAAACAGTGCTGCTGTGAACATAGGGGTGTGTGTATATCTTTTTGAATTATAGTTTTGTCTGGATATATGGCCCAGGAGTGGGATTGATGGATCCTATGGTAATTCTATTTTTAGCTTTCTGAGGAACCTCCATACTGTTTTCCATAGTGACTGCACCAACTTACAGTCCCACCAACAGTGTAGGAGGGTTCCCTTTTCTCCACACCCTCTCTAGCATTTGTTACTTGTAGACTTTTTAATGATGGCCATTCTGACCGGTGTGAGGTGGTACCTCATTGTAGTTTTGATTTGCATTTCTCTAATAATTAGCGATGTTGAGCATCTTTTCATGTGCCTATTGGCCATCTGTATTTCTTCTTAGAAGAAATGTCTATTTAGGTCCTCTGCCCATTTTTCGATTGGGTTGTTTTTTTGCTGTTGAGTTGTATGAGCTGTTTGTATATTTTGGAAATTAAGCCCTTGTCAGTTGCATCATTTGCAAATGTTTTCTACCATTCTGGTTTTTTGCTTTGTTTTTCTGCTTTTCTTTGGTTGTTTTTGTCTTGTTTTATTATTCAAGTGTTTTTCGTAGTCGAGGAATAACGAATATACAATGAAATGCACAGATCTTAAATGTATAGTTGGACCAGTTTTGACAAATGCACACAACCATGTAGCACACACCCCATTGGTATATGGAGTGTCTTCATCACCCCCTAAAGTTCCCTTTTGCCCCTTCCCAGTCAATCCCCTGATCTGATTCCAAAAACAACCAGTGATCCATTTTCTGTAGATTTCCATCACCATAGACTTGCCTGTTCTAGAACTTAATATAAATGAAATTATGTAGTGTATATATTCTTGTGTCAGCTTCTTTTACATAGCATGTTGTAAAAATTCATCTATGTTGTGTGTATCAGTTTGATCCCTTTTATCACTGAGTAATATTCCACTGTGTTAATATACTATGGCTTTTTCAATCCATTTTCTTGTTTAAAGATGCATGCTATTTCCAGTTTTGGCTAATATGTATAGAGCTGCTATGAACACTTCTTGTATAAGACTTTTGTTAACATGTTTTCATTTCTCTTGGATAAAAATATCTAGGAATTGCAAGCTCCTATAATAGATGTGCATTTTAACTTTTAAGAAATTAACAGCTTTCAATCATTGGGCTTTTCATCATTGGGCAACACGTTCCCTATTTCATAGATTTTTTGGTAAGGAATAAATTAAATAATGTATGTAAAGAGCCTAGTGTACTGCTTAGCACAGGTAAAGACTTGACTAGTTAGCTGTTAATGTATTTATTCTCCCTAGCCGATAACATCCAGCTCTCTCGTTCTTGAGTGCTAGGCCTGTATATCCATCTTCCTGCTCATATAGCATCAGAACTCAGCTGTCCCACAGGCAGCTTCGACTCAGCTTGTACCAAATTGAACTCCTCTCCCCAGTCTCCATCCCCAAACTGGTTCTCCTCTCATGCGCCCCGTTAGGGTGAATCCTCTCAGTTGCCTAGTCCCCTCCCCTCCTCGCACATCTAACAGATCCCCCAGGCCTGTTGATTCTGCGGCCTTAATAGCTCTTCATGTGTCCATTTCTCTCCATTCCGCACTGTTGCTCCCTCGGTTCTGACCTTCAGGACCCGTCTCCCGGCTCGCTACTGCAGCCTTGTAACAGAGGCCCAGACCCCCAGTTCAGTGCCTGCATTGCAACCAGAGGGGTCTGTCCACAGTACAAACCTGATCCTGTCACCATCTAGTTACAACCCTAAGGGCTTCCCAGGATAGAGTCTCAACCCCTCATATTCCTTTCAAGGCCTTCGTGCTCCAGTTTCATCTCCTCCCTCCTTCCGTAAGCTTGCCTCCCACTCCCTAGATTTCTTCTCATACCTGATCTTTTGCTTAGAGGCCTTTGCCCAGGCTGCTTATTCTACATAGAGTAGATACCCTTCCCTCCCCTACCTCATCCTACCCCACCCCTTTCACCTAGCGAACACCCATCAGGACTCAGCCACCGTGTTTCGAAGTTCTCAGAAGCATTCTCTGCCACCACGCTCCTTTCCCCTTGAGTCGGGTAAGTGCCCCACCCCTTCCCCCTTGTGCTCCGGCGCTCAGTCCTTACCCCTAGTGTGGGTCTCGTGGCACAGTGTGGCCTGACACCCACCTCGCCCTGACCCTAAACTGAGCTCTCAAAGGACAGGGACCATTTTGTGCTCATCCTAACATCCCTAGCAACTAGAACACAGCAGGGCAGGTACTCGGTAAACGTCTGGGAAATGGAATAATTGTACTGGTGGTGGTAGAGAGTGGACTGAATTTGCTGCTGGACCTGTTGGGATGTTTGATCAGGGAGTGAAACCAGCAGCGTGTGGAATTCCTGGCTTCTTACCCGTTTGTCTTGTCCTCACAGCCTGATGAAAATTCACTGGACTTTTCCTCTTGTATGCTACGGCCCGGGATTAAAAACGCTCAGGAGCTTGCTTGTGGGGTGTGCCTTTTAAACGTGGACTCCAGGAGCCGGGTAAGTCACCCGCCTTCCCGCCTCCCCTGCACGGTCTGCTTCCCTGACCGACCCAGGAGGCAGTCCCATCTGGCCCTTCTCGGCAAGGTCTGTGACCAGAGGCGGGGAGTTTATGAAGCCCTGAAATCTGACCACAGAAGCCGACACGTTCTTTCAAAGGGGCAGCGTTCTTTCAAGGGGGCAGCAGGGGGAGCTGTCGAGGGGCGGAGGCAGCTCCTGCCTTTCTAAGGAGTGGGCTTGTTGGCATGTGCCTGCCCACCTGCACAGTGGGGTGGCAAGGACAAAAGGTTAAACCTGTAAGGACTCATTTGGAGGCCAGAGGCCCTGTTCTGGGAATTTTGTTGACCTTATGGTTTCAACCTTATGGTTATTTCAGAAAGAAGAGAAGCCCGCAGAAGAACATCCTAAAAAAGTATGAACCAGTTACGCGTTATCTTAGCGTCTCCATCTTAATTTTGAGTGTGGAAGGCAAATTCGATGATTCCACTGCCATCCTGATCTGTTCCAATCATGGGTCCTTTGCTGAATCCTTTTCGTTCCCATAGTGTTTGATTCGGTCAACTAACATGTCTATGCGGGTCCACTTCCGTCTGCTGTGCATGCTTGTGGCTCATAGTTGGCTTCTGGTGTTGCGGTTATTTTTCTCTGGGATGAACAGGGTAACAGAAAGAGCAGCTTCTGGAAGACAAGTGGTAGTGACACACAGAATGAGATCAGAGAGCTTCAGGACTTGGCCGTTAGCAGACAAAAACAAATTGTTTGGGTTTTAGAGCTTTATTTATTTGTTTACTTGTTGAGCTTTACAAAACACCCCAGGAAGTGATTGAGGTTAGGCCTGGCTGACTGTAACTTACCAGTAAGCATTATTCATCTGGAAATCATTCTTTTGTGTTTAACATCTTTATTTTTTACAAATCCTATACCTATTTGGACTTTTTAATGATGTCAGTTTGGTTATCAGCTCGGAATGGCATTAGACCCTAAGAGTCTTTAATCTTTCATTTGCTTTCATGATAGGACTGTAATCAGTCTCAGAAACTTCAGGGATGGCATGTTAGAGTCAAATGCTAGCCTCAGGGGAGGGCTGCTTTCTTCACAGATCAAAATGATCCCCAGCCCGTGGCTGTTTTTGTCCCGTGTCAGGACCCCTGCCGACCCCCGCAGCCTCTGTCTGCCTTTTCTAGGAACGGTTTGGCCTCCTTTTGCTGAAACTGGGTTTAACAGTGAAGATATTTTTATACATTTAATTAGCGGCGAAAAACTTTCTCGCTTAAATTCCTGTAGCCACCTGCTCAGCTTTTGTGTGTGTGCCAGCTTGGCCTCAGCCTCTGTGAGCTGGAGAGGGGTCCGTGCCGGCTGCTGGTTAGTGCCCAGGTGTGGAGGGAGCCTGACTGGCCCCCCATGTCTGTTTCTTCCCGGCAGGCGTTCAACTCGGAAACGGACAGCTTCAAGCTGGCGTATGGAGGACACCAGTATCATGCCAGCTGTGCAAACTTCTGGATCAACTGTGTCGAACCAAAACCTCCCGGCCTCATCCTGCCTGATTTGCTCTGAAATCTCCTGAAAGCTCCTGTGGGAAGTACTAGCTGGGTTTGTTTGTTTTCCATCACACCCCTTGGGGTGACAGGGACCAATAAACAATGCGAATGCTGCAGAGCTCCCCCTACCACCATCAAGCTACGCGAAGAAATCCTCACGAGGTGGCGGGGGGAGGAAGTGCTGCAGAGGTTCCCAGTCTTTCCCACCGACGACCTTTGCCCCCAGGTTCCCACGGCCAGTCTTTGGGATTCGAGGTAAAACTGCTCTACCCAAACTGCACTGGAAGTTTGCTGACTTATCTCTAGTTCTCTTTTAAGATGTTTTAAAACATGGACCACAATTTTCTTTATCTAAGGAATATTTGCTGCTGCAGTATTGAAACTGTGAAGAATTGACACTTGAAGAAAAATTATTGCTATAGGACTGGAGTTGGAAGGATGTTTTGAGCCAGTGTTTGTGTGTATCTAGAACACTTACTGTTCTGTGAAGTAGAATGCATTTATCCACATTTAGTTTGTTAATAGCTGAAATGAATAAAAAGGGGGAATTGTGATTAAACTGATATTCTTTTTATAGAAGAAATTCTGTTTCTCTCCATTGGACCATGGCAGGTGGATGAGGGCAGATTTACCAGCTTTACTGTCGCAACCGAACCAGTTCTCTCCTCTTTTCGTTCGTTTCTAAGACTGTCAACTTTTAAGAGAACTTTCTCAAAACATGTCTGGGAACTTTGCAGTGAGAAGAATGTTCATTTTGACAGAGGCCTGAATCTCGGTGTATTGGGGTGAATATCGTTGCCCTTAGGCGCCTTCACTGAAAGCCTTGTTTTACCTCACACACAGACTGTGAACGTGATACTTTTTTCAGATGAGATTTGGAAAGCCAGCTGAATGAAACCTCTTTGCAGAGGCCTCTAGCCAAATTTCCAGAAATGACTGCACAGGGACCAATACCGCAGTATCTCTATGAGAGACCGGGAAATTAATTCAGGGTTAGAAGGTGGAGCTCCTGGCCTAGCAAGGAGAAAAGTAAGGTGTGTATTTGTGGTAGAGGCACGTGACTTAGAAGCAAAGGCAGGAAACTGTTCAAAAACAGCACTGAGGGCTTCCCTGGTGGCGCAGTGGTTGAGAGTCCGCCTGCCGATGCAGGGGACGCAGGTTCGTGCCCCGGTCCAGGAAGATCCCACATGCCGCGGAGCGGCTGGGCCCGTGAGCCATGGCCGCTGAGCCTGCGCGTCCGGAGCCTGTGCTCCGCAACGGGAGAGGCCACAGCAGCGAGAGGCCCACGTACCGCAAAAAAAAAACACAAAAAACCAGCACTGAATTTTAGAAGGAAAAGGCTCATGCTCTCTGGTGTAGGGAATTTTCTTTGCCACTTAAAATGAATGCATAAAATAGGGGGAAAAAGCCTAGTGGTTAAAGACTGTGTTATTCCTGGGAAGAACCCACCAAACTAGGACACACGTTTCTCTCAATTGTTAATTACGTGCTTTATGAAGAGATTTTGAATCTTGTGTTTCACTTTGTATGGCTTAAGCTCTCTGACCTAGACTTAGTTTTTATTTGTAAACTGGAAAAGTTGGTTTTGTCTGTGTAATTGCTGCTTTACATAATTAATTAGATCATTTTCCCTCCTGAGGACAAAACTTGAGGAAATTCTGTTTTGTTCCACCGTACTACCTTTTACTTCCATCCGCTCCAAGAAAGGTAGACAATTTTCATTCCCGAGCTGTTGATGAGGCTTCCGCTTTACCTGGCTGCGCGCCCGAGTGCACAGAGAACTGTTGATGAGGTAAATCTGTTTTTCTCATTTGCTCCAGATGATACCATCTCCAGCTACTAATGCCTGGGACAGCTGTCTCTGAATTGTTACCTTTGCCCTCCACAGAGCCAGTGGGTGTTTGTGACAACACAAGTGGGCTGGTTTCTAGCAGGTTTTGCCTGAGGCCTCTGGGTTCCACTTTAGCCTGTGCAGCACCTAGGGTTTCAACATGGCACCAGATTTCAAGCAGCCTTCTAATTGGTCTTACACATTCCATGATAGACCACGATAACAAAATCTACCTTTGCGACAAGAAATGTCTCCCAGTTTGACAGAATTTACATTGCAGAGACATTTTTTGGAAATGCTATGTGGACTATTATTCTGTCACAGTGGTCCATATTGATGACATTTTAAAAAGTATGCTCACCTGTTAACTAGATTGGCTTCCATTTCTAGATATATTCCAGAATGCCTCAGGTAAAATTCCTAAGTATAATTACTGCTGACCTTACCAAGTATGATAGGTTTAGTCACTCCATGGGAAAATACAGCAGACATCAATAAAAAGCCTTTGCTATAGAGTATTCACTACTTTCAGTATCTGTTTAGTACTGGAAATGTTTTATTAGATCCACCAGTAAAGATGTGGGGAGTGTGGAATACCGTTGCATTGATTTTCTTTATGCAGGTTTATTAAAATGAGTCAGCACTGCATTCAGCTTCATCTCAGCGCTTGCTAGCCAAGAGCCCAGTGTCCTTGGAAACAGTAACCAAGGTTACTTACTTCCATACAGTGCATTGTGCAAGCTGCTTCACCCCCCTTCTTCAGTGGCAGTTAGTAAGCACTGTTTTGGTGTTGTATTTTGCCTTTAAATTTTTTATGGCTTAGTGTGTAATTTTTGTCTGGACGTGCTTGAGGTAGAAGCAGCACAGGGTGGATTAGGATATTATCCATGCTTTATTTTTCCTGTGGCTACTAGTTAGTTCATATAGGTTTCATATTTTAAATTGAGTATCTTTTGTGGGCATATGCATAATTCTTTGCTAATTTACAGATGCCTTCTACTTGCCTTTTATTTAATGACTAGTGTGTTCTTAAGCTTTGAAAAGATTATAGGGCCTTTATGTTATAGAAATCTGAAATGTTTGCTCTGCACTGGGGATCACTACAAAATATCCCGTCACACCTTGGAGGCCACGTACCTTCCTTTGTGACCTTTAGCTAATAAACTCCAACATTTAGATTGGAAAGGTGTTAGGCTTCCCAAGTGCTAAGTTACATCCCAGTAGTGGCATTTGCCAGGATTTCTACAGGAAATTTTTCTTAATTACCAAGAACATCTGTCAGCAGGTGTTTTCTTACTATATACAATTTGATTTTTGCACATTTATCCAAAGACTACCAGACTTACTAGAGTTTGCCTTCATACTGTAGAAGCCGTAGCCTCCACAGCCAGTTTTTTTTCTGATTGATTTTTGATCATGTGCTGCTGAGGCATTTATGGGTTGCTCTGATTTCCCATAGAAACTATTAATTTCATTTTAATTTTCCCTTCTAGACAGTAATGGTGCATGTTTATAAAAGTGGGCAAATTGTATAAAATAAGAAAAGGTGGAATTTAGAGGGAAACCATTCAGAAACCAGGTAAAATCTGGAGGATATAATGTATATAAATATGTGGCCAGTGGCATTATATGTAGGGCTTCTTGCCAAACAAACAGACTGAAAAGCTAGGAAATTTTTCTACAGATAAGCAAGGAAATGAAGTAAAACAAAGCTGTTGCTGGAACAAGCAGCTCCCCTATAAAAGCAAGGAGCAACCTGGTAACGCCCAGTGGTTTCCCGGGAGCGTGGAATAGAGAAGAGCTAATAGAAACTTCTACCAAGTCCCAACCAGTTTCTGGGGGCTTCCCTGGTGGCGCAGTGTCTAAGAATCCGCCTGCCAATGCAGGGGACACAGGTTCGAGCCTTGGTCCGGGAAGATCCCACATGCCGCGGAGCAACTAAGCCCGTGCGCCACAACTACTGAGTCTGCACTCCAGAGCCCACGTGCACAATGACTGAAGCCTGCACACCTAGAGCCCATGCTCCACAACAAGAGAAGCCACTGCAACGAGAAGCCCACGCACTGCAATGAAGAGCAGCCCCCACTGGCCACAACTAGAGAAAGCCCACGCGCAGCAACGAAGACCCAGTGCAGCCAAAAATAAATACATTTTTAAAGTTTATAAAAAAACAAGTTTCTCTGATGGAGGACTCACTGCTTTGGTGCCCTCCAGTTCCCAAGAGACAACTGAAAACTGTACCTTTTATTAGTGTGTACACTGTGCTGTTTCCTACTGTTCCAACACTGTGAATGATGTTAATATCTGCCCATCTGCAAGGATGGGCAACGCTGACATGATTCAGGTGGGATGTCTGGTTTAAGGAGCACTCATAATTATCGCAGGAGCCGTATTTTAATAGCTGTTGGAGAGCATCTTTCTTCCCTCATCCACACACCTACACACACACACACACACCCTGAAATTCTTATCAGTAAAAATTCCAATATGTTAAGCAGATATATTTATTAAAAATAATGCTAGTATAGTCCTGGGGCACACTGATTCCAACAGGGTGTTTGCAGATTTCGTTATAATTAACAGCTAAATAATAAAGGCTTGTTTTTTTTAACTTACAGAATCACTAAATGATTGATGGGGGAAAGGAAAGAGGGCTGATCCAGTAGAGACTGACACTGGTATCAATGTTCCCTAAGCATTTGTTTGGTCGGCAGCCTTGGGCAAAGCTTGTATCTAAAGGGTTAACCGGGGCCCAAAGTGATTTTTGCACTGAGCTCCTCCCATGATGCCAAAAGGCATGGGATTGAGAACAGGGCAGAGCCAGTTTATTAAACTGTTCAAATTCTTAAAAATGATTAAAAGCCAGTTAAAGATTTTCATAAACACTATTCCAAAATGTTCGTTTTAAAAACGTCAGTAGCCATGTAAGCATTCCCCTTACGTTCCTCCCGTCCCTCCCTTCTCTCTTAAGATAGACAGACGTGAACACGCAGTGTGAAAAAGCACTTCAGGGAGAACCAGAAGTCAACCATCTGGAAAGAAAGGTGAAGGGGGAGCAGACGCGTGCGGCAGGTGCTGGTGCTGCTCGAGGGGCTGCTGGTGCAGGCTTTGGTGACTTATATCCCCCAGTAAGGCATCAGGTGTCGGGACTCCTTCTCGTAAACGTCTGGAACTATGCCGTAAGGTGTCTGTACCATTTTAACTGTCGACTTCCCAAAGAGCTGGCGTTCGTAGTCTATCAGCTGCCTCCAGAAGCCCACGTTGGGCCTGATGACGGGCCTCCGGGCTTTCACCCAGGTGTACGCCTCCAGCAGGCACACGTTGTGGTATTTCATCAGGTATGCGATGCAGAGCGTGGCCGAGCGGCTGACCCCTGCGGCACAGTGCACCAAGGTGGCCCCGTGTTTCCTGCTCACGCTGTGGATCTTGTCAGCCACGGTGTCAAAGTATAGTCCAATGGGGGCATGAGGCATGTCAGCCAGAGGCACTTTAACATATTCAAACTGGGGCCAGTTGAAATTGGGGATCTCGATGGTCGCATTAACAATGCAGGTGATGCCCCGAGCCTGGAGGAGGTGCCGGTTGGAGGCTATACTGCCTCTGCCCAGGAAGAGCGAGGAAGTGATCTGAGCAATGCCTCCTATGTCCCCCTCAGAGATCATCCGAGGGGCCATGAGAGTCCGTGGCAGCGTGCTGTGACCTCTGGAGCTCATGAAGATGCCAGCGATCACACTTGCATCATTGGAAGCAAGACCAGAGTGTTTTGTTTTCCTCCACCAAGGAACTGGAAATTAGTCACTTCCCTGCAAAATACAGGTTATGTCAGTACTTTAAATGCCACTGATTCATCACAGCCTTCTGCAGTGTTTGTGGAATGGGAAGGTAAAAGGATTGGAAATGCTTATCTTCTATAATAGTGTGTTCTTTCCAGGACGTAGACAAATCATTTTCATCGATTAACAGTTAGGAAAAGTAGTCTAAGATGCCAATATGCAAGACCAATGTAAAAGCACTCTGGTGATTTTTTTTTTTTTTTTTAAAGGCACTAAATAGAAAGTCATCCTATTTTAGGAAAAGTTAAAGACAGAAAGAAGCCCAACTAATCCCCGAACAACAACCTTGCCGGGTCTTGCTCTTATTGAAGGGAGTCGTGTTCCCTGGTAATCAGGAAGAAATCAGAACTTGTGATCCTTTCTGTGGCCATGTTCTTTCATATACTTCTTGCCTACCTCCACAGTCATGATGGCCATATTTTCCTAAACCTAAATCTAGACATAGAGATCGTACATAGATTATACTTACAAAGTATAAAAACGATATCGCTTTAGGTAATACATCCAATGCATGGCCTTTGTGGACTAAAGAGATACTGAATTGGATCAGTTACAGAAAAGCCAGGACATATGGTCACCTTAGCCCTTTATAATTTAAAAAATAGCTAACTCTATCATATTTGTGACATTGGAATACCTGTGCTATGTCATTTCCATGGAAACAATCCTAGGCAATTTGAAGGCCATGGTCTCAAAAATTCATTCGTCTAAGTTAATGAGCATTTTTTTTAGCTGACCTGACCCTGGGTGTGGCTAAATAACTTCACCTTCCTCAGCCAATTCTAAGCTCCAAGATGTATCCCACTGGCTTAAGATGTATTGGAATTAAAATTTAACATTTGAACATCTATATTCTTTCATTAGTACAGTGGTTATTATAAAAGACATTCAATATTATATAATCTCTATATAGTCTCTCATACCACTTTATAGTCTGTGCCCTCTGAGAAGTGTGCTGATCCCCACCCAGGGTACCGTAGGGATGCCCACGGTGATTTCAGTTAGACAAGAACATCCCCGGTTCCACAGACCGGTGATGCTGGGACTACTCACTTGAGGAGTCTGATTACTCTGGAGTCCTGCGTCTGCAAAGTCCTGAGAGAGAGTGTGCTGGTCAGAGTGGATACAACTCAGATCTGCAGAAAGACAAAGAGGCAAGAATATGGTCAATCAGGAAGTTCAAGAGAATTCCTCCTGGGTTTTTACTACGAAATTGGGTTTGACTGGAATAAATCTAGGAAGTGGAAAGCCTGTTAAATACATCTCCATGTGCCTCTAAAGAACGTGCCGGTAAGAAGTATCAACCCAAGTCTCAGACTTTTGTTAATGACACATAACCCATGGTGTGAAAAACATTAAGTGCCGTTTTGGCCACAACCAAGATGAATTTGAGAGGAGATTCAGAGACTACGACGTGCTGAAATGTAAGGCTCTGCTCACGGGGCCAGCAAGAGGCGCAGAGTGAGCTGGAATCTCTTCCTGGTGCCCACAGTCCACCTGGCAGTGTGGGACCTGTGCAGCATGCTAGATGCTATAGTGGGTGCAGCAGCCGGGCCAGGGGCCCGCAGCCAGCCAGCTTTGTGAAGAGCCGTGCTGCAGAGGTGGCTGCAGCTCTGAACGTCAACTACAGGAGGTGCTGGTGGCGGACAGCAATTTGAAATTGCTTTCATTTTGTATTCTCTTCCAGGTTGGCCCTCTTATTTACTCATTTATGTAACAATATGACCACCCATCAGTATCATTAAAAATGTGTTCCTTCCCCAGTGGCATGCAAATCAATGAAGTTAGAACACACCCTCACAAAACATAACTCAAAATGGCGTAAAGACTTAAATATAAGACATGACACCATAAAACTCCTAGAAGAGAACACAGGCAAAAAACATTCTCTGACATAAATTGTACTACTGTTCTCTTAGGTCAGGCTCCCAAGGCAACAGAAATCAAACGAAACCATAAACAAAACAAAACGACAACCTACAAACTGGGAGAAAATATTTGCCAATGATGCCACTGACAAGGGCTTAATTTCCAGTATATACAAACGGCGTATACGACTCAACAACAAAAAAACAACACAATTGAAAAATGGGCAGAAGACCTAAATAGACTGCTCCAAAGAAATACAGAGGGCCCATAAGCACATGAAAGGATGCTCAACATCGCTAATCATTACAGAAAGGCACATCAAAACTACAATGAGGTACCACCTCACACCAGTCAGAATGGCCATCATCAAAAAGTCTACAAACAGTAAATGCTGGAGAGGGTGTGGAGAAAAGGGAACCCTCTTGCACTGTTCGTGGGAATGTAAACTGGTGCAGCCACTGTGGAGAACAGTGTGGAGGTTCCTCAAAAAACTGGAAATAGAGTTGCCATATGATCCTGCAATCCCACTCCTGGGCATGTATCCAGACAAAACTATAATTTGAAAAGATACATGCACCCCTATGTTCATAGCAGCACTATTGACAACAGCCAAGACATGGAAACAATCTGTCTATCGATAGATGAATGCATAAAGATGTGGTACATACATACAGTGGAATACTACTCAGCCATAAAAAAGAATGAAATAATGCTATTTGCAGCAACATGGATGGACGTAGAGATTCTCATTCTAAGCGAAGTCAGAAAGAGAAAGACAAATACCATATGATATCACTTATATGTGGAATCTAAAATACAACACAGATGAGCATATCTACGAAACAGACTTACAGGCATAGAGAACAGACTTGTGGTTGCCAAAGGGGGGTGGAGGGGAAGGATTGGGAGTTGGGGATTAGCAGATGCAAGGTATTATATACAGGATGGATAAACAATGAGGTCCTACTGTAGAGCCCAGGGAACTATATTCAATATCCTGTGATAAACCATAATGGAAAAGAATATACATAACTGAAAAAAGAAGTGTTCCTCCCCCGTACGTCCCTCTGCCTTTCCCACGTAACCACTGCACTTAAATTTTCATTTTTTTACAGCTCTGTTGAGACATAGCTGACATACAATGTGATGTACACTTGATGAGGTTTGACATGTGTACACTCAAGACACCATGACCTCAGAATGATAAACATATCCGTCACCCCCAGAATTTCCTCATGCTCCTTTATAATTCATCCCTCCCTCACCCTCTAGCCCCATTCCCAAGCAACCACTGATCTGCTTTCTGTCACTACAGTTTACATTTTCCAGACTTTTTTTTTTTTTTTTTTTTTTGCGGTACGCGGGCCTCTCACTGTTGTGGCCTCTCCCGTTGCGGAGCACAGGCTCCGGACACGCAGGCTCAGTGGCCATGGCTCATGGGCCTAGCTGCTCCGGGGCATGTGGGATCTTCCCGGACCGGGGCACGAACCCGTGTCCCCTGCATCGGCAGGCGGACTCTCAACCACTGCGCCACCAGGGAAGCCCCATTTTCTAGACTTTTATACAATGGAATCTTACAATGTAGGGTTTTTCTGTTTGGTCTGGCTTTTCACTCAGCATAATTATTTTCACATTCATCCATGAAGTTGTGTCTATCAACAGGTCATTCCTTTTTATTGCTGACTAGTATTCCATTGTGCAGATACAACATGGTTTATCTCTTCACCTATTGATGGAAATGGGTTGTTTCTAGTTTTAGACTAGTACAAGTAAAGTTGATGTAAACACTCATGTGTAAGTGTGTGGATATATGCCTTCCTTTCTCTTGGTTAAATACCTAAGAGTGGAAGGGCTGAGCCCTATGACATGTGCATATTTAACATTTTTAAATAGTTTTTAAAAAATAGTTATAGCTTGCAACCTAAGAGGCAGGCTTCTAATTAAACACACATATAAGGGTCTACTGTAATCCTCTCCAAAGACCTCACAGGGCAGGCACTGTCTTTGTGCTGTCCCTCTGCTGTGTTCCAGAGCACCAGTGTTTCTCAGAGAGTAGCTTCTGTGTGTGTCTGTTGCCCTGGCTTTTGTGGCTGCCACCCAGGGGACACCTCTTGATCACCTAGCTCTGGGGGCAAACACAGTTCTTGGCTGGCTACCAACCCTGGGGCACAACACAGACAGCCAACTGAAACACACCCTCAGTCTTTCTGTGAAAGAGGCCTATTTGCTTTTCCTGGAGCTTCAGCCTAAGGGGCCAGCTTCTGCTTTGGCACACTCTGGGGACAGAAGCCAGTGGACGCCATCTGTGTGTTCACCCTCTGCCTCACTCCAAGTCTCTGGTATCTTCCAGAAAGGAACCTGTATACTCATCTGGTATCCTGATTTTTGTCACTGCTGCCCAAGGGACACCTCTAGATCACCTGGCTGTGGTAGACAGTGGGACTTACTGCTAGTCATCCCACAAGACTGTATATTTACATACTTTAAAAGCTGGTGACTGAGACCCTTCCCTATAGAATACTGACAGGTCTGGGCCCACCTGCAACTACTGGAAGCCACTAAAAATAAAATAGTCTGTTAATCACAAAGGTTTGAGGGACAATCACAAAGGTTTGAGGGACAATCACAAAGGTTTGAGAGACAACCAAGATTAAGGCAGGGTTGAATGGTGAGATTCATCTCCTACACAAGGTCACTCCTCCAAGACTGGAAGAGGTGGCTCTTTTTAGACTCTCCCAACAGGGAGAGTCTAAAATTAAGATGAAAAAGTAGAGGAATATGCTCCAAATGAAAGAACAAGATAAATCCTCAGAAAAAGTCATTAATGAAATGGAGGTAAGTGATTGACCTGTTAAAAAGAGTTCAAAATCGTGGTCATAAAGATGCTCACTTAATTCAAGAAAAGAATGGTGAACACAGAACTTCAACAAAGAGACAGAAAATATAAGGAAGTATGAAAAAGAAGTCACAGAGCTGAAAAATACAATAACTTAACTGAAAAATACACTAGAGGGGTTCAGCTGCAGACTAGATGACAGCATAAAAAGGATCAGTGAGCTTGAACACAGGGCAGTAAAACTCAAACCACTGGAGCAGCAAAAAGAAAAAAGGAAAACAAGTGCAGACTGCTTAAGGGACTTAGGGGATAACATCAAGCAGACCAACATTTACATTACAGGGGTCCGATAGACAGAGAGAGAAAAAAGGGATTAAAAACGTCCCTGACCTAAGGAAGGAAACAGACATCCAGATCCAGGAAGCCCAGAGAGTTCCAAATAAACCAAACCCCAAAGATACCCACACCAGGACACATTATAATTAAACTGTTAAAAGTAAAAACACAAGAGAATTTTAAAAGCCAGAAGAATACAACTAGTTATGTACAAGGGAACCCCTATAAGACTATCAGCAAGTTTTTCAGCAGAAACTTTGCAGGTCAGAAGGGAGTGGCATGATATATTCAAGGTGTTGAAAGAAAAAACTTCCAGACAAAAATACCAGCAAAGTTGTCATTCAGAATTTAAAGAGTTTTCCAGACAAGCAAAAGTTAAACTGGCCTTACAACAATGAATGCAACTTTTTAAAGCTGAAAATAAAGGCCACTAATTAGTAACAGGAAAACATATGGAAGTATAAATCTCACTGGTAGAGGTAACTATAGTACACTTTAGAAAAATACAATGTAAAGGTGGTATGGATTAATTACTCATACAGCTAGTATGGAGATTAAAAGATATAGTAGTAAAAATATAATAATTAAGGGATATACAAGATAAAATGGTGCAAAATGTGACATAAAAAACAAAAATGTGGGGGATGGAGGAGTAAAAATGTGCTTTAGATTTAGAATAAGTTTAAACTTAGACTGTTATAAGTTATGTGTAAGCCTCATGGTAATCACAAAGCAAAAACCTATAGCAGATTCACAGAAGATCTAAGAAGAAAAGAATCTAAGCATACCACAAAGAAAATCATCAAACCACGAAGTAGCAGAGCAAGAGAAGAAAGGGACAGAGGAATTACAACACAGCCAGAAAACAATTAACCAAATGGCAGTACATACATACTTATCATAATTACTTTAAATGTAAATGGACTAAATTCTGCAATCAAAAGACAGAAAGGGGCTGAATGGATTAAAAAAAAAAAAAGATGCTGCCTACCTCAGATGTAAGGATACACACACTCACTTCAGGTGTAAGGGCACACACAGACTGAAAATGAAAGGATGGAAAAAGATATTCCATGCAAACGGAAACCAAAAGAAAGCTGGGGTAGCTATACTTAGACAAAATAGACGTTAAAATAAAGAGACAAAGAAGGGCATTACATAATGATAAATGGGGTCAATCCAACAAGAGGATATAACAGTTGTAAATATTTATGCACCCAACATAGGAGCATCTGAATATATAAAGCAATATTGGGACTTCCCTGGTGGTCCAATGGTTAAGACTCTGTGCTCCCAGTGCAGGGGGCATGGGTTTGATCCCTGGTCAGGGAACTAGGTTCCCACATGCTAAGATCCTGCATGCTGCACCACACAGCCAAAATTTTAAAAAAGTAAATTAATCAAAGCAATGTTAAGAGACCTCAAGGGAGAAACAGACAACAACACAATAATATGGGACTTTAATACCCCATTTTCATCAATGCATAGACCATCCAGACAGAATATCAGTAAGGACACATCAGCTTTAAACTACACATTAGACTTAACGCATATATACAGAACACTTCATCCAAAAGCAAGAGAATACACATTCTTCTCAAGTGCCCATGGAACAATCTCTAGGACATATATTAGGCCACAAAACAAGCCTTAATAAACTTAAGAAGACTGAAATCACATCAAGCATCTTTTCGAACCACAACGGTCTGAAGCTAGAAATCATTACAAGAAGAAAACTGGAAAATTCACAAATAAGTGGAGATTAAACAACATGTTACTGAACCACCAATAGGTCAGAAAAGAAATCAAAAGAGAAATCAAAAACAATACCTGAGACAAATGAAATTGGACATACAGCATACCAAAACTTACGGGATACAAGAAAAGCACTTCTAAGAGGGCGGTTAATAATGACAAATGCCTACACATCAAGAAACAAGGAAGATCTCAAATAAAGAACCTAACTTTAGGGACTTCCCTGGTAGCACAGTGGTTAAGAATCTGCCTGCCAATGCAGGGGATACAGGTTCAATCCCTGGTCTGAGAAGATCCCACATGCCATGGAGCAACTAAGCCCGTGTGCCACAACTACTGAGCCTGCACTCTAGAGCCCTCGAGCCACAACTACTGAGCCCACACTCCACAACTGCTGAAGCCCGTGCACCTAGAGCCCGTGCTCTGCAACGAGAAGCCACCACAATGAGAAGCCCACACACCACAACGAAGGGTAGCCCCCGTTCACCGCAACTAGAGAAAGCCCACACACAGCAATGAAGACCCAACACAGCCAAAAATAAATTATTTTTTTTAAAAAAAGAACCTAACTGTACACTTCAAGGAACTAGAAAAAGAACAAACGAAAACCCAAGTCAGTAAAAGGAAATAACAAAGATCAGAAGGAAAATAAATAGAGACTAAAAAGACAACACTTTAGAAAAGATCAATGAAACTAAGAGAAATTCTTTGAAAAGATAAAATTGGCAAACCTTTAGCTAGACACACACACACAACAAAAAGACAAGAGGACTCAAAACCAGAAGTGAAGGAAGAAATTTTACCACTGATACTACAGAAATACGAAGGATCATAAGAGACTACTATTAACAATTATACACCAAGGCTGAATCATGAAGAAAAAGAAAATCTGAAAAGACCAATAACTAGGAAGAAGATTGAATCCATAATCAAAAACCCCTCAACAAACAAAAGTACGGGACACAGCTTTTCTGGTGAATTCAACCAAACATTTAAAGAATACATACTAGGGTCTTCCCTGGTGGTCCAGTGGTTAAGACTCTGTGCTCCCAAGGCAGGGGGCCTGGGTTCGATCCCTGGTCAGAGAACTAGATCCCGTATGCCACAACTAAGAGCTGCACAACAAAGATCCCATGTGCTGCAACTAAGACCCAGCACAAATAAATTTTCTTAAAAAAGAAAAAGAATACATACCAATCCTCAAACTCTTCCAAAACACAGAAGAGGAGCAAACACTTCCAAACTCATCCTACAAGGCCAGCATTACATTACTACCAAAACCAGACAAGGGCACCACAAGAAAAAAAAATTACAGGCCAATATCTCTGATAAACATAATGGCAAAATCCTCAACAAAACAGTAGCAAACTAAATTCAACAATATACTAAAAGGACCATACACCACGATCTGGTGGAATTTAGCCCATGGATGCAAGGATGGTACAACATCTGCAAATCAATCAATGTGATACACCACATTAAGAAAAGGATAAAAATCACATGATCCTCTCAATAGGTACAGAAAAAGCATCTGACAAAATACAACATCCATTTATGATAAAAAACTCTTAACAAAGCAGGTATAGAGAGAACACACCTCAACATAATAAAGGCCATATATGACAGGTCCACAGCTAACATCAGACTCAGTGATGAAAAACTGAAAGCTTTTCCTCTAAGATCAGGAAAAAGACTGGGATGCCCATTCCTGCCACTTTTATTCAACATGGTATTAGAAGTCCTAGCCAGAGCAATTAGGCAAGAAAAAGAAATAAAAAGCATTCAGATCAGAAAGGAAGAAGTAAAACTGTCACTATTTGCAGATGACATATTATATATAGAAAACCCTAAAGACTGGACACACACACAAAAAAGTTAGAACTAATCAATGAATTCAGTAAAGTAGTATACAAAATCAATATACAGAAATCTGTTGCATTTCTATAGACTAATAGTGAACTATCAGAGAAATTAAGAAAACAATTCCATTTAAAACTGCATCAGGAAAAATAAAATATTTAAGGAATAAATTTGACCAAGGAAGTGAAAGACCTGTATACTGAAAACTGTAAGACATTTATAAAAGAAACTGAAGAACACACAAATAAACAGAAAGATATATTTGGTGCTCATGAACTGGATTAATATTGTTACAATGTCCATACTACCCAAAGCAATCTACAGATTCTGTCAATCCCTATCAAATTTCTATCAAAATTATCAAATGCCTATCAAATGGCATTTTCACAGAAATAAACAATCATAAAATTTGTATGGAAACAAAAAGTCCCTGAATAGCCAAAGCAATCTTGAGAAAAAAGAACAAAGCTGGGAGGCATCACACGCCCTGATTTCAAACTATATTACAAAGCTATAGTAATCAAAACAGTACAGCATCAGCATAAAAAAAGACACATAGATAAATGAAACGGAACAGAGCCCAGAAATAAACCCATGTATATATGGTCAATTAATTTACAATAAAGGAATCAAGAATATACAATGGGGAAAGGACAGCTTCTTCAATAAGTGGTGTTGGGAAAGCTGAACACCACAAAAGAATGAAACTGGACCACTATCTTATACCATACCAAAAAAAAAAAAACTCAAAGTGTATTAAAGAGTTGAATGTTAAGACCTGAAACCATAAAACTCCTAGAATAAAACATAGGAGGTGATAAGCTCCTTGACACTGGTCTTGGTGATTTTTTGGATTCGGCAACAAAAGCAAAAATAAAAAAGTAGGACTAAATCAAACTAAAAAGCTTTTGCTTCTGTTTAGGAAACTAAACAAATGAAAAGACAACCTATGGAATGGGAGAAAATATTTGCAAATGATATGAACAATAGGGGTTAATATCCAAAATACATAAACAGTGTGTATAATTCAATAGCAAAAAAAACCCCAAACAATCTGATTTAAAAATGGGCAGAGGATCTGAATAGACATTTTCCCAAAGAAGAAATACAGATGGTCAACAGGTACATGAAAAGGTATTCAACATCACTAATCATCAGGGAAATGCAAATCAAAACCACAATGAGATATCACTTCACTCATACCTGTTATAATGGCTATTATCGAAAAGACAAGAAATAAAAAGTGTTAGCAAGGATGTGGAGAAAAAGGAACCCTTGTGCACTGTTTATGGGAATGTAAATTGGTGCAGCCACTACAGAAAACAGTATGGAGAGTCCTTGAAAAGTTAAAAATAGAATTACCATATGATCTAGCAATTCCATTTCTGGGTATTTATCCAACAAAAAATGAAAACACTAACTCGAGAAGATATATGCACCCCCATGTTCACTGCCAAGACACGGAAACAACCTAAGTGTCCATGGATGGATGAATGGATAAAGAAAATGTGGTATATATACACACCATGGAATATTAATCAGCCATAAAAAAGAAGGAAATCTTGCCATTTACAACAACACAGATCTTGAGGGCATTATGCTAAGTGAAGTAAATCAGAGAAAGACAAATACTGTATAGCATCAGTTATATATGGAATCTTAAAAAAAAAAAAAAGAGCTCATAGATACAGAGAACAGATTGTTGGCTGTCAGAGGTGGGGGCTAAATGGGTGAACGAGGTTAAAAGATAGAAACTTCCAGTTATAAAGTAAGTCATGGGAATGTGATGTACAGCATGGTGACTATAGTTAATACTGTACTGCATATCTGAAACTTGCTGAGAGAGCAACTTAATCTTAAAAGTTCTCATCACAGGAAAAAAAATTTTGTTAACTATGTATGGTGACAGACATTAACTAGACTTACCATGGTGATCATTTTGCAATATACACAAATATCGAATCATTATGTTGTGCACCTGAAACTGACACAATGTTCTATATCAACTGTACCTCAATTTAAAAAATTAAAATAATTCCAGCTTTATACTGCAGTGCTTCTCACACTTGGCATGCATCAGAATCACCTGGAGGGCTTGTTAAAACACAGATTGCTAAGCCCCGCCCCCAGAGTTTCTGATTCAGTAGTTCTGGAGAGGGACTCTAGAGCTGGCACTTATTTCCCACGTGATGCTGATGCTGCTGGTCAGAGGACACACTTTGAGAACCGCTGCAGAGGTGGATGCTGTGGTGTGCCACCCAGATTCCTCTTCAAGACTGAGGCACTCAGAATGCAGGTGCCGATGGATCACAAGTCTCTCCCCAGAAACCGCCGGTGCCTGAAGGGAGCTGCCTCGCCCAAGCTTAGCACCCCTCGTTTGGGGACCACACCTGCTGACCAATGATACAGAGGTACACAGACGTATATAGGTGAAACTGAATCATGAAGATGAACAAGGAAGTAGTCGCATAAGGAAATGCATGCGGATGTGAGGGTCAGATACGCATGGAAACGGGCAGCACTTTAAAAGAACAGCCTGTCCTGCAGCAGAGCACAGTCTCATGCCACTTCCAAGTCTTTCCCTGGCAGAATCCTCATAGTTTAAAAAGCAAAGTCACTGTGGTAATAAACACACAAAGTTATAGGCTTTTGAACTGCTGGTGATAACTCCATCCTCAATGTGGAAGATGCTAATCAAATTTCCAACCAGGTTATCTAGTTACTGTCTAATTAAGAGGGACCCAGTCTTGTGGTCTCCCAAATAATTATCCTTTTGGGAAAGCCACTTGTCCTCCTGAGGCCTGTGTCCCAGGCTCACTGGCCTTTTCAGCAGAAAGGTCTTCATCAAGGGCCATGGGTAAGTGATGGGTGGGCTGAAAGCCTAGCTTACTCAGTTAACTCCCATTCGTCGGGCAGTGATAGGGTACTTGGTGCTGCAGGGAAAAGAACGCAGATTGTGAGTCCTCAGGGCAGAATCCAAGTGAGACAGACATGACGCTCCCTCCCTGCTGCTGCTAGTCAGTCTTGTGCCAAAAACCTGCTTAAAATGCCAAAGCTGAGTCCAAGGTTTAGAAAAACAACTTCTGCCAGAGAGCACTCAGAGGGCACAGATATACAGATGCTCCTCTGACCAACACTCCCGACCCCTTTACAGATCGAAAAATACAAGGTTCAGAAAGGGTGAGATGATTTCAACTTGGAGAACACAAGTCACAGGGCCAAGAAAAGATCCAAGGTGTCTGGATCCCTTGCTCAAGCCCACACACCGCTTCTCTGTGCCTGTGCGGGGATGGCTGCGGCCTCACTACCTGCCCTACAGGACTCCCACACCACCAGCACCTTCAGTGCATGAGGGGCCTTAGATCTGCCTAAGCAGGACATGTTCAAATGCGACACACAGAGAAGACTGACCCCAAATGGGCTGCTCCAGTTTCTCCTATTGCCCAGAAGAGGGAAATACTGCCACAGACAGGTACACCTTTCAGGACCCAGAACGCTCTCCTGACAGCAGAGGGACCTCAGCAAGGAGCAGTCCCAGAGCAGGCACAACAAGAAGCCCTAGTTTGCTTCATTTCTAAGATTAGCAGATTCTGATCATAATGAATAAAAGAAAACATGCATATTACATCACAGGTGTGTCAAAATCTACTTAGTGAATGTGTACAGGAAAACAGAGAAGGATATCTATTAGGAGAGTAAAAGACTGACCATGTTTGAGGGACCAATGATTGCAAGATGCCTTCTGAGTGACAGCACCCTCCCACTGCAGCACACTGGTCTCTGGGACAAGGATGACCAGAGAGAACACCAAGGAGTGTCCATGTCGCTGTCCATGGTGTTCAACTCAGCCCTCCCAAGTTGCTCTGGCAGCTGCATTTACTTCTTGGAGGGAAAAATGCTTTCCTGGCCAGGGGGATGGGGGTGGGGTGAGGTGAAAGACAAAAAAAAGGAGGTGTCCTAAACCAACCCCAGGGAGGTGGTTGTTGTTTTTTAACAAGTTATAAGAAATGTCAGGGATGATATGATGCTGGTGTCTTTGAACAACGAACATCAAAGTGGTAAATGCTAAGTAAAATGCAGAATTAGTGTCTACCCAGTGGGCCTGTAATCTCAATAATGCATTAAGCTATTAACAACTGCCTGCTCCCTGCACTGGAGAGCTCCTGGAATGTGGCACCAGCGTCTATACTGGCAGCAGGTGCAGAATTGCTACCTGGAGTCACAGCCTATTCAGAGCATCCATCCCACTGCCACAGAAGCTACTTTTTTTTTTTTAATGACAAAAATCACTAGAATCAGGAGTCAAAGAACTAAAATTCTATCTACTGCTTTTTCTCCTCCTGTTGAGTAAGCAGAAAAATGGCCACAGTGGTGCTAGAGATGACCATGTAAAATGATCTAAGATATTTTTAGCTTTAGGGATTTCAGAGGTTTGCAGTAATATACTGGAGGCCTACATTGTTTTTATTTTTTTAATACATGAAAAGCCTACGTAATCACATTTTCTTCTTCCATTGAAGTAAATGTTTATCTAGTTCTTTCAAAAAAAAAAAAAACCTCTTAAAGTCACCCTTTTTAAAAGAGAGGTGGGCTTCCCTGGTGGTGCAGTGGTTAAGAATCTGCCTGCCAATGCAGGGGACACGGGTTCGGCCCTGGTCCACAACTATTGAGCCTGTGAGCCACAACTACTGAGCCCACGTGCCACAACTACTGAAGCCCACACACCTAGAGCCCATGCTCCACAACAAGAGAAGACACCACAATGAGAAGCCCGCGCACCGCAACGAAGAGTAGCCCCCACTCGCCGCAACTAGAGAAAGCCCACGCACAGCGACGAAGACCCAATGCAGCCAAAAATAAATAAATATATTTTAAAATGAATAACAATTAGAGATAGACTAACAATAACTGAATCAAATGAGTGGTGCCAACAGCAGGTGCTGCAGTAATGCAGAGAAGGCACAGGGTCAAGACAAAGTACAACAGTCAGTGGTGCTGAAAACCTGAGTTGTTTGTTTCTTGGGGAAGTGTCTCATAGATTACACTATCGTGCTTTTTCTCCAACCCGTTTAAAACATGCTGCCATTCTTGCCTTGCAAGAGCCGCCTTATTTTTGAGATTCCAAATGAAGAACACTAGCCCTTCTCTATAGCCCCTCACTACTCACAAAGCGTGGTCCAAGGCCCAGCAGCATCAACCTGGAGCTTGAATGAAATGCAGAATCTCAGGCCCCATCCCAGACCTACAGAATCAGACGCCACAGCTTAACAAGATCCCAGGCGATCTGTATACACATTAAAGGGTGAGAAACACAGCTCACATTAATCTGCCTCGGTCTGGCCCACTGGACTTGCTGAAGCCAACTCGAGCGCCTGTTTTGTTTAAGCCACACGAGCATGCTCAGCCCCTCACAGATCATCAGCATCATTCTGCTGTCATGGTTCCCAGATGAGGAATCAGAGGTAAATGGAGGTTAAGAGGCTTTTCCAGACTCTACACAGAAAATGAGTAACCCCACTGGGACCAGAACCCCTTCTCCATGAGTTGTCCATTTGTTGATTAGTCATACAATCTGACCACAACAGATCAACTGATCTAAAGACTACCAAAATGTACACTTCACTGGGGAAGAAAATAAAAACTGAAGAGAAAGAAATTAAGGAACATAAATGTAGTCTGTACTTTATCTATAATCTGGATATTCATCTAAAAAATCCTAAACTGCTAAGTGGCACCAGATAGTCTTTGGGTGTGAAAAATCTGATCATCCTGGGCTTCCCTGGTGGTGCAGTGGTTGAGAGTCCGCCTGCCGATGCAGGGGATGCGGGTTCGTGCCCCGGTCCGGGAGGATCCCACATGCCGCAGAGCGGCTGGGCCCGTAAGCCATGGCCGCTGGGCCTGCGCGTCCGGAGCCTGTGCTCCGCAACGGGAGAGGCCACAACAGTGAGAGGCCCGTGTACTGCAAAAAAAAAAAAAAAAAAAAAAAAAAATCTGATCATCCTGAACCCAGAAAATGCTTGCAAAATTCCACAATCACATTTAAGCTTGTTTGGTGATAACTGGAAACCAATTTGTGCCACAGCCTATACAAATAATACTTTTAAATCTTCAAAGAGTAAGTGGTAAAAATTAAACATGAATCATAGACTCCTGGTTAAGTGGTGAACTTTGATTTGTATAGGTCAGAACATCTAGACCCAGAGTACTTAAAAAAATCACGTCAGCAATTAAACCCAAGGCACGTATAAGTTTGCCTCAAAATTGCAAAAGTCACTACTGCCCTCTGAAAAGCAGAATCATGAAATCTCAAGTCCATTCATAAATAAGATCTCAGTCCTTAGAAGTTCATTATCACTTTAAGGGAGACAAAAACGAATTTATAAATTAGAATAAAGTTCACAGGACTAACAGCTCAGTGGTGAACAGCTGAGCGCTCTTTGATCATCTAACCATTTGATGCCTCACTAGATGTATCAACATTTTTAAAATTCAAGCAGTGAGCCTCAACTTTCTCCCTGCAGGGACTCCTATATCATACCTCTGGCCCGCTTCCACATTTCTGGTGCTTTTACACCAAATTAACTTCATTTGTAAACTACGGATGAATTAACTTCCCATTTTTTTTTTAATAAACCAAAGGCATCTGTAATTATCTATGAGAGTTTCTGAGCAGAATAAGATAACCAGGTAAGTCTCTTGCATTAGCTGGATGCTCCATACCCTTATCCTTGCTGAGGGACAGCACGCCTCCCGAATTTTGAGGGCAACTGGGTGTATCTGAGCCTCCCTGGAGCAAAGGAAGGAATCAAGTTTTTAGCTAAATAGGAGTCAAAGAACACAGCATCCTGAAGTTATTCCCTTGGCTTTAATTGTCTCCTAAAGAAATAGTCTTACACAAAAAGATAACACACATAGTTCTTTGTAGGTTATACTACTAATTACTAGTCATGCTAAACCAGAATGCAATGGTCTCTGAACCTCATTCCACTCTTGTTCAAATCAGGGGCCGACAAACTATGGCAGGCGGGCCATGTCTGCTCGGCCACCTGTTTCTGTACAGCCCATGAGAGAAGAATGGTTTATACATTTTTAAATGGTTAAAAGAGAATTCAAAAAAAGAACACTATTTCATGGCACATAAAAATTGTATGAGAGGGCTTCCCTGGTGGCGCAGTGGTTGAGAGTCCGCCTGCCGATGCAGGGGACACGGGTTCGTGCCCCGGTCCTGGAGGATCCCGCATGCCGCGGAGCGGCTGGGCTCGTGAGCCATGGCCGCTGGGCCTGCGTGTCCGGAGCCTGTACTCCCCAGCGGGAGAGGCCGCAGCAGTGAGAGGCCCGCGTACCACAAAAAAAAAAAAAAAAAAAAAAATTGTATGAGATTAAAATTTCAGTGTTCATAAATGAAGTTTTACTGGAGCACAGCCATGCTCATTTGTTACATATTAACTGGCATTTTCATGCTACAAAGGCAAGCTTAAAAAGGCAAGTTAAATAGTTGCAACAGAAACTGTGGACTTCCCTGGTGGCGCAGTGGTTAAGAATCCGCCTGCCGATGCAGGAGACACGGGTTTGAGCCCTGGTCTGGGAAGATCCCACATGCCGTGGAGCAACTAAGCCCGTGCGCCACAACTACTGAGCCTGTGCTCTAGAGCCCACGAGCCACAACTACTGAAGCCCGCACGCCTAGAGCCCATGCTCCCAATGAGAAGCCACCACAATGGGAAGTCCACACACCACAACGAAGAGTAGCCCCCGCTCACCACAACCAGAGAAAAGCCCGCGTGCAGCAATGAAGACCCAATGCAGCCAAAAATAAAATAAGTTAAAAAAGAAAACAAAAAAACTGTATGGCCCGCAAGCCTAAAATATTTACTACCTGACCCTTCACAGAAAAACATTTGCCAACCACTAGCTGAAATTATGTTATAAAGCCATCATAGTACATGGCAAAGGAATATTTTTCCAAGTGGTTCTAAGGACCCTGCATGAGAATCACTGGGCTGCTGGTCAGAAGGCTCTGGTGGTGCTATCTGCCACATCACTGTTTACTAGTTAACAGAAGCAACACCCTCTTGTTCAAGAGTTTTCTCCTGTGGCTCTGCAAACTCAAAGACCTAAGGAGTCAAAAAGGCCTGCCATGCTCCACTGATGCTGAAACTGTTCTGGGACAAGGCACCAGTAAGCCCAGCAGCTGCATATACATTTCAGAAGGGCCTTTTTGTCCACTGAGACCTCCAGATGGCAGGGGAAAGCTGACCAAACTGGATAGGAGGTTACTCTCTGTCAGGGTAAAAGCAAGAATGGGAAGTGCTGAGGTGAGCGGGGAGGGCCATGGGCTGCAGGTAACAGGCCACGACCGTAACCTTGGCACCAGGGCTCCCCGCTCTTCCCTGCAACAGGTGGAAAACAAAGCTCCTCTGTAAATTACCGCCTTTGGAAAAGGCTACCACGAAACACAAAATTTCTCCCCTCATCACTCAGATGAAGAGGTTCCGACACTACTTTTCATCATCCCACTATGGGTGTCTTTTCTTAAAAACTTCTAATTTATACATATGTAGTTTTTAAAATTATGGTTAGTTTAGAGAATCCGAAAAAAAAACCTTTAGTATATGAGTAAAAAAGTGTTCATGATTTGTAAAGACTGAAAATAGAGCAATTTAGCCATTTTCCAAGATGCCTTACAGAAGAAATTTCAAGGAATTACAAATCTCACATTCTTTGGACTACTGTTCTTCTATCAACCCTCCAACTAAGAAAAATATCTACTTAAGGGTGGGGTTTTTTTTTCAGATGCTAGTTTATCTTATTATTCAGAGATAACTTAATGATGACAGTTGAAAGGTGTTTTCTAAACGTACAGAATTGTATTTCTGCCCTTAGAATAGAAAGAGACTGTTAGCAGATAACACCAGGCACAGTAGATGCTCAACAAACACCTGAACTTAATAATTTAATAACTGTCCTGGCGTGACCTTCCCATCCCTCCATATCCTCTCCCCCTTCCTCTTTCTCTTTCCCTCCCTCCCTCTCTCTCTCTCACACACACACCCCAGCTTTAAATCCAGCTAGCAACACCAAACACAGGCAATTAAAGTTAACCTGGCAACTGTCTACTCAGAAAGCAGGAGCTCTATCAAACCCGGTACTACCTCTACTGTCGAGTATAAAGGAAGAGTTGGAGAAAAGGACACTTCAAAGATTGTAAAAGAAGCATTTATTCCTGTAGCAAAGAAGCTGTGGTTCCTTTGGAACTGCCAAGGAATTCCTGTGCTGGTGCCTCTAGGGGATCTGCATGTGTACACAAGCATGTGAGTACTGGTCCTTAGAGGGTATTTTCACAAGTACTGGCCTGGGTTCCTGCACACATCACACACTAAAGCCAGCACTGCTGGCCTGCACATTCAGAGCTGGGCACAAGGCAAGTATTCTCCAGCACAATGCAAATCACCACATCAAGGCATCTGGTGGCCCAAGAGGTAAAATTCTTCCAAAACCTTTAAAACTTCTTTAAAACTTCTAGGTACTAGACATTTTAATTTTTAATACTTCATTTTGCATATTTAAATTTCCCTATAACTGTTTAAAAAAATAAAATCAATGGAAGGATTCTATTGGGTACTTGTCAGCCACATAGAGTGGAAAACCATCTCTGGCTTTGGGTGGTATGTAGTCCAAACCATACAAACTTAAGTGTATAAAACTACAGTGGCACAGGAAGGGCCAGGGATCAAGCCACCTAGGTGAAATTTATTCATTCATTCAAGAAATAGCCAGACAGGGCTTCCCTGGTGGCGCCGTGGTTGAGAGTCCACCTGCTGATGCAGGGGACACGGGTTCGTGGCCCGGTCTGGGAAGATCCCACATGCCGCGGAGCGGCTGGGGCCGCTGAGCCTGCATGCCCGGAGCCTGTGCTCTGCAATGGGAGAGGCCACAACAGTGAGAGGACCGCGTACCGAAAAAAAAAAAAAAAAAAGAAATAGCCAGACATGTTGTGGTTAAACAGCAAGTACAGTGGATTATAAGTTCAAGGCTGACACCACTGGAGGAATTGGTACAACGACTTTGGAAAATAGGCATCAGCTAGTAAAGCTGAGGATATGCACATCTATGACCAGCAGTATTCATAACTGCCCTGGGCCAGAAACAACCCAGATGTCCATCAACAGTGGAAGACAAATAGATAACCTGTGGTATATTCATACAAATATGAACTAATTAGTTACAGGTAACAACATGGATGAATCTTAAAAACTATAATGCTGCAAGAATTTGAACCAAAATATTATATATGTGGGTATATACATATATGTATAAATACCCACACTTACATACATATACATATATATGATGCTGACCCCCCCAAAAAATGGATTTACAAGAATACCTACATTAAATCCATTTGCATAAAAGCAAAAAACAGGCAAAATGAAACTATATTGTTTAGGGTTAGTATTTAGGTGATACAACCTGTAGAAAAGAAAGGAAATGACTTTCACAAAAATGAAGCTATTTACTGGCTGGGTTACCTCGGGGGTAAGGAGAGAGCTGGTCATTGGGAAAGAGTGGGAGGAGGGTACTTCCTAACCTGCAAGACGGTTACAGCTGTTTTCTTTAAAACAATTAAGTTATCCATTTATGTTTTATACCCTCTTCTGTGCGTTATAATTCACAATACAAAAGTTCAATACAGTGTTGGTTTCCAGTCATTCAGAACCCTTACAATTCTGGCCTGTCTGGGGATAGAACACTTCCTCTCTGAATGTCATTACTGGCCTGTCAGCTCCATGAGGCAAGGACCTTATTTGCCTTCCACCCCAATAGTCAGCATTGAACCTTTCGCATGGCAAGAGTCTCAATAAATGTCTAACGTATAAACCTATAAACACTTTTTTTTTTTTTTGGCTGGGCTGCGCGGCTTGTGGGATCTTAGTTTCCCAACCAGGGATCGAACCCGAGCCCTCGGCAGCGCAGAGTCCTAACTACTGGACCACCAGAAACCCATACACTCTTTTTTTTTTTTTTTTTTTTTTTGCGGTACGCGGGCCTCTCACTGTTGTGGCCTCTCCCGTTGCGGAGCACAGGCTCCGGATGCGCAGGCTCAGCGGCCATGGCTCACGGGCCCAGCCGCTCCGCGGCATATGGGATCCTCCCAGACCGGGGCACGAACCCGTATCCCCTGCATCGGCAGGCGGACTCTCAACCACTGCGCCACCAGGGAGGCCCACCCATACACTCTTGATGTGAATTTTGTTTTAACTCACCTCTCTTCTGAAATTACTGATTTGAACTGTGCCCACATTAACATTTCCCGTTCTCTGTCTTCACCCCAGTCGGGCTTTCATAAATAACTAAAGCTACCATCTTAAATATTCGCTCTGTAAGTTTATACTCAGGTGCTGTTGCTTTAGCAACTCTCCTTGCTTTCCACTCCCTTTTATGCCTCCTCACAAACAAGCAAAAGACGAATACGGTAGATTTTTTTTTTAATGGGGAGGTTTTCATTTGCAACCAAGAGTAACGCCAAGGATCTTAATGATTTAACTGTTTTGAAGTTAAAAAGGGGTCATTTCTCCATTGTCTGGAGAAATACTACCATGCTATCAGGGTCAATAAAACTTTACAACCAGCTGTACTTAAAACACATGCTACCTGTTCTAGACAGAAACCCAGTCTCTATAAACAGGATTGGTTAATTTTATAATAATTTATTTCAATTTAAAAAGTCACTCAGGAAAAAAAAAAGCTAGAGGTTTTCAGACTATGCAAACCAGAAAAAAAAAATCACTTTGTGCAAACAGACATTTATGAAAATGCTTAGAAAAGTCTAAAAGAATACACACAGACCAATAAAGATATACGCAGCAGTTACTTTTGGGACAGATGCTCAAAAGAAGGCTTTAATCTTATCTGTAAAGTTTTAATTTTTTTCCAAACAGAGAATGATTAATTCTTGGTATTGGGAAAAAGTATTTGTAATCCACCTCGCCTTAAAATAAAATCCTAATTGCTAAAGAACCTACCAAACACAGTTCCTTCCCTAAGGAGCAACATTTTAAAATGCTAAAGTTTTAAAGGATTTCCTGTATTTACACACCTGGCCAATTTTTTTATGGTAAGAATATACATTTATACCATTGTATTAAAGAATATTACACAAATCATACCTGCATTCAACCAATGTGAGAGATTTCAGCTAAGAACACAGCATAGACAGGTTGGACGCTAACGTTAAAAAGCCTCCAAATGAAGTAAACTGTCTCCCATTTATGGGGGAAAGCCAAAAATATCAAGCATCTACCTCTCCTCCCCCAAGCGTCAGAAGATGAGTCAGAGCTGGAGGCAGGACTAGGGCCCGTGTGTCAAGCCGCCTGTGCAGGGCTCCTTCCTCCACCAGGCAGCCCTCTGCTCCCACCCACGTCGGGGTCCCTAACTCAGCCTGTCCCTGATGTGAATTCTCAGGTGCCTCTGGTGAAGATGAGGCGGTTATTCATTCTGGGGGCTCCTCCTTCCCTGCATTTCTAAAGGGAACCTATTCTCAGGGGGCCTTTAAGAGTCCACAACAAGTAACAGTCACCAAATGCAGCTCAAGGAAGTGGAGCTTCCAGACACACTCACACAACTTTGCAAAGAATACAGCACCTTTGTTCCCCTCATTTTAAAGACTAGGAAACACGCAGAGAGCAGCTGTGACTTGTCCAGTATCACTTAACTTTGTGACAGAGCTGAGTCCCAAGCGTGGAGCTGCTGGCAGCCCCACCCTGTGACTTTTAACTGACCTGT
This sequence comes from Hyperoodon ampullatus, assembly GCF_949752795.1. Taxonomy (NCBI): domain Eukaryota; kingdom Metazoa; phylum Chordata; class Mammalia; order Artiodactyla; family Ziphiidae; genus Hyperoodon; species Hyperoodon ampullatus. The sequence goes on from NC_136932.1 coordinate 51,562,500, forward strand.
ACAATCTCAGGGAGTATGTTCCAACATTCCATGACATTTCTGAGTGGCCTCATGGACTAGGAATTCCAGGAACTCTGGTCCATATTCCTTTCAGGTGAGTAAAGAATCAGGACTGGCGTTTTGCCTCCGTTTTCAAATCCGTAAAATGGGACGTAATGTTTTCTACTTACCTCTCTCATAAAACTACATTGAACAGCTAGTTAACACGTGCTAAACGCCCTGAGGTCTTGCTGGATGAAAAGCACAAGGCACTTAAAAAAAAAAAAAAAATCCCTACACAGTAGAACTGCATTTTTAAGTCACTCCTCCTTCCCTTGCCTCTGGGATGCCCAGTTACCATAACACTGGCTGGCACCATTGGAAACATCCACCTAAATAAAATATAGTTATACAATCCACTTAAGGCAGCTACATACAGCATGCAACTCCTCTCGCACACAAACAACGACTCAACTTCGCTTTGGAGCAAGGGTACTTAGGAGAAATAAAAAGACATGTTAGCACTGTGCTCACCAATCCACCACCGTAGAGAAATACTCAAGTTGAATACCTGGCATTGCTGAAAGTCAAGTTGCTTCTACCAAAGCACCAGAAACCTTTGGAAGATGCAAAAAGCCGCCGACGCTCCCGTGGCTCGGAGCGGGCGAATGGTGGCGACGGGGTGAGCAGGCAGAGAGGCCTTGGCTGGACCGCAGAGCAGAGGGGTCAGGGAGGGGGAGGGGAACGGAAAGGATGCTCGCGAAGGAACCAGAGGGCTAGGACCCCGGCCCAGGCGTCGCCGCAGTGGGGGAGCAGCCGGGGTGGCGGGGCGGGGGGGGCGCGGAATGCGCGCCGAGAGCCGGCGAGGCGGGGTCGGGCGGTGAGGAGGGGGCGCTGCGTTGGGCGCCGGGCCTCTCCTCTCCCCGCCGCCCAAAGGATGCGAGAACCGCCCGGGAGCAGGTGGGGGACGCCGGCACAAAGTTTCCAGAGACCACGTTCGCGCAGGCCCTCCGCTATCCGGTCCGGCCAGGGCCCCGGGGCCCGGTAGGCGCCAAGTCCCGCCCGCCCGCTGCCCCCTGCCCGAGCCCGCGGGCCCCATACCGGCTCGCCCCGGCTCGCGGCTGACGCTCTTGCTTCCTGCGTTGCTCCCGGCTTCTGCCGGCTGGCCGCCGCGCGCGCGCCCCTCCTTCTCCCCTCCGCCCGCGCCCGGGGCGGGCCGCGCGCACGCTCCCTGCACCCCACCGCCCTCTCCCCAGGAGGGGCGGGCGCTCCGGGCGGGGGCGGGGCGGGGCGGCGCTCCGGGCGGGGGCGGGGCCTCGGCCCTAGAGGCGCGCCGCGCGTAGGGGGGCGAGCCGCGGGGGACGCGCGGAGCTGCGGGCGAAGCGCCTGCGCACTGTCCTCCGCCGCCGAGCTGGGCGTCCGGGGCGCGCCCCCGGCTCGCACCGCCCCAGCTGCCGCGGCAGACCTCTGCTCAGGGGGCCCTTGTTGTGTCCTCATCTGTGTCTCAATATACGCCCCCGCTCCTTCCCCACTTAAGCGTCTACCTACAAACTGGGTTTGGGCGTGGGTGCAGGGATGATTAACTAGGGTACTTTCTGAATGTGAGAGGGTTAAAGGCAAGAAAACAATACAAATGTAAAAGGTGTGAAGAGTGCAATTAGTGACTAATCTCCGCCTCTCCCCCCACCACCACCTTCGGTCCTGCAAGGGAGAGCCCAGGAGCTGGGACCAACGAGTGAAGGGGAAATAAATCTCATGGCAACTGTTGGATGAATTTTGCTTGGGCAGGTATGGGCAGTTTCTAACGACTGTGGGAAGCTGTGTTGTCTGAGACTCAGAAGTAGCTATAGAAATGGCCATCTTCTGCCTGCCCCGAGACCGCCAACGCACCATCATAAACCACAGGTGCCACCTGAGTTTCAAAACACCAGGTCCACAGCCCGTGCCTCCAAGGCAGAACTGTAGGGTCTCCGGAGCCCAGGCTGAACGCATGGATTCGTGAAAGGCTTATTTGCTGTGTCACGCTGAGGGTCTTTTTTTTTTTTTTTTTAAGAAGATGTTGGGCGTAGGAGTTTGTTAATTTATTTATTTTTGCTGTGTTGGGTCTTCGTTTCTGTGCGAGGGCTTTCTCTAGTTGTGGCAAGCGGGAGCCACTCCTCATCACGGTGCGCGGGCCTCTCACTATCGCGGCCTCTCTTGTTGCTGAGCACAGGCTCCAGACGCGCAGGCTCAGTAGTTGTGGCTCACGGGCCTAGTTGCTCCGAGGCATGTGGGATCTTCCCAGACCAGGGCTCGAACCCGTGTCCGCTGCATTAGCAGGCAGATTCTCAACCACTGCGCCACTAGGGAAGCCGTGAGGGTCTTTTTAAATTTTATTTATTTGTTTGTTTGTTTTGAGGTATGCGGGCCTCTCACTGTTGTGGCCTCTCCCGTTGCGGAGCACAGGCTCCGGACGCGCAGGCTCAGCGGCCATGGCTCACGGGCCCAGCCGCTCCATGGCATGTGGGATCTTCCCGGACCGGGGCACGAACCCGTGTCCCCTGCATCGGCAGGCGGACTCTCAACCACTGCGCCACAGGGAAGCCCGAGGGTCTTTTTTTAAATGTAGGTTTGCCCATCTATAACATGAGTAGATGCAAAGCGGACTTTTTTCAGCACAATCTTGCCCTGTAAACAACTTCCTTGAGGCTCTGCAGTGAGTCAGACACCTAAGAGTCCCGACTCCACGCCCAACCCTTTGCTCACCAGCCCCAGCTACTCACCGTTGTAAATCATTGGCATCAGAACTGCTGAACATTCAAACGAGTAATCATAGTTTTAGGGGGAAGGATTGGTGAGGGAAGTAAAAACAGCGCTTTGGGTTTATATCCCACCCCCCCCACCCCCCCGCATCTTCAACCACAAGCTTTGGGGATTTTTTATGCTTTCTGGTCTCCAACCGGATTCCGAGTCATCCCGTGGGTACAGGAATATCTAAAAGTTCTCTCTGCTTCCCAGACAAAAATATAACATCAAAGCCATTTCAGTGATAATCCTAAGAGAGCTGAAAAGGCCTAGAATGGAGAGATTTGTTTATTTTTCCCTTCATAAAGAGAGAATCAAAGCTTTAAAATTAAGCAAAATTTTTCTGCGAGAGAACAACGCAGACTCTGATTCAGGATAACACATGAGGAATTCAAATCTTGCCTGGGAAAGGCATCTCCCCAGCGCCAAATTGCTCCACCATCAATTCATCTAGTGACTTATTTTTGACATGCCAATACCAAAATAGCAAAATCTCTAATAGAAACGATTGTATGCCGCTTTCGTTTCTACTTCTCCCCCCCCCCCCCCCCGCTCCAAGTCTTCCTTCAGTCAATTCAATGACTCAGCAGCACAAATAGATACATCCCTCTTCAGATGCAAGCATTTGTTACACAGGAGGCAGGTTTCCAGAACAGCACTTGTTAGTGACAAGGAACTGGGCATTTTCACGCATTCTAGAACTAAGCCTACCATGAAGAATCAAATCCTCATCAGCGAAGAGGAGGGAGGAGGACTAAAATAGAGTTTGTATTGAGTGTGATGTATGTGTGAAGATCTAGAGATTAAGGAAAGTAGGAAGAAGTGCTAAACTCAGTAAGATCATATAGTGACTGTACACACATGCCTGTGGGTAGGGAGGTGCTTTATGCCTTTACAGAATGTGGAAGTGTGGACTTATAGATATCTCTACAAAAAAAAAAAAAGAAAGAAAGAAAATGCAATTTGAAGGTGTTATCTTCTAAACCAGCACTGTCTGATAGAACTTTGGGGGCTGGAAATGATCCATACGTGCACTTTCCAATACAGTAGCCACTAGTCTCGTGTGACTTTTTTTTTAAGGGTTTTTTTTTTTTTTTTTTTGGCTGCGTTGGGTCTTCGTGGCTGTGCACGGGCTTCTCATTGCGGTGGCTTCTCTTGTTGCGGAGCACAGGCTCTAGGCACGCGGGCTTCAGTAGTTGTGGCGCACGGGCTTAGTTGCTCCGCGGCGTGTGGGATCTTCCCAGACCAGGGCTCGAACCCGTGTCCCCTGCATTGGCAGGCGGATTCTTAACCACTGCGCCACCAGGGAAGTCCCCCATGTGACTTTTGAGCTCTTGAAATGTGGTTTGTGTGACTGAGGAACTGAATTTTAAATTGTAATTAATTTTAATCAATTTAAATGTAAATAGCCACATGAGGCTAGTGGCTACCTTACTGGGCAGCACATTACTAGACTGTAAATAGGTACCTTTAAAGGTGTCGACTGCTTTCGATGTAGAAACACCTTAGAGACCGTCTGTTACAAAAGTCTGACTTGTCTATGCCCAGAGAAGGTGTGGGTGCTCCTGACTACGTCTAAATAAGCAGTGTTTTAGAGCAGTGCAGCTTCTGTGCAGAATAAGAGCTGATCTGATTAGACACAGTAAATAGAGGGTGGAAACTTCTACTCTGCTTAGCTTCTGATGTCTGCCTTTCCAAAAATATTCTCCTTAATTGCTTGGGCAATGACTTCTCCTGAGACTAATCAGACCTTGATGAGCCCCTCAAAGAATAGCTGCATCTTCCATTTGCATCATTTCTTCTGGTTAACAAATTGGCAACAGATTTGATATATCTGTTAGAATTGGGAGACAGCTGTGATCAGGGCTCCCAGGTCTACAGAAGTTAGATTTCAGGGTGCCATCAGGTCCCATGGCTCTGGAACACCTGCTTGCTAATGCCTGTAACTCCAGAGTATATGCCATTAATAGCTACAAAAATGCAAATCCCCCAGAGAAGTAAATCTTTAAGCTATCTTAAACTTTCACACGTTTAAGAGGGACAGTGGACACCAGGTATCTGGGAGAAAACTCTACAAATGTGGAAAAAATAAAAGAACTAGGGGGATAGAAGTCCAAAAACATATTTCATCTACTATTCAAACTTGCCTAATGCTTGCACTATTTTATAAGATGTAGGACAACACCTTATATAGCTGTCATAAGGATTAACTAGATATTATTAATTGTAAAATACTTTAAACTTTTATTTGTAGAGTTTTATTTTATTTATTTACTTACTTACTTATTTACTTTTTGGCTGCATTGGATCTTTGTTGCTGCACACGGGCTTTCTCTAGTTGTGGCGAGCGGGGGCTACTCTTCGTTGTGGTGCGCCGGCTTCTCATTGCAGTGGCTTCTCTTTGCTGTGGAGCACGGGCTCTAGGTGCACAGGCTTCAGCAGTTGTGGCTCGCAGGCTCTAGAGCACAGGCTCAATAGTTGTGGCGCACAGGCTTAGTTGCTCTGTGGCATGTGGGATCTCCTCGGACCAGGGCTCAAACCCGTGTCCCCTGCATTGACAGGCGGATTCTTAACCACTGTGCCACAAGGGAAGTCCTATTTGTAGAGTTTTAATAGTTCTCATGTAATTTATTTTTCCATTAATAAAAAAAGTCACATTACAAAACAGGAGAGAAAGCATCACCCCTAATTTTACTACTTAATGAAACAAAAATTAGCATCTTTTTCTTTTTTTTTCTATGCATTTTTTTTTAGTTTTCTTTACACAATTACAATCATAGTGTGCCTACAGTTTTGTAACCTGAGTTCAAGCTCCTTGAGCTAGGCTTATATAAGGGAATATTACAACATATTTAGGATGACTAGGTCATTTAATATCTATCTGTCTGAAGTTTTCTGCCCTTAATTCAACCCTGGGGCTGTGGCAATGATGCACAGTGATGAAGATTCCAATAGAAACAACAACATCCATGAAAAATGCACCTGTGCCTATTTTAACATTTGCTCTGTGTCCCTCAGAACTTAGTGTCCCTCTGTGAGACTTTATCATGGTGTGAATTTACCATTTACCATGGAACATCAAGGGCTTGTTCATACCTGGCTGGGGTTAAATGAAAACATCAAAGGCTCAATGGGAATGGAAGGGAGGTGTCAGGTGTAATATATACCTTATCCCATTTATCTTCATCAAACCCAGTCAGGTAGGTTTTATCAACCACAGTTCAGATATGAGGGGTTAAAAAACTTGCCCAAGGCTGTATCATTATTAATAGCAGAACTAGGATTAGCACTTAGGTCTTTCCAGTATACCAGGCAGGTAAACAAGAAAGCATATACACCCTTTATTTAAAAAGGAAAAGAGAGGGGTTTAAATTTTTTTTAAAACTAGAATATATTCACGTATTTCTTGAGGAAAAAATTGTTTTAAAAGAAACCTTTAAAGAAAGGGGAAGTGGGGCTTCCCTGGTGGCGCAGTGGTTGGGAGTCCGCCTGCCGATGCAGGGGACACGGGTTCGTGCCCCGGTCCGGGAGGATCCCACATGCCGCGGAGCGGCTGGGCCCGTGAGCCATGGCCGCTGAGCCTGCGCGTCCGGAGCCTGTGCTCCGCAACGGGAGAGGCCACAACAGTGAGAGGCCCGCGTACCGCAATAAAAAAAATAAATAAATAAATAAGGGAAATGAAAAATTAAAGTATTTCCCCCCAAGAGTTAGTAACCTCTGGTAATAAAACAATAATTAAATGGTAAGAGACATAACTTTAAGGGCTGCCTAGGTAATTAATGCCACTTTGCATAATCTCCTACAACACCAGAGAGAAAAAACCTGGTCCCACTAAAAGGGAGTAAATGTCCATATCAGCCCAAGAGCCTGAAGACCGCCCCTCTAGTTATAAATTGTTATAATATTCTGATGTCAAGCCTCTGACTATGCAAATGAAAGAATGGAAGGTGAGGGGTAGCGCGTGTAGCAGAGTTCCCCAGATTGGTTAGGAGGCAACATCTAACCTACAGTGTTGCTTTGCCAAATAGTAGCAAATCTGTGTTACAGGAAGTTGTAAGCCTCAAGGAAGGCTTCACCCACCCAAAATGTACACATTGTTGCAAACATATCCCCTGCCGCGTGTCTCCGGAGCCCTGGAAAATGTCTGGCTACATCCTGGATGCTAATCAGGGGTACCTCCTCCCAACAGGGGGCCTCTAAGCTCCCAGCCCCTACACCCGCCTCCTCTTGCCGCATCTGCTGGAAATCCATGGCTTGCCTTCCCCCGCCCCCAGTTTCCATGGAGATGAAAGAGTTTACTTTTTTCCCCCAACTCTAAGCCACGGTTATTTTTAACTGTAAAACTCTGAGCCAGGTCACAGCTGGGATCTGGAAGATGTAATGACGTCTATAGCCACCCTACTCTCCCACCATCGCCTTCTTTTCTGCAGTTGCTGGGGGCGGAGGCACTCCTGGGAGATTTTGCTCTCAAAAGCGTTTTGCTTTGCATCATTGAAGTTAAACCTGTGCTCGCTTAGATCTGACAGGTGTCTTGAATCTGAAACTATGCACACTCCAAACAAGGCAAAGATCTTCTTGTTGGGGCAGGGGCAGCCAGGTAAGGTTGACACTGCTGTCACCTCCCTGTGGCTAGAGCTTAGATAGGTGCCCTTTGGTAAAAATATATCAAGGTGTCATCCTCCAGGCAAAAAATAAGGTCTCTGGCTCCTGCCCCCAGTAGAGTGGCTTTTTCTGCTGCAGCTTGACTTGACTTAAAAAGAGGCTCCAGACAAGACACTGTGTGGGAAAACTGTTCCACCGCTCCAGAGCAAAGCAAATTCCCATGGGGTAAGGGCTGGGACACTGCTACCCTCTCTTCCTTTATTGAAAGTTCCTGTCAGTCCCCCCCATCTCTGAGGCTCCTGGTACTTGGGAGCTCATGTCTTCATGGCACTTTGGAACTTTTCACCCTTTTTCAATAATTTTTGGGGAAAAGCTATTAAATTACCCTGAAAATTGCCTTTTTCATCTTAGACAACATCCTAAGATTGGAAACCGAAGTAAAAACATCAGACAGCCTCAACTCAAAGTCAGTTTTCTGATAGGGTATATTGTATGGGAACATTAAAATTAAGCTTCACAGTGCAGGTCCCATTATTTTTTTTATTTCTTAAAATAATGTATATTTTATGGGCTTCCCTGGTGGCGGCAGTGGTTGGGAGTCTGCCTGCCGATGCAGGGGACACGGGTTTGTGCCCCGGTCCGGGAGGATTCCGCATGCTGCGGAGCGGCTACGCCCGTGAGCCATGGCTGCTGGGCCTGCGCATCCGGAGCCTGTGCTCCGCGACGGGAGAGGCCGTGGCGGTGAGAGGCCCACGTACCGCAAAAAAAAAAAAAAAATCATAATAATATATATTTTATGTCATGATAATGGGGAGGGGAGGGGTGGGGGATCCAAATCATTAGCTAGCTATCGTTTAATGGGAGAAAAGAGGTTAGGTCACTGCCAGCAATTCAGAAAAAGGGAGCGTACTTGGCAGACAGCTCTCTGGGAAGGAGAGGTGCATTGGAAGTGTCATGAGTTGGCACTTGGCCGTCAGTTCACTGAAGTGTGATTTCAGTGTTTTTGCTTTGATTAATAAAGTGTTGGTTTCTTTTTTTTTTTTTTGCGGTATGCAGGCCTCTCACTGTTGTTGCCTCTCCCTTTGTGGAGCACAGGCTCCGGACGCGCAGGCTCAGCGGCCATGGCTCACGGGCCCAGCCGCTCCGTGGCATGTGGGATCTTCCCGGACCGGGGCACGAACCCATGTCCCCTGCATCAGCAGGCGGACTCCCAACCACTGCGCCACCAGGGAAGCCCTAAAGTGTTGGTTTCTTAAAACAATTGTGAGGTCTTCTCCTTTCCACACTTCCTAAGATGCTACTTCTGTTCCACGTAACTCTGGGCCAAGGCAAGATTATTAGCAAGCTACCTGGAAGCTTTCTGCCACATAAGACCTCTGGGGAGACCAGAGAAAGCTGAAAAAAAAAAGTGTGGCTTGGTTAAGAACGTGAGATTAATTCAACCAAATGATTAGTTTGGTGCCATAGAAATCCATCCCCTGTGCTCCAAAGTAGAAAATAAGTGCATCAGACTTAATTCTCCAGCCCTGAAAGACATAAAACAAATCTGGGCTGGCAAAGGTTAACCAGGGCTTTCAAAGGCAAGGGGAGGTACGGCGATATTCAGGGCTGCATCTATCAAATCAAATTTTCTGTAGCTTTCAATTTGGGGTTTTAAACCTTTTAATGGTCCCTTTCTGCGTTCTTATCTCAATTTCCTTATTCTTACTCTTAACTGGGAGGGGGGCCCAGCACACAACACATACCAAGCAAGTAACTCCTAGTGACAAAGGAATTTTAATGTCAGATGCAAGACATTCATCCTTGCTTTAAATACCTATGTCTCTTGACTTGTAAGCCTGGTCGGTCAAATTAAATGGCAGTTAATCTCAGTGCATCTCAACTGGTAGAAGCCAAGGCAGCAGGCAAACAATGAATAGAAAAAGAACTCCCTCCCATTAGATAAACTGGCTTTCCAAGCTTCTCAGAAATGATTCACCTGTCCCCACCCCCTAGCCCTCAAAAGCAGCATACAAATGAACACTCAGTGCCAGTGCATATTTTGCAGATACTTAGGTTCCAAAATATTCCCTAGTTAAGTGCTATTCACTATTGTTCTCTCTCCCAAAGCAAGTATTTGTCAGCACGACCATTACTATTCTAACCAGGCTGCTCTGACTCTCCTTGCGCCCTGAGATCCTGCTCAGTATCACTTACATTTCACTAAGAGGGCTGGTTGTTGTGCCTGATTGAAGGGAAATTCTTTATCTTAGCTGGACTACCTCTTCTACACAGGGCCACAGACGTAGCAGTGTCCCATTGTACCAGAGGTGGTCCTTTCTGGCAGATAGGAGAGAGGTTACCCACATTTGGCTAAACACATTGGAAAGGAAAGCAAAGCTTCCAGATCAGTACCTCTGGAATAGAAATTCAAACAAATAAAAAGCCAGGTACATGTAAGTTGTGGAAAAGCTTTTTGTGTTAACAATAACAGTGTATATCTAGAAGGTATCTATAAAGACATCTTTAAAAATGAATGGGCAAGTCATCAAAAAATCTACAAACAATAAATGCTGGAGAGGGTGTGGAGACAAGGGAACCCTCTTGCACTGTTGATGGGAATATAAATTGATACAGCCACTATGGAGAACAGTATGGAGGTTCCTTAAAAATCTAAAAATAGAACTACCATACGACCCAGCAATCCCACTACTGGGCATATACCCTGAGAAAACCATAATTCAAAAAGAGTCATGTACCACAATGTTCACTGCAGCTCTCCTTACAATAGCCAGGACATGGAAGCAACCTAAGTGTCCATCGATAGATGAATGGATAAAGAAGATGTGGCACATATATACAATGGAATATTACTCAGCCATAAAAAGAAACGAAACTGAGTTATTTGTAGTGAGGTGGATGGACCTAGAGTCTGTCATACAGAGTGAAGTAAGTCAGAAAGAGAAAAACAAATACCGTATGCTAACACATATATACGGAATCTAAAAAAAAAAGGTTCTGAAGAACCTAGGGGCAGGACAGGAATAAAGACGCAGACGTAGAGAATGGACTTGAGGACACGGGGAGCGGGAAGGGGAAGCTGGGATGAAGTGAGAGAGTGGCATGGACATATATACACTACCAAATGTAAAATAGCTAGCTAGTGGGAAGCAGCCACATAGCACAGGGAGATCAGCTTGGTGCTTTGTGACCACCTAGAGGGGTGGGATAGGGAGGGTGGGAGGGACACACACGAGGGAGGGGATATGGGGATATATGTATATGTATAACTGATTCACTTTGTTATAAAGCAGAAACTAACACACCATTGTAAAGCAATTATACTCCAATAAGGATGTTAAAAAAAAAATGAATGGGCGATATTCCAGAATGCTGTTTAGAACACAGTACTGCTCTCCTGGCTGGAGACCCATCCAAGTGTTTTGGAGTAAATATGAATTAGTTTATCCAAGCTTCTCTTTGTAGTTTGGGCCTCTGACTCATCCCACTGGAAATTTTAGTTCTTATCACATACTTACATATTTCCTAAAGCTGGAATGACTTCCCAACTAGAAATTTGTTATTGATGGATGTCATTGGTCTTCTTCCCTTTTCCCGCTAACTACAAGCTGAGGATCTCAATACTCAAAACTGGGAAACTTGTTATCACTCAGCAGCGACTGGTTAATTAACTAAGTTTAGATTTAAAAAGGGGGGTTAGGGTGGGGGGAGTTGTAAACAATAAAAGGATGAAAACTGGAACCCAAGAAGAGATAAATCATAAATAGTTGGTCTCAATAGAGACAGTTGAGGTCTTTGAGCACAACAAAGGATCATTATAAATTTATTTACTTATTTATTTATGGCTGCATTGGGTCTTTGTTGCTGCACGTGGGCTTTTCTCTAGTTGTGGTGAGCAGGGGCTACTCTTTGTTGCGGTGTGCTGGCTTCTCACTGCGGTGGCTTCTCTCGTTGCGGAGCACGGGCTCTAGGCGTGCGGGCTTCAGTAATTGTGGCTCGCGGGTCTAGGGCTCAGGCTCAGTAGCTGTGGCGCACGGGCTTAGCTGCTCCGCAGCACGTGGGATTTTCCTGGACCACAGCTCAAACCTGTGTCCCCTGCATTGGCAGGCAGATTCTTTTTTTTTTTTTTTTTTTTTGTGGTACATGGGCCTCTCACTGTTGTGGCCTCTCCCTTTACGGAGCACAGGCCCTGGACACGCAGGCTCAGCGGCCATGGCTCATGGGCCCAGCCACTCCGCGGCATGTGGGATCTTCCCAGACCAGGGCACGAACCTGTGTCCCCTGCATCGGCAGGCGGACTCTCAACCACTACTCCACCAGGGAAGCCCAAGAAAGGGTCATTACACAGAAAGAAATTTGTTCTCTACTTCCCAGCAGGACAGAGGAGAATGATATGCATAGAATTCCAGCAGAAATCTTTAATGTTAAATTGTCATAAAGTTCCTAGCAGTTATAGGTCTTTATTCATAGTTCATTGTTGTTGAGTTTCAGAGTAAACTCTCTTTCTTCTGAGATGATCTGCACCTAGAAGGACCTAAATTAGTGTAGTTGGTTTATGGTCAATCCCATCTAGCAGAAAAGGGGAAGGATGGAATATTCTTTGGAAAGTCCTTGCTAGCTCTGGATTTTTAGTAACAAGAAGGGCCTTCCTTTGGTGACAAGAAGATGGAAGGAAATAATATACTAAGCTAGCGATCGACATCAAACGTCAGCGAGTGCTTTTCTAATGACTCCTTTCAAGAGTACTCCTCACCCAAAATTATGGCTTGATCTTTGAGAAACCCGCTAGGATTCTAGGTCTTAAATTTTGCGAAGTTGGGCTTACCCAAACCATAATGATCCTACTTTCTAAAATCCAGTCATTTGAAATTACAGCCTTATTCTTCTGTCACTCTTTTCAACAATGCCACTTTCTTCATCCAATCTACTGATGCGCCAATCAGTTTTTCAGACTTCAACTGGTTCCAGGGTTTCTATCAGACTGTCCTGCCATCCTCCCAGCCCTAAGTACCGCAGCTGCTCCTTGTGTCCTAGCCAGCTAAATCTCTTGGCACTGTTTTCCTTACTCCTCATCACCCTCCACCTACTACGTCTGGAACAGTCTCCCACTTCCATCTGCCATTTTATTTCTCTCATCTCCGTCTTATCATTGCCTCAGAAGTGCACCTCTCCCAGGAAGCCTTCCTTAATCAAGATCAAGGACTCTTCAGACTACAGCAGACATCACCTGACACAGATGTCTAATGCACTTTTAGAACAGGACTTGCCTTCCAAGGATAAGAGGCAACCCCTTTATAAGCAACTCAGGGTGATGCTGGTGGTAGAATACGTTTTCTAAGAGACAGGACTATATCAAGAAAACCACAAGCCGCCCTTTTGAAACACTGAAGTCCTTTATTCTATTTCCCTCAGATCCTAAGAGTTTCTTTTTCATTTGTTATCCCCTAGATGAAGTCTATTAGCAAACTGCATGCGTATTTACAGCAGTCAAGAAGTTTGAGCAGATACTTCCAACAAGGCATATAATATTTGAATTAGATATTTTGAATGCTGAAAGAATTAAAGAATCAGTCGGCTACTGGAGGTAATTTGTGCAGATTCTGAAGTATTTCCATACAACTTTGCTTCTAACAGAAAAGGGAAAACCCTGACTCTGAGTTTGGCTTCTTATTGTGCAGAAAGATTTGAGGACCAAGTTTCAGTCGTGGTGGGGTCACTCACCCTCCTATCTAGTGAGCTCCATATATGAAAAGGCTTTCCTTTTGTTTTACAAGTAGCTCTTATTGTAGGCTAGCCTTTAACCATTGAGAAATTAGGGTTCAGGTCTCAACCTAAGCAACACTGAGGTTAATTGCATCACCTCCATCCTCAGGGGTCTGATATCCAGGGAAGCCAAGGGCGAGAACAGGGTGAGTCCAGGACACACATGTTAGCAGAGACAGTGCAGCGTGATGAGGCATGCATCCAACCCCCTAAGTGTGCTTTAGTTACCAGAATATTTGACACACCCACAAATTAAGTAGCAAAACATTTTAATCCATTAATTCTAAAAATAACAGAGACATTTTATATCCAGTGCCACCTCCTCAAAAGTCTACTGCAGATTAGACAGCCAGACTGCAACTTACAAAGCCAGACATTAAAGTTGAAGATGCAGTTTGGGACAAGACCATCATGGGGAGATTTTCCTCCTCTTTGCTCATAAACGTAAGTTGTTAGCTTAAAAGAATCCTCAGACAGAAAGAGAAAGCTTTCTCTATATATAACCTCTATATTTTAAATCTGTCTGTAATGTTTGAAGGCAAAACAGATAATGAGAAAACCAACCTCCCAAGCAAGTACAAGGATCTGAGCTGCACTCCTGGGACTAAAGACTGGTTTAGTTCTATTTCTACCAACACTGTGATGTGAGGTACTATGGTTCTTGTTTTAGTTATAAGAGGTGTTAGGAATGAATGCCCACACACAATTAATAATAGCTTATCTAGCACATAACTCTGCAGCACAATACCAACAACAGGAGTATTTTAAAGCAGGGTGGAGAAGAAAGTAGACATTAATACAACTTAAGGTTTCCTTTGTTCTTCCCCTCTTTTTACAAGGAGAATTCAGCTCAAAAACAAAACTCCACAATGCCCGTACTGTCCTTTGGCCTACCAGGCCTGAAGAGCCTCAGGCTTTAGTGATGTATCCTTCTCGGATGAGGAAGTCATAGATTTTCCGGGTTTTGTTCACGTCTATCTTGATGAGTGCTCTTGCCTGTGCCAGTCTCAAGCCTCCTTGCTTATTACATTCGTTCAGTAGAGCAGATTTGTATTCTAAATAGGCTCCTGGGACCAATCTCACCATCTGACAGAGCTGCAAGACATGGCACATTTAATAAACATTAACATCTGTCATTCTCATAATTTAATCCAGCAGGTATAGCCAAAATAAAATTTAAAGGGTGACATCAACCTCCAACTATTTATAGGAGCTGCTGGTGGCTAGATCACATTCCAGTCTGTCTTTTCTTTGGAGAGAATACTCTCTGAAGACAGACAAAGGCAGAGTGTGATGCCGGGAGAGCTCCAGCACCTATCGGCTGGCTCACCTGGGTTTGTCAGGGATACAAGTCTGTGTCCTGAGGAGCGGTGTGGAGTAGAGACCCGGCACCTTCCAGCTCAGCCAGTCAGGGAGGAGCCACCGGGCACCGTGTGGGTGGGGCTGCTGGTACTTGGGTTCCCAAGTGTGAATCGCATTATTTTTAGTATCGGCGTAAATCTTTAGTCCCTGATTTTCTGATTACATTTCCTACTTTGGAGGGAGAAGAGATATAGAGACCTTGCCAAGAGGTCACTTTAACTGCTAAAATATCTAGAAACCTGGCTCGATTCCAGTTCACCTGCCATTATCCAGAAATGAACAGCCTGAGGCTACCACTTTGTGGGTAAGGATAAAAACTGCTTGAAACTCCGGGCCATTCCACCCTTGATTCAGAATGGCAATACTTCTTCAGCAATACTTGGATATAACATACACCTCCTTCTACTCCCAAACTAATCTCTACTGTTCCTGCTAGGTAAAATAGAAGACTAATACTAGCGCCTACTCCATGACTTTTCCTTACTGTCTGACCTGAATTACTGATACGGAGTGGCAGATGAAGACACTGATCTTGGGAACCGAAAATGGAGCACACGGGGAACAAAAGAGGATCCTCTCCTGGAATGGACTTGAGAGATGCAGCATGTTCTTTTGAAAACGCTTGATGATGACACTTTTGAGGCTGGATTTAAAGTTTAGAAATGGCCAAAAGTAATATGAAGAAGACACATCCGGTGATTATCATGTAAAAGAAAAGTAGGTCATGGCTTTTTTAATCAAAATTAATGTGTGACTATATATGATGATGAATTCCTCTTTTATGCTTATACACATACTATGGAGACAATTCAAAAATCTTTTAAGTGATGCATAGTGTTGGAATAACAGTAGAACTTCTGAAAATGCCCACTCTAATAGGAAATAATCATTTTCATATACCAGTTTTTTTTTTTTTTTTTTTTTGCGGTACGTGGGCCTCTCACTGTTGTGGCCTCTCCTGTTGCGGAGCACAGGCTCCGGATGCGCAGGCCCAGTGGCCATGGCTCACGGGCCTAGCCGCTCCACGGCATGTGGGATCTTCCTGGACCGGGGCACAGACCCATGTCCCCCGCATCGGCAGGCGGACTCTCAACCACTGCACCACCAGGGAAGCCCTATACCAGTTATTTTAAGTTTGAAAAAAAATTACATTCATTGACATAAAGCCCAGTACAGTATCTAGTACATGGTAAATGCTCAATAAATGACAGTTGCTCTTATTTAGACTTACATCTCATATGTTCTTCTCTCAGGAGATGAATGGTGGCTGGGTGATAA
The DNA here is from genome assembly GCF_949752795.1 of Hyperoodon ampullatus. Taxonomy (NCBI): domain Eukaryota; kingdom Metazoa; phylum Chordata; class Mammalia; order Artiodactyla; family Ziphiidae; genus Hyperoodon; species Hyperoodon ampullatus. The sequence goes on from NC_136932.1 coordinate 51,578,268, forward strand.
GGAAAGGAGTCCCTGAGACCTGCTGAGGTCAGCTCTTTAGCACCCAGATCTCTGGGATGGACTAGAGCTGTACATGCACGTGTGCGACATGAACAGAGCAAAACGGGTTTGATCCTATGACATGTTTTTAACGACAACTCAGTGAATAACCAGCCCCTATTCTCTTTCTCTAACCAGCTCCCCTTCTTTTTGTTACCTCCTTTTCTTTTTCATTCAACTTCTCTGTGCCAGGGAGGCCAGTGAGGTTCAAGGGTGGGGCACTTCGTCTACCTACAGATACAGACAGAAAAAGGCATGTATTTCATAAGAGCGACAGTCCCTCAGGTGTAAAGTATATAACAAAGTTCACCACAGTCAGGCCAGTTAGGTCCAAGATTACTATACATAGCTGTACATATACACCTCAGGCCTCAGTTTATCTGGCAACACGGGTACCCCAATGTTCACTTGAAAATAAGAACGGTAAGGCATGTGCCCTCTGCTCTGATAAAATACACATATAATCACACATATCTCAGTGTCAAATATGGCTATTCTTCCTAAACCAGTAGGAGATTCTAAAATCTACAGCCCAGATGTCATCCAGTTAAGAAAGGTCATACGCTGCCTGCCTTGACAGCTGATGAATGGAAATAACAACTCTGCGTGAGAGACATTTCCTAACCCTTGCCACTCTGCCAGCAGTGCAAGGCAAACGTGGTAATTAACCACATACCTTTCGCCTTGAGATCAAAGGCAGAGTGTTAGGCCAGCAAAAGGCCCTTATTTATTACATGAGGGAATATCTGTTCCTTCCAAAGTAGTCCTGTTTACCTGAAAGATCCGCACAGAGGAATGAGCCACTATATGGCAAAGTAGAGGCTGAGGTGAACTCTCATACCTGAGAAAGAAACCCAAGCATGAGGTCACTGCCCAGGATAGGAAGCCTGATGTGCAAAACCTTTTGGTTTTGTTTTGAATGTATACTTGAATGAATGGACTGCATTAAACAAAAGAAAATGCAGAATAATACGCTACATTTCATGGGGGTTGCCGTTTAGGTGGTGGAGAGAAAGGGGATGGACTGTTGCAGCCTGCTGTACTACAAAACAGACTTCTCTGTAGTAACAACAAACGGGATGAGGACTTCTCCATAACTGACAGGCCTAGCCGTACCCTACATGCTCAAAAAGGGAGACTACAATCATTTGGTGCCTCAGCAAAGTTCCCAGAGGCTGGGTTACAATCAGGGATCCAGGCTTCCAGCTCTGCACTACTTTAGGAGCAACTCAGAGCATGAAGAGGAGTAAGGGGTCACCTCACCCTAAACACAGGGGTGAGGAAGGCACATGCCCGCCTAGGACGCAGCAAAGAGCAAGTGCGAATGGTTCAGAAAACACAAATACCAAAGGAGCTCGGTCATGTCCATTCATTCATTTTAATTAGCCAATATTAAGTTATTTGTATTTCTGTATTTAGATTGGGAAGGGGGTGGATGTAAGAAACTTAAAAACTTGGATTTAACTGTCTTGGCTTTTCCCTAAAAGACACTCTTTTCTCCTTTAAATATTAAGAAATTATTACTTGAAACAAAGGAGTAAATGAAAAAAAAATTATCATCCATAAAGTTACCTTTTCTGAGCCCTGTCTAGATCCTGAATCTGAGAGATTGTGAATGGGATCACAAGGTCTGTTGTTCCAAGCTTCCAAAAAATGGTAAAATTGCAAGTGGGTCATCTTTTTGCCAAGTCCAATCTGTAATCAGTGGAGCAGTCTGTATGTTCTGACCAGGGGAAGTGGCTAATCTACCATATGGAGCAGGGGTGAATGATAACCAAGAAAACAGGCAAAGAAACACCGTGATCTTGGACCAGAGTTCTACAACTAACACCACCCCAAACTACCATTCACTGATTACCAAGAACCAGGGATTACCAGATACCACATGGCTTAATCTTGCTCTGTGAACTAACCTCAAAAGACGAAATACCCAAAGAGATAAGAAATAGAAATACCTTAAGTCTCCAACTTATAAAGAAAGTCTTGCTTTTCTGGCATGTAACATGCTTCTTTGGCTCATATAGGATACAAAGCCTCTAATTATCCCCTATGAGACAAATCTCAAAGTCTGTGGTAGACAGCATCATAGTAAACTAACTGCCCATGAACATTGGTAAAATAGAGAACACACCTGCCTGGAGTTCTTTCTTCCCCTGTCTTTGTACTCCAAACCTGAGGAAAGTCCTGTTTGGCCATGAATATTCTAAAAACCTGCTTATGTTTATAAATTGGGATAACACTTAATTACCATTCCTCTGCCTAAGCACCCAGGTCCCACACAGGCTGAAGGGATTGCTGGGTTACCATAATTCCTAGAATGAAAACTTCACAATCAAGACCTGCTCCAGCCTAAAAAATAATTACCTGAATTCGAAGCCATTGGTACGGAAGGACTCAGGCCAGAATCACTACAAAGAAGAAGAGGAATTTAAACTTATATCACATCAAAGAGAGCCATTTCCAAAAGCCCATGTGAGACTGGGTGACACTTATCAGGTCAGTTACTTTGAAGAGAAGTAATGAGACAGACTGTATTATGTTTTACAGGATATCCCAACTGTACTACCTAGGAAAGGAAATCTGTTCCAGAGAAGGAAATTGCTTGGACTTGTTAAGAAGAATTCTTGGCCTGGCACATCACAAAGACCATTCATGGGGAAAGGAGAGGAACATAATTCTCCAATGAAAATCATACCAACAGATACAGAGGGAGAAAGAAAGCATGGGGAGGGAATTTACTAATTAAAAAAAATAAGGTCAAAGTAGCAAAGTAGGATTCTAGGAGGCCAGTTATGTTTCTCAAAACTGTCAGTATGGTACTCTTTTTTTTTTTTTTTGCAGTACGCAGGCCTCTCACTGTTGTGGCCTCTCCCGTTGCGGAGCACAGGCTCCGGACACACAGGCTCAGCAGCCATGGCTCACGGGCCCGGCCGCTCCGCGGCATGTGGGATCTTCCCAGGCCGGGGCACGAACCCGCGTCCCCTGCATCGGCAGGCGGACTCTCAACCACTGCGTCACAAGGGAAGCCCAGTATGGTACTGTTTCTGAGACAGCCTGCTAAAATTTTCTAAATTCTTCTAGTCACCCAATTATTACTGCCCTGCCATGTAGGATAGGGTGCCCACAGAATTCTCTGAAAATATAGGTAAAGGCCAAATCCTCCAAGAGATTGCTCCTTCCCCCTGGACTAATTCCTCACATGTCAGCCTGCCGGCGGAGCCACTGCTGGCAGGCACTACTGTCCTGGATGTACTGGAGAACCTCCGAGAGCATAGTGCGTTTGAGGCGTTCCTCTTCTCGAGTCTTCTTGAGGTGATCATAGGTTCTGGCACCTGGAGGTATTAAAAAACACTGCGACTACAATGACAACGCAGCAGAACTAACCGAAGGGTTTCCTAACTCATCAGCAAACTTTATCTTTCTTAATCTTTAATTTAAAAAAATTTTTGGCCGTGCCGCGAGGCTTGTGGGATCTTAGTTCCCCAGCCAGGGACTGAACTCCATGCCCACGCAGTGAAAGCGCCAAGTCCTAACCACTGGACCACCAGGGAATTCCCAGTCATTTTTAAATTTCCTTTGCAAAACTGCTTCCACAATTATTTTTCTTTTTTTTTTTTTTTTTTTTTTTTTTTTTTTTTTTTGCGGTATGCGGGCCTCTCACTGTTGGGGCCTCTCCCGTTGCGGAACACAGGCTCTGGACGCGGAAGCTCAGCAGCCATGACTCACGGGCCAAGCCGCTCCGCGGCATGTGGGATCTTCCCGGACCGGGGCACAAACCCGTGTCCCCTGCATCGCAGGCGGACGTTCAACCACTGCGCCATCAGGGAAGCCCCACAATTATTTTTCTAAGAGCAAAGTCATTTCCCCTAGTTTGAAATCCTTTTTTTGACAAGAAATAAAAATATTTTTATTCCTTTTCTACCTTTAAGACATTTGGGGGGAAAATCCCCAAAACAGAAAATTACAAGGAGTCCCTCATATTTCCATCCCCTAAAAGTAACTTCTAATATTGTCATATTTACTTCCTGTTCTATATTTTTCTATCCATATATTTTTCCAGGTCACACAAGTGCTATACACATACACTCTTCCTTAAAAACCAGTTAGAATTACAAATAAAAATAAATCCTCATTGACCAGCACTATTCCTTTCCCCTCTTTCCGAGAGCAACCAATATCAGGTAACCCAAACCTGGTATCAGAGTCTTTATACGCATCTTGATAAACGGTTGCATAGTGTTTTCTACATGTTACAAATGTATACAGGATCCAAAATATCACACCAGTGGGTTTCAAACCGTGCTCCACAGAGGCCCAGGATACCATGAAAATATCTCCGGGATTACGAGGAAGAGCAAGGGCACCAGCACATACCAGTGGTCCTGTGCTCCACACATGACCTGAACCATCAGACTTCAACCAAAGTAGTTCTACTTTTATCTTATTTATGGATTAGTGTCCCACATAAAATTTCATTTTGTCAACGGTTTCCACTGTTAGAAATAAAGAGCCATTACAGCAGGCTGAACTTATACCCACAGGGCTACTTCTTGTGAGCAGTGGGTGATAGCTTTCAACCAACAGGAAGAGGGAGGAAATGCCGAAGATCATTCCAACAATAACAATAAAATGACAGAAACTGCCATTTACTGAGGATTTACTGTGTGCCAGGTATTGTGCTATGTTTTCATGTATTATCTCTAACTTAATCTTTTTAAAAAAATATATTTATTTTATTTATTTATTTGGCTGCACCGGGTCTTAGTTGCGGCACGCGGGATCTTTAGTTGTGGCATGCGGGATTTAGTTCCCTGACCTGGGATCGAACCCGGGTGCCCTGCATTGGGAGCGCGGAGTCTTAACCGCTGGACCACCAGGGAAGTCCCTCTAATTTAATCTTCATACTAACTCTAAGAGACTTGGAAAATTGAAATGAACAGAATTATAGATCTTGTGAAAGAACAGCCAGAATTCAAACTCAAGCTGTCCAAGTCTAGACCTCAGCTCTTAACTACTAACACACACTACCTTCCCTTATGAACTGGCTCTACAACAACTAGCTTCTTAATCACTTTAAACTTTAGTCTCTCCATTAAATGAAAATAACAATAAGTTTGTTACAAGAATTAAATGACACGATCCAGGTGAGGTGCACAGGGTAGGGCCTGGGGCATGGTAAACTGTTAGCTGCTATGAATGTAATTATCACTACCTCAAGTAACTGGGATGCAAGCACCTAGAACCAGTTGAAGCTCCCTTAATAAGAATGATCAGACTATGCATCACTAAATTTAAAAAGGCTGAGGCTAAAAACTGGAATACAGAATCCTTTTTTTTTAGAGGCCACAACGGAATCCTAAATCTAAAACAGCATCTCTCTTTTCTTTGTGTCATAACTTTTACTTCACCTCAGATAATCCAAATAATGGTATTTTATAAGGATTAAATAGGTGAAACTTTATGGGAAAGATTGAAAACTCATTCTGAAATGTGATAGCTTGTTTCAAAAAAAAAACTCCATGGTACCTAAAACAGAGACACCCTCTATGTATTTGGAAGACTTGCCCTCTGATTTAGTGTGTAGCTTAAGCATACTTACTACAAAAATTGGTAATGCCTGCTGTCCTGTATTCCTGGAGCCTCTTGATTTCCCTTCGGAGCTCGAATTCCACTATTTATCCCCCCGAAAACAACAGAGGAGAAAAATTGGAAAAACAAAATCAACATTAATGAGCACTTTTACTGTTGAATATTTTCAGTAATTCTGCCTTCTATAACAGACTGGGCAATTCCATTCAGGGAATCCTAATTTTTGCTAATATCTCATTAGAAATTTTACCCAAGAGCTGACAAAAATGTACAACAGCTGTCTTTTGGCTTCTCTCTCCAGCTGCTTCCTAGAAAACGTATAATGAACTGGTTGAATTCATTTAGCTACAGAAGTAATGAATATAATTTTTTAAACCACCAAGTTTCCCTGCTCTATGTATTCTCTGTTAAAAGTTCTAGTCACAAAACCAAATTCTTTTATGAAACCTGTCTCTGGTATTACTTGATGTGGCCCTTTTGCAAGGGAAGGACAAAAGCTCTGTGCTTCAAGTCCCAGATAGTTTCTTTACAGCTTTTCTCCTATAGGAACAAAAGAGCATTGTGTTTTCCATAAACCAAAGATTTCTGCCTCCTCTGAGCACACAGATCAGGTTGCACTGCTTGGGTTATTATGCGATAGAACATTCAAATTTGGGTGCTTTGAAACAGAGGATGAAGGAAGAACCTGGACAATCCACGGGGTGTTGTTCTTTGGACTGACACATAAACCAAGGATGGCACAAACTGGGACAGGAAGTGAAGGATAAATCACCCAGGATAAATCACACAAAGAATGCCAACCAAACAGGGTGTCTGGTGAGGACAACCAACCTGGCTCAGATACATGCCTACAATGTCATGCAAGAAATGTGTGCATGATGAGTACAGGATAACAGTCTTCATGAAGTACCTTCCCAGAACTAAACTTGGGGGTCAAACACCTGACTCTCATGAGTAAAGGTATAGACTTAGCCCCCCAGTCCAGACTGTTTTATAGTCTAGGCCTTACTGCCTTAACAACTTCAATTTTTTACAGTGAGAAATCAAATGGTAACTAGATAGAGCTCTCTCAGGGAAAAAGGCAAGAAAATGATGGAAGTACTATATACTATCTCGATGAGCCATCCACCTCTGTCCCCACTTAAAAAACTAGTTTTAATACTAAAATAATTACAAACAAAATAATATGATTTGCTTCAAAATAATCCAGATTGAGGATGGGAGGGGAGTGGGTGGTAAAGATGAAACTGGATTGCCCATGTGTTGATAATTGCTGAAGTTGGGTGATGGACACAGGGGTGTTCATTATACTATGATCTCTATTTTTGCATGTATTTGAAAACTCCCATAATAAAAAGGGGGAAAAACTACTCAACTATTGTTTATCTAAGGGGAAAACAAGCCACTAGGCTTTTTAAGCTCTCTTCTCCCACCCCCAAAGTCCCAAATTAATCTCATAGTAATAAAGTGGAAGAAATACAAAAAAATCCACGTATTTACAGAACTTCACATAAAACACACCATTATCTCTCCTATTTACATAAAAACATACACACAAATATTTGCTCAAGGTTAAAAAACCACCTACATGCATGGCTTTCAATGAACTTGTCATGTTCTACCGGCCCCACTATCCTTGCAAATCGCCTCATTGTTTCATAAAGGTCTTGGACTTCCTTGGGATACCGCCGTTCCATTACTACAGAGAAAGCAAAGAATATAAAGATCTCTAAGTTTTCTGCATTTTTTTTTTACAAGAAGTAAAATGGAAGAACATTATTCCTAACCTCATATGACTAACTTACCAATGACAGGAAGCAAACTGGAAAGCTAAGAATGCAGCACACTAATCATAATGATAAGAGAATCAGAGTGACTATGACACAGAGAGGCTGTTATCACTGGAGAGCATCTGCACTGCTGAGCACCCTGGAGACCTCCACACCTTGCTGCCTCTTAATCTATACAAGGGCAGGAAGTACTGGCAGTAACGGGAAAAATGAGTAGATCATGTGTTCTCAGAAACATTGTGGGGCAAAATCTCTGGTATTAACTTCTGCAGAGGGCTTCCCTGGTGGTGCAGTGGTTAAGAATCCGCCTGCCAACGCAGGGGACATGGGTTCAGGCCCTGGTCCGGGAAGATCCCACATGCTGCGGAGCAACTAAGCCCGTGCACCACAACTACTGAGCCCGTGCTCTAGAGCCTGCGAGCCACAACTACTGAGCTCACATGCCACAACTACCGAAGCCCATGCGCCTAGAGCCTGTGCTCCACAACAAGAGAAGCCACTGCAATGAGAAGTCTGCGCACCGCAACGAAGAGTAGCCCCCGCTCGCCGCAACTAGGGAAAGCCTGCACATGGCAACAATGACCCACTACAGCCAAAAATAATAAACAAATAAAATAAATTTAAAAAAATAAAAAATAAAAAAGAACTTCTGCAGAACAAGGGAAGTGCAGACAGACTAATTCATCTAGAAGAGGTAGATTAGCCTAGAAAAAGTGTGATCTCTGGCACGCTCCACCAAAAATAAAAATCTCTGTAACTACATATCCTCAAATGAGGCATTTATTTCTTCACTTTCTACATGGGTCATTTTGCCTTTCTCTAAACTTAATTAGGTACCACAACTTAATGTACTACTAATGAAGTTTTATTTTAGTAACGATGATGGAAGCGAATGGTCAAATATGCCATTTGGGATACCCATATGGGTCAGCAACTTTGAGGATCACTACTGACCAAACTTCTAATAAAAAGAGCTACCAGCAAAAAGATGGTTAGTAAAACCCACCAACAGTAACTGGTAGGTTGGAGCGGCCGGGAACTCTCGAACTGCTACTCAGTCATTTCAATAAGAGTAACTAGGCTAGTTCTGTCCACTCTCAGGCTAAAGATACAGGCTATCACTTATGACAGTTACTTAAATCAAGTCCTCTTTTCAGATGAATCTCTTTCTTTGCAGGAGAAATTCTTGCCCACAAATTCTAGGAGCTGATTTGATGGGCAGCCACAAATTGATTATTTTCACCACCCAACTCCCCGCCCCCCTCTACAGGGATAATACAGAAACATTTGGAGTAAAAGTTTTTAATTTGATGAAAAAAACTCCTATGCCTACATATTAAGGTCACACGTACATTCAGTATAATGGCAAATGAAGACCTCTCAAACCACAACGCACATACCACTTCTTTCTCGGAAGCAACAGAGCTTCCTCTCAGCTCTGTATGTAAGAAATACAGTTAAAAGAATAAAGAGGCTAAACTGACCTCTGTCCACCAGCTGAGAACAGAATTTATACAAGAGTCAAGGTCTACTATGTAAAGGTTAAAATCAATTGACCTATCGTGGAAAGCCCAGGAATTCAGACAAAGGAACCCACTACTGTGGCTATCAGAACGTGACCAATTATTGTCTACAGAAAGGGCAAGGGAGATCTGACCTTGGGTTATTTTTGCAAACCCACAGCTCTCGATGAGGATGAGGTTAAATAGGCAATACTGTATACTGCTAGAAGGAATATAAATTGATAAAACCATCTTTTAGGAAACAATCTGGCAGCATGTGTTAAGCATTTTTAATAATCATATTCTTTGACCTATTTAATTCCACTTCTGAGAATCTATCTTAAAAAAACAATTCTAAATACAGACAAAGCTCTATTCACAAACAAGTTTACCTTAGCTTTATTTATAATGATTAGAGAAACACTGAAAATAAGCTAAAGATCTAATAATAAAAGACAGGTTAAGCATGTCATTATATATTTATGTATCTATACAACATATTATGTAACTATTAGAAGTGACATCGTCAAAACACCATAATGTGTGTAATGGAAAGCGAAAAAGTAAAGGACATAAAATGTAACCTACTTATGAACATGACTCTATTTTTTTTTTTTTTTTTTTTTTTGCGGTACGCGGGCCTCTCACTGTTGCGGCCTCTCCCGTTGCGGAGCACAGGCTCCAGATGCGCAGGTTCAGCGGCCATGGCTCACGGGCCCAGCCGCTCTGCGACATGTGGGATCTTCCCAGACAGGGGCACGAACCCATGTCCCCTGCATTGGCAGGCGGACCCTCAACCACTGCGCCACCAGGGAAGCCCACCATGACTCTATTAAATGATACTTAACCCAAGACTGGCTGACCTGAACCCTCCTGGCACAGAGTGTCAAACCCTGTAAGATTCTATCAATTAGCATACGAAGCACAATCATTAGGTACTTTTACAAAAGAAAAAGTCTTGTGACATACAACTATTATAAACATATATAAATATTGCAATTATTATGATATCATCATTCTTATGTTCTGAACAAACTCTACAGTGTAGAAGAAGAAAAAGTACAGAGACTCTTTCCGCCCAGCATAGGTTATCGCCAAATATTTAAAAGGTCAAAGTTAGCAATCATTTAAAAATCATAGTTTATTTCATCATCATACAATGCTAATGTCTTTTCTTGCTTGTTTGCCCCGACCATGCAAAATAAAGCTATCATTTTCTGTTAATTTTTTTCCATAAAAATATTTTCACAACCTGGTGGTCAAAATTATTTTATGTTTAACATATAATTCCAAAACACAACCCTATCCAGTTCCAGAAAGTGATCCATTAATATTCATGCTTTAATTACTATACTAATTTTAAAAAAAAAGAATTCTCATGCTAGTGTTACTGACCATATATTAATGGTTTGTAACTCTTACGATGCAACAGAATTGCCTTGAAGACTTTAAAAAAATACAGATGCTGTAGCTCTACCTCCAGAGATTCTGACTTAATTAGTCTGAGGTGACTGTCAGGCATTAGCATTTTTTAAAGCTTCCTAGGTGATGCTAATATGCAACTCTGATTAAGAACTACTGTCATAAATGATTTGTTTAAAACTATTCAATAATGTTGGGAGAAATTTTAAAATAAGGAAAACTAATACTTACACTGAAACTTTCTAAGGTTGATTAATCCATGGTCTCTTATAATTCTAGAATGAAAAACATATATATGATAATCAGTTTCACATTTAACAATGTTTTCCACACACAGCTTTCATTAGACATCCTAAACACTGCAAGGGGGAATACGGAGGTCCAGAGAAGTCACTCCCCACAAAGTTCTGCAGGTCAGTAAGTCTCTAGCACAATTTCAGGCTCTCAAGCATCATATATTTTTCCTCTCCTTGGGCACTGTAGATTCTCAATAACTATCTGCTGGATGAATGAACAGATCAATAAGCACTCACAAATAGTGAAAAACACATGTCTGTAACTTAAGATGAAACAGAAGGGAATCTGTGTCCATATCATAAAAATCATCTATTCAGCTTAGGGAAATGATAATTGAGAACAGCCGTTTAAGGGAAATCTGTGATCACATACTCAACATTTACAACTGTACATTCGCAGAATGCCTTGAAGCTATTTGAAATAAATCTTGTGCATGTTTAATGGAAGGTCATCATAAAGCATAAGATCTAATAGCGACCTCAACTACTGAGTTCTACAACACTGTCTAGCTCTAATTCCGTGTTTTAAGCAAAACGGAATTTAGGCAAACCATGCAGAGTTACGTGTCTGGAAACTCTGATTTATACCGGAGGTATTCATGACTAGCAATGAAGCTTCTCACAAGAACAGCTGGGTAATCTTCAGCGCTTCTTAGAAGCTAACTACAGACACGCAGAGAGTAAGCTTTCCTTTAGATCATGTCTTGGTCCCTCCAGAGTGCCTCCCAAGTCCCATTCCTTTTTCTTGTTGTGATGCCACTGTATCTCTAGTTATTAACACCATGGTAACATGCCTACACATACATACACACACACCCTCCGCATACCCTTCTCTGAACTGTTAAAGTCTCTGTAATCCAATAGGGGTTTGGGATCCATAATTTCTCAGTCTCAATGTATGTTTTTTGTTCTGTTGCAAAGAGAAGGAATAACCAAGAGTGACTGAAACTTGTTCATAATTTCTTTGAAATCCTTGTACATAAAAGACTTCTCATAAAAACTGAGCAGTTAGAATAGAGCATTATTAAGTGTAACAACTTAATAATATCTTGAATTTTTCTTGTTCCTTTTTTCCTTAAAACAGTGTATCCATATTATTCATTGGTCACCAAAACATCAAGAAAGGGTAAGGAAGGAGGAGGTTAAAAAGCAAGAAAAGGAGAGGTATTATTATCTCCTTTTAACAGATGGAAAAATTGAGATCCAAGGAGGTTAAGTGTATTCCTCAAGGTCCTAAGATGAGCCACAAGTGGAACTTGTTCTTATGGGCTATAGGTGGTCAATAGTCCAAAGCCAAAAGAAGGCAGGATGGTTTTCTAGACTTACTTTTTTCGCCTTTGTCTCTCCTTTAACCTGGAATGATAGATATCTACTACAGCCATCTTCAGAGCTATAAACAAACAAACAAACAAACCCTTACATATAAATAAAGCCAAGACAGGAAGAAATCTTTTGCCCAAGCTGTCCTAAACTTTCAACCTCATACTGCTAACTATTCCACACTCACTGGTCTAGGAAATCTGTCTCTTGGAAACAAAAATACCCTAGGATAGTGAATTTCTGTATCAGTAAATTACAGTAAAGTTCTTTTCTCCTAAGTATATGTTTATATGGGATTACGCTATAGATAACAATTTCTGCTTTTTCCTGAGCACCTCTTTTGACCATGCTTTGCTATCTATATTATTAGCTTTCATGTAACAGTTCAACAAGGAGTCTGAACTTTAGTAACACATGGACTAGAAATTACATCTGTCAGAGTTTCAGATTAGAAGAAAGAACTACCAAAATCTAACATGCTGAGCTATGAGCAGATGCACTACATCTGTATATAACTTCAATCACTGGGAAATGACCAGGAATACTTTATCCAGGCCATTCTCCCTTGGGTCTGAGATAAAAATAACATAAATTCTAGCTGGATGACCTGAAGAGATGAATGACTGCAATACTTTTTAAACTTTAAGTATTAAAAAAGAAGTATTAACTATCAGGGATCTTTTGTTCATTTCTAACAAGTTCAAAAATTTAAACAACATTACTTCATTTTTCCTCATAACTGCCCACAAGCTAAAAATAATTCAATAATATCAGGTCCAAGATTTAACGCAATGGTTTTCAAACATTTTTTCAGGTTGCAGAACTCTTTCTATAAATGAACTCTTTCTTGATTTACATGTGTTCCATATAGAAGCATAGGTACCACAGAATGCCCCATACCCTGCCAGTGTTTCCTAATAAAACTGCTGGGGAATGATAGGCTCTAGAAGGCTGTGCTGGTGGAGATGCACTTTACATAACTGTGTGGTGGGAGAGGAAGGAGGCATGGGGAGAAGAGGGACTGTCTCTGACATGCAGTACAACCAAGTACAAGTTTTATGGCGGACTCTACCTTTACTTCTTATGAGAAAGAGAAATTAGGACGTCAACAGTTCAAGGCAGAAAGAGAAGCAAATAAAATAGCTAAGTAAACAGTTGTCATACACTGAGTATTTATCACGTTCCAGGCTCTTTAGGTGCCTTATCTCGTTTATCTACTCAATAATAAGATGAGTTCAATAGGAAAGAAACTACCTGAAGATCCAGTGGAAGTTAGTGCTAATTTTGACAAAATATTTCGGTAATTTTTCTAAGACACTAACTTATCATGTTGTTTCTTGAGATTTGTGCGGGAATGACTTAATTAAACAGAAAAAAAACTGAAGAGACTGTGTTACAGAAAAACTCTATAAATAAATCCTGCTGATAAATGCTTCTGATGCTTGATCATTTCAGTAGTTTAAACTTGTACAACTGGCCCTGGAGAACAAAGGGAAGGAAGGGAACACAGAGAAACAAGTGGGAGAACTGGAATTCTCCCAGAGAAAAATTCATAGTTGAGGCTCTCCCTTGTCTTTATGAAGCACACTCAGATAGCAGCAACTGATTATAAGATCTTAACTGCATGAATAACCCAGGGAGGACCACAGCACAGCAGGCAGAACAGAAATGAGGCAGACACTGAAAGAAAGAGAATCACAGGTTCATATTCTACTGAAAGTGAGTGGAGGGTCTAGTAAAGCAGGCAAAGACCCAGAGCTCCTTAAAAACAAACAAACCCAAAGCACCCATAACCTCTCCATTGATGCCAGGCCTCTGGAATCTCAGTTTTGGGGGATGACTAGTCTCCCTGTGACCACATTGGGGACTGATAACAAAGTTTCCAAACGGCTGGCCTTAAAATATTTCAAGAAGTGGGCAGAAGTCAGAGGCAGCTCCTTCCCACTGCAGTGTATTTCTAACATTGTTCAAAATAGCTGGCAACATGTTTCTGTTTTCCTGACAGAAGGCACCTGCTGCTTGCTTGGCAAGAAAACCTACTCAGAGGCCTTAACTGCAGAGAAGCCAATCAAAATCCCTACTGCAAGCACACAAGCACAAACCTGTGACTCAGGCATTCCCCAGAAGCAAAGCTTTTTAAAAGTCATTTCCCCCCCAAAGATTTTGGCCGAGATGTACACAAGTAGTGCTATGAAGGAAAGACAACCATGTGACCTAATGGTTAAAAGTCAGCAACTAGGAAGCCTTAGCCAAGTCACTTCACTCCTTTGTGCATTTCTCTGAAAGTAGAATGGGAAAATATCTATTTCCACTTCTCAGGAATGTGGTTAAGCTATAGAAGATAAAAAATGTGAGATCTAAAAAGAAAAAAAAAGGTTCAAGGTTGTAGAGACATTAAGTATAGCACAATATTAAGAGCATAGACTCAAGATGGCCCTGCCACTTGCAGGTTACCTCTTGACCTCAGGCAAGTTACTTAAGATTCCTACTCCTCAATTCCCCCATCTATAAAATGGGGGTAACAGTAATAACACCTAACCCAAAGAGTTTTGTGAGGATTAAATGAGTTCATGTGTGTCAAGGACTTAAATGGTACCTGGCAAACAGTAAGTGCTATACGTATTAGCTACTATTATTAATAGCATTTATGTCTAAAAAGTCCAAAACATAAAGCAGCCAAATCACCATCAAGGGAAGGGCACTGCCAATAGGTAGGTAATAGGCACAGTGACCAGGCTGGACCTCTGATCGACTAATTGTTAAAGGCTCTAAAGGCTGACAATACAGACCAAAGAAAGAAAATCTGGGGGGAAAAAGTGGGGGAGTATCCACATCTGGCCAAGAAATTTTGCTGAAATTGGCTTTCCAAATAGAAGGAGAGTGAACTGCTCTAATGTGCAACCCTGAGAAGTGCTGAAAACACAGGCCCAGTGCAGAGGAAGGAGCTCATGATGCCTCTTGCTTGCCTGGGTTATGGGCCAGCAATGATTACAAGATGCTGCACGCAGGGCTTAGCACCTATGAAACTCTGAGAAAGAAGAGTCCACAAATTTAGGAGAGAGTTTCCCAAATGAAAGCAGATGGAGAGCGATGTCCCCTAAGGAAAAGGAAACTATGCTGTGTGTATGCACTGACATCCCACAACATGCCACAGGGAGTGCCGAGTTATGTCTTTTGCGTCTCTCTCTCTGGACCAATAATTTCTGCTTATTTCAATAAAATACTAGGAGGTGTCATTTAGGGATCTCAGAACCTCCTTATTTTCTTCCTTAGACACTACTTCACATGCAATATCTTTTGGGGGCCCATTCTGAAAGACTTCTGGTATGGTGGAATGTAATTACATGTCCCTCCATTGTGTCCCAGGCCTCTATAATGGACCATTTAAACCTCCTTTATTAGACAAATTCCATAAATCACAGCAAAAGTCTTGGGTGAGGAAAAGAGCTTCATGGCATCACCCAATTTTCTAGATGCAATCTTTCTAGGCGATGGGATACAAAGCCCAGTCAAACAGTTTACTTCCTTCCAGTAGTTATAAGTGAGGAAACATAAAAGGAATGTTATTAATGCTCAGTAATATTAAGAGTATAATGGTATAATGGAATGGCAATAACACCAATCTGAATTATGTACCACGTTTCATTGGAGACATTCACCCTGACTAATCAGCATCATCCGTTCTTTGTTGGCCAGGGACACAAAGAAACAGCATGCAAAATTCCAAGGACTTGACCAAGATCACAGTGACTCAGAAGCAAGCCTGAGGTTGAATCACTGTCCTGATGTGCACAAAATATGTGCCCCTCTTTCTGTTCTAGGTGTGCATAAAAAGCTCCTTCTCATTCCCTCCTAGTTTCCTTAGGCTCCTAGTCCCCTTCACTGAGAGTTCCAGGAGAAACTGCTGGAACAATATGTGCCCAACTGGACAGTGGGTCATACTGCCAAAGGAGCTAATATGAGAACTCAGAGCCATAAACAAAGCATCCCTCTGTGGCACCAGCAAGTCATCCCTTTGATCTCTAGTCCTGCCAAACCTCTTTATGATGCTATCATCTTTTAAAAAGCACCCATCTAAACATCTTACAGTTCACTACTAGACAGGGAGGGAAAGGAGAGGCAGGGATTGTTATATAAGCGCTGTTAAAACTACTTATGTATAACAATCAATAACTGATTCTTAGTTCAAATGAATTAGAATCAAATAACTTAAAAGGCTGCAGAAACTGTAGAAAGAACACAAATAACTAAAGTATGTTATAGGTTTGAAATGCTAACTGAAATAAAACTTGTTAATCAGTTGATTCTTTTTGATTTTTTTTCCTTTTGCCCTCACTTAATTACAGAAAGGACCATAAGAGCACCAGCAGAAATTGCAAATCATGCTTCCACACAGGATGAAGAGTGAAATTAAATACCAACCATTACTACAGTTTTCTTAATAATGTTGAGGCTTAAGAATGAAGACCTTGGATTAGGGCCTGGAGAAGTGATTCAGCAAGTCCCTTACATAGTTGAGCCATGACTGATATAAGAGATTTTGACTTCCAAAAGTTCAGTACTTTTGAATAGTATCTAAAAGAATGATATTTATGAAACTGCTTTTTTGCATTCTGTATAAGAAAGGTACAAGCCAGGAAACAATACCATTTTAATCAAAGCTGGTGTGTATGATGAGAAATACTGAATGGCAACCTGCACACTGCCTTCAAGAGAATGACACACGAGGTGAGGATAGACAATAACATGAATTATCAGGGTTGAAAAGCAGAGATTGACATGGAAGACTGAACAAACACAATGGCTCTAGTGAATGCTAAAGCAGTTTGCTTTAAAGCTTTCCTCTTTTAGTTCAATCTACGTCACTTTGACTTTCCTTAAAGTTGTGTGGGAGAAGAGAAATGAAATTTTGCAAAGAAAACTGCTCAAGATATATGTAGAGAAAAAACTCTAAAGGTAAAATTTTTATGAGGACTCTTTCTTGGTCCCAGATCTGATGTAACAAATATCTAGTCAGCTCTTCTACGGAGAGAAGAATAAAACTCCCCTTCAAGTGACAGAGGACCAGTTAATGCAACATGAAAACTTGATTTAAAATTCAACAAGGATTCTAACTTGCCTTTCCTACCTGGGATATACATTTAAGAAAAGCAATGAAGATGTTGTTTAGGAAATACAGAAACCAAAGGAGCATTATTCACCTACTGCTTCACCCTCAATTCTGGGCTGAAATGAAACAGAAGATTGGGGATTATTTAAAATATGTAGTTCACTGAAAATGGAAAGAAGGAAAAAAAGACATTCACTGAAAGTCTAACCATCCACTTTTAAAAGCCTTGTTGGCATTAGCCATTTACGTTATAACAAAAGAGTTGACATAAATCCTTAGAGGGTTAATCTTAGATGAGAATTCAGAAGTGCTAAAAATTCAACAGTTCTGAGAAACAAGAGATTTCTAATCTTGGTCTAAAAACTCTTGAACTTCCATTCTTTTCCCCTGCTATGGGAAATTTTGGGTAACAAATTATAGTGAACATCTAGTATCAGCAGTTGTTATTGAAGTCCCAAGGTCTTCACCCTGATTCCCTTTCTTTTAAAGAGGCAGTGAGGGCCATTTAACCAATTACCTCAGTGTAGGCTTATCTCAGCCAAAAGAAAGCTCACACAGTCCAAGGGATGGGATATTCCTAACTACCCTTATATGATCAACATTCTCACCATCATCACAAATGATCTTTCTCATTATGGTCAAATCCCAGCAACAGGGTAAGTTCAGCAGCTTAACCACTGTAATTTGAGTCCCATAAGGGGCAGGAGACATGTTTCATTCATTCTTATATTTCTAGCACCCAATACAGTGTCATCACAGTTTGCAATCAATAAAAACATTGGCTGTAATAAAATGTTACCATGTAAAATGTCCGAGTCATCTTCAACAAAATCAATGTCTCTCAAGTCCCATTCTGCATAATTGTCAAACTCCTGTTTGGGGAAAAAAAATTCCCATCTAAAATCCACCAGCTTTGAGTAATGCCTTTACAGGAGCCATGTTTTAGAAGCAAATGGCAAATATATAAACAAACACTTGCTAAAAAGTACTGAATGGAGTACAAGGCCAGGACAACTGCCATAAGTAAATAAGTCATGGGAAAAAACTGAGAGGCTTTCAGGCAGCAGTGACGGCAAAAAATGAGAAAGTTATGAGTCCAGGAATAAAGCCAAACGTATTGTTCTAAAAACTAAAAGTTGTCTGTTCATGAAATCTAACTCAAGAAAATCTAACTCCTACTAGCCCTTCGAGTATTGGGTTGGCCAAAAAGTTCGTTCGGGTTTTTCCGTAACATCTTACAGAAAAACCTGAAAGAACTTTTTGGCCTAACCAATATTTAGGTAAGAAAATTGTCTGCATTAATTCATCTACCCTTTTACCACCATCTAGGGCTCTATTTATCCCATAATATTGCTTACATAGCTCAATGGGTAGATTTGTTCATGTTCTATTCAATGACTGCAATCTGTAGGGGTAGTATCTCTGAGGTAGCTCTACAACAGCAGCTGCCATGAACAAAATGCTGACTTGGGTGTGGCTAGCAAAATTGTTTGTAGTTTGCTAAACTTTAATTACCTCCAAGAGCACTATAATTGCGGATTAGGTGATACATCAAGAGACTTGTGACTACATTCACATGGCTTTTAATTCCATGGCTGAATGAAGAACATGTAGTTTTCATGCACATTCATCATTCTTCATAAACTTGTGAATATAGCACAGAGGTCAGCAAACTGCAGCCTATAACCAAATTCAGCCCACTGCCTATTTCTGTAAATAGTTTTACTGGAGCACAGGCATGCTCATTTGTTTACTACTATCTATGCTGCTTTTGCATAATAATGGCAAAGTTTAGTTCCAACGGAGAATTTATGGTCTACAAAATCTAAAATATTTACTATCTGGACCTTAATAGAAAGTTTGCCAACCCCTTGATATAGTACAACCTCGAAAACCCCTAGATGTGGAATGAAACTTAAGAAATAGGTTTTTGGGGCTTCTCTGGTAGCACAGTGATTAAGAATCTGTCTGCCAATGCAGGGGACACGGGTTCGAGCCCTGGTCTGGGAAGATCCCACATGCTGTGGAGCAACTAAGCCCATGCACCACAGCTACTGAGCCCATGTGCCACAACTACTGAAGCCCAGGTGCCTAGAGCCCGTGCTCTGCAACAGGAGAAGCCACTGCAATGAGAAGCCCGCGCACTGCAACGAAGAGTAGCCCCCACTCCCCCCAACTAGAGAAAGCCCGCGCGCAGCAACGAAGACCCAATGCAGCCAAAAATAAAAATAAATAAAATAAAATAATTTAATTAAAAAAAAAAGAAATAAGTTTTTGCTCTGAAGAACTTTTACCTTTCTAAAAGAAATATTTATTTACAAATGAGAAAAAGGCACTCAAATGGAGAAAATGTGGCTCGACAAGTTAGAGTGCTATGAAAGTCTCTTTTTACTGGTATGGAACCTATAGGTAAGAGATATAGCCTCATCCTAAACAAAAACAAGTTTCTCTTACCTCAATGAAATCTGCTCGAGCTGGCATGTATCCTGCCATGTCCCGAGAAAGCAAGGAGTCAAAGGTAGGTCGGGGAGGGTCATCTGTAGCTGAAAGAATTTAGTTTTTCTTAGTTACTTAATAAGATACTGGCATAAAAAAGTGATACAAAGAAAGTCCTCATTTAGACTCTGAAATATTTTTGTTTGGAGAAAGTGTCTGAGAGGATAAATAAAATGCAAGAGATTTTTATAAAGAAAAAGTAAAAAAAGATAAAGTATTAATGGAAACAAATTGATTTCTTGGAAACTAAGACTTAGGGAATCCTCTAAGTAAATACAGAAATTCCCTCTTATTTTTGCTTTCCTAATATGAAAGAAAATCAAGGATCTTTTCTTCAGTATTACAGAACTTAAGTATTTACCCTGTCTGCTTCAGCTCCCTTACCCCTTAGGACCAATCTCAATTTACAAATCCCATCCAACTGACAGGCAAAAACCCCCACTGGATTTGGAGTAAGCCAGAATTGAGTCCAGGCTCTACTGTAACATCCACTAGTCCCATGACCTTGTACAAATTATTTAACCTTTCTGAATCTCAGTTTCCTTGTGTGCAAAACAAAAGCACTTGCTCTGCCTGTCTCACTGGGTTGCCATGAGGAAGAAATGGTCTAAGGCATTTGAGAACAAAGTGCTAACATCCAAAGGGCTATCCAAATAGGAGGTATCATCAGGTTTTGAGTTAGTCACCTATGAAACTGTTTCCAGAGAGTATGAGGAAAGAGGCGGGGAAAGAAAAACATTCATATTTCATTACTCGTGCTCTGGGAGTCATTCAGAAAAGATGTCCATTTATAATTCATCATGGGTTTAGTTATGTTTTGTTAGAAGACCCATGAGTCCCTAAGTCACATGAGATTTAAAAAAAAGAAAACGATGGGCTTCCCTGGTGGCGCAGTGGTTGACAGTCCACCTGCCGATGCAGGGGACACGGGTTCGTGCCCCGGTCCAGGAAGATCCCACATGCAGCGGAGCGGCTGGGCCCGTGAGCCACGGCCACTGGGCCTGCGCATCCGGAGCCTGTGCTCCGCAACGGGAGAGGCCACAACAGTGAGAGGCCCGCGTACCGCAAAAAAAAAAAATTAAAAAAATTAAAAAATGAAATAAAAAAAGAAAAAAAAGAAAAAGAAGAGTTCGCTATTATTACCACAACCAAGTGAAGAAAAATAACAAATTGCTTCTTGGACTTAACACTGAGATGATTAATTATAATGAGCTAAATACTGGACTCTCTTACTGATACAGGGAGGTACTTACAGTGAAATGGAATGGCTGTGTCAGCCGTTTTTGCCTCCTCTGCTTGCTTCAGGTTTAGCAGGGTAGACGCAAATAGAGGGTTATTGATGAAATGCTTCATGTAGTGCTTCTCACACTCCTCCTTGGTCTTGGTGCACATTTGATTGGCTACATCCTGCCTAGAGTGTGGAAAAAGAGAGAAGGAAGTAGTGCTTTCGTCTATACATAATGGTCAAAGCATGGTTTGTTCTTTCCATATTTTAAGTCCTACCTATATAACGTCTGGAACTTGACACCTCCGAACTGGTATCATGGAGCTATCAGCAGAACATTGAGACAAATATAAACATAGCACTGGTGCAACCTGATGTTCCAGATCCCGCTATTTGGAGATTCGGAAACAGTATTTTTTTTTTTTTTTTTTTTTTTTGCGGTACGCGGGCCTCTCACTGTTGTGGCCACTCCCGTTGCAGAGCACAGGCTCCGGACGCGCAGGCTCAGCGGCCATGGCTCACGGGCCCAGCCGCTCCGCGGCATGTGGGATCTTCCCAGACCGGGGCACGAACCCGTATCCCCTGCATCGGCAGGCGGACTCTCAACCACTGCGCCACCAGGGAAGCCCGGAAACAATATTTAAAAAGCCCTTTCCTGGACTTCCCTGGCGGTCCAGTGGTTAAGACTCTGCCCTTCCAATGCAGGGGGTGCGGGTTCGATCCCTGATCGGGAAACAGAGATCCCACATGCTGTACGGCGTGGCCAAAAAAATAAAAACATAAAAAGCCCTTTCCTTTCTACCAAAAGAAAGGAAGACCACTAGAAAATATGTAAGCTAGGCTCCACCGAAAGAATTGCTATAAATAACAGTAAGCCACTTTAGAACATTCAAAATGTACATTAAGAGTAGTTTGTTTGTTTTTTTTTGCAGTACGCGGTCTTCTCACTGTTGTGGCCTCTCCAGTTGCGGAGCACAGGCTCCAGGACGCGCAGGCTCAGCGGCCATGGCTCACGGGCCTAGCCGCTCCGCAACACGTGGGATCCCCCCAGACCGGGGCACGAACCCATGTCCCCTGCATTGGCAGGTGGACTCTCAACCACTGCACCACCAGGGAAGCCCCAAGAGTAGTTTTATATTCACATGTTTTATAGTTTACAAAACACTTCACATGAACAAACATTTCTTTACTAGAGCTGTCGTGACAGACCAAGCTCTCAGCTAGAAATATTCACAACATAATTTAAATAAATCCTAGTATTAACTGTATATTTACTATCTCAGTTTCACAGATGAAAAAATGAGGCCCAAAGAGATTAAGAAACTAGCTTAAGAACACAAAGCACATAAGTGACAAAGCCACTTAATTTTTACTTAAGACCTCTGACTCCTGGCCCAGATGATGGAAAGGTACAGGTGAAATCTCTCCAAGTCTGCTCTCAACTTCTCTCTTCCACAGTACTTCACTTGTCCTTCTCCTAAGGCATTACTATGCTCTGCTTTGTGTACCTGAATCATCTGTACATATATTTTGATTCCCCTACTAGACTATAAGCTTCTTGAGGTCAGGATACATGTCATAATTCTTGGCTCTAGCGTCCTCACCACCAAGCTTAGTGTCTTACCCACAGCAGACAAGAGAAATAATGGTCTTTTTGTGGTCTTTGCTGAGAGGGAAGGAGGACCAAGAGGATTAGCCTGTTTTACGGTTAGAAAAAGCGAAAAACCAGGCCAAAGATGACTAGCAAGCGAATGGTCACTCTTCCTATCTTCCTTGGTATTCCCATAGTAAACAGTATGTTATGATACTTAATAAACGTTCAATGAATGGATACGAGCAAACTGTGAACTGAACTCAACTCTCCTTCTTCAAGGCCCTGGATGTAAGGGAGGCAGCACAGTATATTCTATTAACATCAGGATAGATTATCTACACTAGGAAGTCAGGACAAGGAAGAGCTAGTTAAGGGCCCTTCACTAATAAACTATGTGGTCGTAAGAAGTCATTTTAACTCCCTAAGCTTCAGATTCTTCATGAACAAAATAGATTTAAAAATGCCTCTGCTGGGACTTCCCTGGTGGCGCATTGGTTAAGAATCCGCCTGCCGGGCCTCCCTGGTGGCGCAGTGGTTGAGAGTCCGCCTGCCGATGCAGGGGATACGGGTTCGTGCCCCGGTCCGGGAGGATCCCATATGCCGCGGAGTGGCTGGGCCCGTGAGCCATGGCCGCTGAGCCTGCGCATCCGGAGCCTGTGCTCCGCAACGGGAGAGGCCGCAACAGTGAGAGGCCCGCGTACAAAAAAAAAAAAAAAAAACAATCCGCCTGCCAAGGCAGGCGACACATGTTCGATCCCTGGTCCCGGAAGATCCCACATGCCGCGGAGCAACTAAGCCCGTGAGCCACAACTACTGAGCCTGCGCTCTAGAGCCCACGAGTCACCACTACTGAAGCCCGCATGCCTAGAGCCCGTGCTCCGCAACAAGAGAAGCCACCGCCATGGGAAGCCCGCAGAACACAAGACCCAACTCAGCCAAAATAAATAAATAAATAAATAAATAAAATCACTAAAAAAAAAAAAAAAAAAAAAGCCTCTGCTATCTGGTTCACAAAATGAAATCATCGGTGTGAAAGTACTCCCAAAAGGTAAAAATGAAAGTGGTGGTATTATTAGTAAGCAGTGTCGCCTCACATGGCAACAGCCATGAGTGCTATTCAGTTCTTGCAGGTACCTACAAGCTAAAAACAGGGAATGAGGATAGGCAGTCTGTCAAACTTGAATCTCAGGTAAGCCATGGCTGTCTAAAGTCTGACTCACTTAAATGACGAGGGCATCTACAGCCAAGAAAAATTCAGAAATCAGAAAGGAGCAATAACTAATAAGTCTAAACTTCCCCACTATTCAGAAAGGAATAACCAACCTTCCTTGTGTGGATATGTCCAAAGCAGCCCTTTAGAGCTGTCCAGTCATGGACCACTAAACATCTCATAGCCCTGTGAGGCATTTAGGCCTTGGAAAATAATGTGCAGAGGGGAAGAGGACTTGTCTCTAAGTCATGGGTCAATAGAAAAGCAACATATGGCCCCCAAACTCCTTTTTCTTTTTTTTTTTTTTAATTTTTTGCTTTATAACAAATTTAATCAGTTATACATATACATATGTTCCCATATCCCCTCCATTTTGCGTCTCCCTCCCACCCTCCCTATCCCACGCCTCCAGGCGGTCACAAAGCACCGAGCTGATCTCCCTGTGCTATGCGGCTGCTTCCCACTAGCTATCTACCTTACGTTTGGTACTGTATATATGTCCATGCCCCTCTTTCACTTTGTCACAGCTTACCCTTCCCCCTCCCCATATCCTCAAGTCCATTCTCTAGTAGGTCTGTGTCTTTATTCCTGTCTTACCCCTATGTTCTTCATGACATTTTTTTTCTTAAATTCCATATATATGTGTCAGCATACAGTATTTGTCTTTCTCTTTCTGACTTACTTCACTCTGTATGACAGACTCTAGGTCCATCCACCTCATTACAAATAGCTCAATTTCATTTCTTTTTATGGCTGAGTAATATTCCATTGTGTATATGTGCCACATCTTCTTTACCCATTCATCCGATGATGGACACTCAGGTTGTTTCCATCTCCGGGCTATTGTAAATAGGGCTGCTATGAACATTTTGGTACATGTCTCTTTTTGAATTAAGCAAACTCCTTTTTCTGAGACTCCTCCTTTTACCCTCAACAGCACCTTCTTTTTGGAGCCCACTAGCACATGAGAACCCTTACTCCCAAGCTCTTACCAATTTCCAAAGCCACAGTCCATCACAGCTTCTAAAAGGGCCATTTCTTCTTGAGCAGTCCAGCTGGGGTCAAGAACAGGAAAATCTGAGGTCTAAGGAAGAAAAAGTTTGGCCTAAGAACAGACACAGAAATGGAACCCAGCAACCCCAAATGTAATCCTAATTATAGTCAAATGGCTGTCATTCTCATGGTATTGAGAGGTGCCTAAAGTACATTCTTATTAGCTGTCCACAGCCCCCCACCTCTACTTCCACCATTAGCTACAAGAGTCTACAACAAATATTATCAACCATAAATGCCACTGTAACTCAGGCAGAAATATATGTTTTTTAAACTTAGCAAAAAGGTAAATATAAGTATCATAGTATGTTCCCATTTAGCTAAGAAAGATAGGAATACAAATATGTATATTTCTATCTTTTTTTTTTTTTTTTTTTTTTTTGCGTTACGTGGGCCTCTCACTGTTGTGGCCTCTCCCGTTGCGGAGCACAGGCTCTGGACGTGCAGGCTCAGCGGCCATGGCTCACGGACCCAGCCGCTCCACGGCATGTGGGATCTTCCCGGACCGGGGCACGAACCCGTGTCCCCTGCATCGGCAGGCGGACTGTCAACCACTGCACCACCAGGGAAGCCCCTATTTCTATCATTTAAAATGCAAGAATAAACCATATATTAAAACCAAGGTTACCTATGGGGAGGGAGGGAGGAGATAGGGTGGAAAGGACAAGGATAGAAGCTGAACCTCTCTGAATATTCCTTGTTTGTAGACTTGACTTTGAAAACATAAATACTGTACATTAACTATTAAATTTTAAAATCATAAGAATCAAAAGCAAAATGTAACAAATAAAGCCATGAATTAATTTTAAGGCATAATCACACAGGAAGAAACAAGCCCAAGTGACTTTAAAACACAGTAACTTGACCAAATATTTCTAGTAGAATATACCTTAAAAGTAAAAGGAACTGCCAAAAAAATCTTAAACTGTTTTCAAGTAGTGTTGGTGGTTATTCTGAGATTATTACATGTTGACATGCTGTGGGGTAAAGCAAATAAGTAACTGTATTGGTGTCACTGCGCAGTGGGACTTGGAGCTTGGGGAAAAAAAAGAGATGTAAGATCTATGAGGCTATGTAAAACCATGTAGTCTTGTTATTTGAATTCAAAGTTTTAGTATGGGGACTTCCCTGGTGGTGCAGTGGTTAAGAATCCACCTGCCAATGCAGGGGACATGGGTTCGAGCCCTGGTCCGGGAAGATCCCACATGCTGCGGAGCAACTAAGCCTGTGTGTCACAACTACCGAGCCTGCACTCTAGAGCCCGCGAGCCACAACTACTGAGCCTGCGTGCCACAACTGCTGAAGCCCGCGTGCCTAGAGCTCATACTCTGCAACAAGAGAAGACATTGCAATGAGAAGCCCAGGAACTGCAACAAAGAATAGCCCCCACTCGCTGTAGCTAGAGAAAGCCTGCGCGCAGCAACGAAGACCCAACGCAGCCAAAAAAATAAAATAAAATAAATTAATAAATAAAATTTAAAAACAAGAAAGTTTTAGTATGAACTCATGTTGTATTTGTCTTAAAACAATAATTTCCTATATAGAGAACTAGTGATTCTAGTGGGGGGGCACAATACAGGGGTGGAGGAGTGGGAGGTACAAACTACTGGGTGTAAGAGAGGCTACAAGGATGTATTGTACAACACAGGAAACACAGCCAATATTTTGTAATAACTGTAAATGACGTGTAACCTTTAAAAATTGTACAAGAAATTAAAAAAAAATCCTATCGCTGTTCAATGAAAAGGTCTAGAAAAAATGACTAACCCAGTAGCAATGAACACTTCTAGCACCCAGTATGTGGTCTCTAAATACAATTTCCCACTAAAGGAACCAGGGCTCCTTGAAGAAAAAGGCAATTCCAGGTTTGGGTAGGAAATGTACAAGATGAGACTGGAACATTTCGTTACACTGGAGAGCAAAGAAACTCTCAAAGATGAAAAGAGTCCTGTCAAAAGGATTCAGAGGTCAACTTGTAGAGGCTCCCACTGACCAAAAATGGAACATTCTGAGCATTAATAAGAACTGCAAAGGATTACAACACATTAAACCTTCTAAATATCTAGAGGATGCCAGGGAACCAACTCATACTTTCAAAACTAGTAAATAATGGAAATAATTTATCCTGCCCTTCTGTACAAACTTTACCTCAGGGTGACCACGCAGATAATGAAATTTCTTTTTATAGAATTATTTAATCTCATAAATTAAAAGGAGTGATAGAACTGAAAGATAACTATGTATTTTGCAATTCCAGAAGAAAAGATCTAAACAATGATCATGAATGAATCTGATATAGCCAGTATATATTAACTACTAATTTGTAGGAAACACAGAAATCAGAGGAACACGTTAATCAGCAAAATCTAGACTGCACTAACATCCATAAGATAAACCCAGGTTTTTAAACAAACTATATGAAACAAGAGAAAGAGTGAGGGAAGGAGGGGAAGGAGAGGGAGAACCCACAGGATAAATATATGAGGCAATCAATTGGAATGTATGGACCATATCTAAATTCCAAATAGCACTGTAAAAGGTAAAAGAAAAATGATGATACCACTACACATTCATGATACCCACTAGAATATGAGGATGAAGAAAATGACAATAACAAAACTTGGCAAGCATGTGGAGCAATCAGAACTCTCATACACTGCTAGCTGAGGTGTAAAGTGATACAACCATTTAAGGGAACTTTTTGACAGTTTCTTAAAAGTTAAATAATCATTTATTTTATGACCCAGCAATTCCACTCCTAAGTGTTTACCCAAGAAAAACGAAAATATATGTCCATAGAAAGCCTTATACAAAAATGTTCAAAGCAGCTTTATTCTTTTTTTTCTTTCTTAAAGTATTTTTTAAAAATTAATTTATTTATGTATTTATTTTTTGGCCACATTGGGTCTTCATTGTTGCACGGGCTTTCTCTAGTTGCGGCAAGCAGGGGCTACTCTTCGTTGCAGTACATGGGCTTCTCATCACGGTGACTTCTCTTGTTGCGGAGCACAGGCTCTAGACACATGGGCTTCAGTAGCTGTGGCCTGTGGGCTTAGTAGTTGTGGCTCACGGGCTCTAGAGCGTGGGCTCAGCAGTTGTGGCGCACAGGCTTAGTTGCTCCGCGGCATGTGGGATCTTCCCGGACCAGGGCTCAAACCCGTGTACCCTGCACTGGCAGGCGGATTCTTAACCACTGCGCCACCAGGGAAGTCCCTTTCTTTTTTCTTTTTTCTTTTTTTTTTGATGTGGGCCATTTTTAAAGTCTTTATTGAATTTGTTACAATATGGCTTCTGTCTTGTTTTGGTTTTTTGGCCCTGAAGCATGTTGGATCTTAGCTCTCCAACGAGACCCCCTGTGTTGGAAGGTGAAATCCCATCCACTGGACCACCAGGGAAGTCCCTCACAGCAGCTTTATTCTTAATAGCCCCAAACTAGGCAAAGCCCAGTCTCTATCAACAGGAGAATGGATAAACAAACTGTGCTATATTCATACCATGAAATATTACTCAGTAACAAAATAGAATGAACTATTATTATATACAACTTGAATAAATCTCAAAAACATGCTGAATGAAAGAAACCAGAACAGGAGTACATACGGAATGAATCCATTTATATGCAGTTCTAGAATATGCAAAACTGATCTATGGTGATAAAAATCAGAATAGTCATTGTTTCAGGTGTGGAGAAGAGAGCAGTTTTTTTTTAAAAGCTTTTTTGAGATGATTAGAGAAATGTGAAAAGTGACCTTTGTTACTTTAAAATTTTAGAGTGACCTAATGAGACATTTACAGATGAAATGATACAATATCTAGGGAATTTGTTTCAAAATAAGCTGGAGGGGTACGGGTTTAGATGAAACAAGATAGGGTATGAGTTGGTAATTTTAAGAACCAGTGACAGGTATATGGGAATTTATTACACTATATGTGGTAGTTGATTACAATGGTGGCCCCCAATGAACTTCTAGAATTCACATCTTCATGTGGTCCCTTCCCATTTAATATGGGCTGAACCTGTGACTTGCTTAAGAAGGCCTGGCAGCTTCTACTTTTTTGCCTTTGGTAGCCCTGAACCACCACATAAGAATTCTAGCCTCCTTTCTGGAAAGACCACGTGGAGCGGCCACATGGAGAGAGAGAGGCCCTAAGGCTACCTGGAGAGGAACCAAAGGCCTCAGGCAGTTAAGATGTTCCAGTTCAACCAACTCAAGGCATTCTGAGGTGCTAAAAGTGAAAAAACCCCCTTGGACTTCCATTCCCAGCACACCATGTGGAACCAATGAAAGCTACTCTCATGGTGCCAATCTGAATTCCTGACCCACAAAACTGTGAGAGATAATAAAATGGTTGTTATTTTAAACCATGAAGCTTTCTTGTTTGTTTTGTTTGTTAATTAATTAATTAATCTTTGGCTGTGTTGGGTCTTCATTGCTGCGCACGGGCTTTCTCTAGTTGTGGCGAGCGGGGGCTACTCTTCCTTGCGGTGCATGGGCTTCTCATTGCAGTGGCTTCTCTTTGTTGCGGAGCATGGGCTCTAGATGCGCGGGCTTCAGTAGTTGCGGCACGTGGGCTCAGCAGTTGTGGCTCGTGGGCTCTAGAGCGTGGGCTCAGTAGTTGTTGCGCACGGGCTTAGTTGCTCCATGGCATGTGGGATCTTCCCGGACCAGGGCTCGAACCCGTGTCCCCTGCATTGGCAGGCAGATTCTTAACCACTGCGCCACCAGGGAAGTCCCTAAACCATGAAGTTTTGAGGCAGCTATTAGGGGCAACAGATAACTGAAACACCATTTTCTGTATTTTAGTATATGCTTGAAATTTACTAAGTTAAAAAAAAAAAAGTGACACAAGACATCCTCAGATCACATGGGCATTTAGAAATTGTTCTATCTTTTGTTAATGGCAAAAAAATCTGTGATCTGTGAAATTACATTACTAATAAGCAATATATTTTATCTGAGCACATACTAGGAATATGCCTCACATGAGATATTTCGGATACGAGATCCGAAAGAGAAATTTCAGAGTCTATGTCTGTATTAAATTCAAAATAATCACTCAATCTGGAAAGTACCATAAATACAAGTAAATATGACAACTCATAGTTGAAAAGCCTGTTATTTCTAAAAGTGTATTTTAGAATATTAATTAGTCCTCACCAACTTTACTGTGAGATAAACCAGAAAGACTTTCTACACCAAAAAATAAATGGGCATAAGTCAGTTTTTCTTAAAGTTGAATCAATATTATTCAATTTCTGGACCCAATCTTGGCCCTACCGAACCAGAATTTCTAACAGTGAGGCCTAGGAATCTATAATTTTAAGAATCTCCCAGGTGATTCTTATGCACTAAAGTTTAAGAATCACTGGTATAAAGGGTGTGGCTGAAAGAGGTGTCTTGACTTGTTCAAGGTTCTAAGAATTATAAGACAAAAATAGGCAAAGAACTCAGAAATCTTGATTAATGCACCACCCACTACAGCATGAGTAACTTCCAAAAATACAGCACCGTGAGATGGCAAAAGTACTGAAAACCATTTAAAGTTTTCTGAGGCTTCATATGCAAAAAGAAAAAAAAAGAGAAAAAATCAAGTTTTTAGTGGCTTCGTGAGTAGAAAAGCAAAATTTGGTCATCATTCCTACGGAAGGAAAGATTCTTCTTTTCCTTATCTGGGAACAGATAAAGACTAGCAGAAAAAAGGAAGTATTAGTAACCTCCAAGAGCTCTACAAAATAAAGGACAGAATTCTGAAATGTGTTTTATGGGTGTAGAATATGTGAGAAAAGGATGAAGTAATCTGCAGAGTTAGGTGGACTTGGAGTGAAACTTCGTGCCGTCAGCATTATGCAGAAGGGATGGTGCCCAGAACAGCTGAAGAGAGCTCATGGTCAGCTTTCCGGCAGTGGATAACTTCAATCTACCCAAACTATACTGAATTATCCTTTAAGGAATTATTTTCACAATTCAAATGAATAAATTTGTATTCTGCTTCTAGGCATTCTTATGTGAATTTAGGCAGAATAAGCCAACTTTCTGAAGATCTGATAACCCTGGTGAAATGAACTCAAAGCCACAGCTACTTTGACCATACTCTCCCCCAGCCGTTCACTCATTTTGCAATTAACAAAAGGGAAAAAAATTATTCATATGAAAAGATGTTCCACATCATATGTTGTCAGAGAAATGCAAGTTAAAACAACAAGACAGCGCTATGTACCGATCAGAATGGCCAAAACCAAGAACACTGACAACACCAAATGCTGACGAGGATGTGGAGCAATAGGAACTCTCTTTCATTGCTGGTGGGAAGACAAAATGGTACAGCCACTTTGGGCAGTTTGACAGTTTCTTACAAAACTAAACATACTCTTACCATGTGATCCAGCAGCCATGTTCCTTGGTATTTACCCAAAGGAGCTGAAAACTCATGTCCATAGAAAAACCTGCACATGGATATTTATAGCTGCTTTATTCTTTTATTTTATTTTATTTTATTTATTTTTTTTTTTTTTTGCGGTATGCGGGCCTCTCACTGTTGTGGCCTCTCCCGTTGCGGAGCACAGGCTCCGGACGCGCAGGCTCAGCGGCCATGGCTCACGGGCCCAGCCACTCCGCGGCATGTGGGATCTTCCCAGACCGGGGCACGAATCCGTGTCCCCTGCATCGGCAGGCGGACTCTCAACCACTGCGCCACCAGGGAAGCCCTGCTTTATTCTTTTTTTTTTTTTTTTTTTTTTTGCAGTACGCGGGCCTCTCACTGTTGTGGCCTCTCCCGTTGCGGAGCACAGGCTCCAGACGTGCAGGCTCAGCGGCCATGGCTCATGGGCCCAGCTGCTCCGCAGCACGTGGGATCTTCCCGGACTGGGACATGAACCTGTGTCCCCTGCATCGGCAGGCGGACTCTCAACCACTGCGCCACCAGGGAAGCCCTGCTTTATTCTTAATTGTCAAAACTTGGAAGCAACCAAGATGTCCTTCAGTAGGTGGATGAATAAATAAACTGTGGTACATCCAGACAACAGAATATTATTCAGTGCGAAAAAAGAAATGACCTATTAAGCCAAGAAAAGACATGGAGGAAACTTAAATACATATTACTTGGTGAAAGAAGCCAATCTGAAAAGGCTACACGCTGTATGATTCCAAATATATGACATTTTGGACAAGGCAAAACCATGGAGATTGTAAAAAGATCAGTAGTTACCAGAGGCTGGGGGGAGGGACGGATGAACAGGCAGAACACCAGAAGATTTTTAGGAACATGAACCTACTCTGTATGATACTATACTGGTGGGTACATGTCATTATATATTTCTACAAACCCATAGAATGTATATCACCAAGAGTGAATCCTAATGTAAACTATGGACTTTGGGTGATAACGAGGTGTCAATGTAGGTTCGTCAATGATAACGTATGTACAGTTCTGGTGGGGGAGGTTGCTACTTGGGGAGGTTACGCATTTGTGGGGGCAGAGAGATTTCTGTACTTCCCACTCAATTTTGCTGTGAACCTGTAACTCTAAAAAACAAAGTCTAATATTAAAAAATGTATTCCAAATCTTATAATTAGTGAAGATACTACTTAGAAGACTGAGGGTGTTTAGAAAGAGGCAGGGGAAGGCTAGACAGCTGGCTGCCAAGAACTCTTACTAAGGAGCATTTCTTTGACTAATTCATCATGGACCAGGATCTGACTCTCAGCATTACAGGCCCAGAAACTCACTTAAATAAGACTTCATAAATAATCAGACTTGGAGATGCTGAGTTACCCTTTCTAAACTTTTAAGAGACTGAAGTAGATATGCTACAGCGCTGCGGTACACAGAATTCTAAAGATGTCCCCCAGTGCCCCCAAGATTCCTGTCCCCTGATTATTCAATCAAACACTAACTAGATATTACTATGAAGGGACTATGCTAATGGGATTAAGGTACTAATCAACTGACTGTAAAATAAGGAGATTATGCTGGTGGGCCCAATATAATCACATGGCCCTTAAAAGTAGAAGAGAGAGGCAGAAGAGTCAGAGAGATTCAGCACAGGAGAGATGAACCAGGAGAGGTCAGAGAGACGCCAAGCATTTCATCAGTAACCCTCAAGGACTCCCTGCCATTGCTGGCTTTGAATATTGAGAATGGGGGCCAGGAACCTCTAGAGACTAAGAGTAAGCCCTGGCCAACAACTAATAAGGAAACAGTAGCATCAGTCCTACAACCTCCCGGCAGTGAATTCTGTCAACAACTTGAATGAGAATGGAAGTAGACTGGAAGTGGATTCTCCCGCAGGGTCTCCAGATAAAAACCCAGACAGGTCAACACTTTCATTTCAGCCTTACAGAATCTGGAGCAAACCACTGAGTCTAATGGTCTTCTGACCAACAGAATTGTGAGATGATAAATTTGTGCTGTCTTAAGCTCCTTCATTTTTGGTTAAGTTGTTACGGCAGCAAGAGAAAACTATCACATGTATCAATGGATTAACCCATGATGTGAAATTACTGTCAAGTAGATGCCCAACCAGCATTCCTTCTTGTAAGAAAAACAACATGGGAGGCCAAATGTAAGAAAACTACTTGGTGAACTAGGAGCTAGGCTCTGATAACTGACAAAGGTACTGTATATACACCTGTCAAGCATGCCAGATATTCACTTTGGCTTATTAAAGTGCCCGTTCCTCTGGCTAGATATTGGAAGGACACTACCAACATCTGCCTCTCATTCCTTCTTTAGAGGTGGCAAACAATCAAATTACAGCCAAGTCTTTTTCTGGCCTATAAGTCAGTCTACCTCTTCAAAATGATTTTGTATATTACTATGTTATTCACCCTACATCCATTTTACAACTTAACTCTCCAAGGGTAACTAATTTCCCCAAGGCTGGGGAGGTGGAGTGCCAGATATAAATATCACCACTGCCCACAAAAACCACATAAAAATACCATTAGCCAAACACAGCGACAACACATTTACTACATGTTTGTCAATGAACTTAGAAAACCACAAACCTCTGATCCTTATATTAGTATATCTCAAAAAGCACTTCCTTTAAATTCCTTCTAATTTAAACCAAAAATCTGAGTATATAAAATGATTTTTTGGACTTAAATGCCTTAGAAGATCCATAAAACCCTAAAAAGCTTATTACACAATGATTACCTAATCCAGAAGTGGGCGAAAAAAAGTGAGATACTTGCAGATGAAGAAAAAAAAAAAGACTAATTCCCAGTATAATACTTGAAAATGAAGGGAAATTCCTACAACTTCATCATTACCATTATTTCGTAAGTATGATCACTTTGATGTTTCTTGTACTCAAATCCTCGAGTGAAACACTGCAAAAGAAAAGAAAATTAAGTTACCAAAAAGCTACGTTTTGAAATGCTTTCTTAAAGGATAAAAGATGGCTTGGGGGTATTTTACTCTTGTGATGAGTTTTTAAGAATTCATTTAGTCTTGTCTGCAGCCACAACAGGAAGGTTAAGTTCATGATCGCAGCCTTTCAATGGCCCTCATAGAGAAAAACAATGATCTGAAAAAAAGACTTTTTCCTAGGACAACTTCTCCTTTTATAAAAGCATAAGCCCTGGAAGCAGACTGCCTAAATTTGAATCCTGGCTCTTAGCTTATTTCAGCAATTCTAAGACATGTATTATTTCATATTTTAAAACTCTGAAATGTGGATTCATCTTATAATAAAAAGTATATTACAACTTCCATCAGCCATTTTTACACTTTAACATTTCTGAAATTGGGATGTTTCTTTTAATCAATAGCATCTTGGATCTGATAAAATATGGTATTTGCTGTGTGACCTTGAGCCAATTATTTAACCTCTCTTTGCCTGAGTTTCCTTTATAATACAGGGATACTAATCATAGTTACTTCCTAGGGTTGTAGTTATGATTTAAGGGTTAATTCATGCAAAGTACTCAAGATAGTGCCTGGCACAGAGTAAGCATTTATCATTAGTATTTTTTTTAAACAATTTTTAAAAAATTTATTTTTGGCTGTGTTGGGTCTTCGTTGCTGCGCACAGGCTTTCTCTAGTTGCAGTGAGCGGGGGCTACTCTTCGTTGTGGTGTGCGGGCTTCTCATTGCAGTGGCTTCTCTTGTTGCAGAGCACGGACTCTAGGTGTATGGGCTTCAGTAGTTGTGGCACGCGGGCTCAGTAGTTGTGGCTAGCGGGTTCTAGAGTGCAGGCCCAGTAGTTGTGGCGCACGGGCTTAGTTGCTCTGCGGCATGTGGGATCTTCCAGAACCAGGGCCCAAACCCATGTCCCTTAACCACTGCGCCACCAGGGAAGCCCAGCACTTATCATTAGTATTGCTATTACCACCATCATCGATGAAATAGTTTGTTCCCTGGTTTGTCACCTGCCCAAACATCACTCTTCAGTAAGACAAAAAACAGTGTCATAGGTGCTATCAAAAGGAATAATCCTCCAATTCTATTTCCTGTAGTCCCAATACTTGAAATTTACTGGTAAAAACAGCATTAGGTTGATACAGGGAAGTGGAATATTCAACAGTCTATCTCATCCATCCTGCTCTGTTCTCCAATTTTTCACTGGTAAAATGTGTAATTCAATATTGACTGGAAAAAAATAGACTTAATAAGGTATGGTCCTCTGAGCAATTGATAGTCATCTCTGAATTTACTATATCCATAAAACTAGGCGAGCCTCCCCTTAAAGAGTTACCTGTAAGCACAGGAAAAAAGGAGGTGGCCCACATTCAGCACACTTGATATAAGGTTCCATGAGGTAGGAGGAGCAGCCTCGGCAAGGTGGCTTATCAGAGGGATCATCTATAACAAAAAGAAAAATATAATAGCTTCAAAACACCTTATGATTATCTTAAATGCGAGAAGGTGAAAATCTGCAAATGATTACACAAGGTAGTAAGCTGTGCTGAAAAGTTCATGGAGACAAGATGAGCTCATTCCAAATAAGAAAAAACAAAAATTATGTTCCTTTTTATTTCAGGGCAGCTTTGTTCCTACCTGCAGTGTATCTACTATTTTAAATAGCATTTAAGTAGATACTGCCCCTGCAGAGAAATTTACAAACACAAGTTTTAACTGGAAGTTTCATAATGCCCACAATTTATTTTCCCAGGGGAAAATAATGTCACATACCTACATAACACATATATAGTTATAGATAAAGCCAATCTGACAAAATGTTAATAACTGCTGGGTCTGGGTAATGGGCAATAATTGCTGTACTGTTCTTTCAACTTTCTATTAAGTTCGACATTTTTCATAATAAAAAGTTGGTAAAGAAAAACCCTTTAAACATGTCTTGGGATGTACTACTTTATATTTGATTTGGGAGTTACACCCAGGACAGCTCCCTCCCTTTCTCCCACAGTAAGCAGAGAACGGAGCAGACCTTCCTCCAGTTCTAATGACAGTACTGTCTCTGCAATATTAAGGCAAGGAGTATAATCCAAACTCTCTAAAGTCATAAAAATACAGATGTGTGTGTCCCTGGCTGCCCCAAACTCTGCCACTCTTGAGTCAGGGCAACCTAGCAGAGTTGTTCTCTGTGATCAACAGAAGTCTAAGAAAACAGGCTCTAAAGGTAGAGGAGGGATTTAATCTGTTTGGCCTGGGGCAGAATTTCTCACATTCTGCAATAGCATTTTCCTTCCTAAAGTCCAAGAAACACTCTTCAAGGCACCTTTCCCTCCTGTAAGTGGTGATATTGTTCTTTTCTTTTGCTTCTAAATGAACACCTGGAGAAAAAAATGACAGAGGAAAGAAAGGTAATCTTTCTGGCAGCAGCTTCAAAATAAACATGTGGAACAGCAACTACCCCACTTCTCCCATTTAAAATTTTGACATGGAAGAACAAAAATTATTTTATATTAAATGTCAATTTTTACCAAATTACCTTCTTTCTCATACCCCTTTTTTTTTTTTTTTTTTTGTGGTACACGGGCCTCTCACTCTTGTGGCCTCTCCCGTTGCGGAGCACAGGTTCCAGACACACAGGCTCAGCGGCCATGGCTCACGGACCCAGCCGCTCCACGGCATGTGGGATCTTCCCAGACCGGGGCACGAACCCGTGTCCCCTGCATCGGCAGGCGGACTCTCAATCACTGCACCACCAGGGAAGCCCTAACATCCTTTTCTTTTAATGATATGAGCTTGCTTTTCTTTCCTCAAACTTTCTTCAACAATAACAACAAAAAATTGGCCAATGACTGACCTAAAGAGTTTTTAAACCCTCATGTCAAGAAGTAATTGTTTTTTAGAGAAATGCAAATCAAAACTACGATGAGGTATCACCTCACACCAGTCAGAATGGCCATCATCAAAAAATCTACAAACAGGGCTTCCCTGGTGGCACAGTGGTTGAGAGTCCGCCTGCCGATGCAGGGGACGCGGGTTCGTGCCCCGGTCCGGGAGGATCCCACATGCCGCGGAGCGGCTGGGCCTGTGAGCCATGGCCGCTGAGCCTGCATGTCCGGAGTCTGTGCTCCGCGGTGGGAGAGGCCACAGCAGTGAGAGGCCCGCATACCGCAGGGAAAAAAAAAATCTACAAACAATAAATGCTGGATAGGGTGTGTAGAAAAGGGAACCCTCCTGCACTGTTGGTGGGAATGTAAATTGATACAGCCACTATGGGGAACACTATGGAGGTTCCTTAAAAAACTAAAAATAGAATTACCATATGATCCAGCAATCCCACTACTGGGCATATACACTGAGAAAACCATAATTCAAAAAGAGTCATGTACCACAGTGTTCGCTGCAGCTCTCCTTACCATAGCCAGGACATGGAAGCAACCTAAGTGTCCATCGATAGATGAATGGATAAAGATGTGGCACATATATACAATGGAATATTACCCATAAAAAGAAACGAAAGTGAGTTATTTGTAGTGAGGTGGATGGACCTAGAGTCTGTCATACAGAGTGAACTAAGTCAGAAAGAGAAAAATACTGTATGCTAACACATATAGAATCTAAAAAAACACAAAAGGTTCTGAAGAACCTAGGGGCAGGACAAGAATAAAGATGCATACGTAGAAGATGGACTTGAGGACACAGGGAGGGGAAAGGGTAAGCTGGGACGAAGTGAGAGAGTAATATGGACATATATACACTACCAAGTGTAAAATAGCTAGCTAGTGGGAAGCAGCTGCATAGCACCGGGAGATCAGCTCGGTGCTTTGTGACCACCTAGGGGGGTGGGATAGGGAGGGTGGGAGGGAGGGAGATGCAAGAGGGAAGAGATATGGGAACGTATGTATATGCATAGCTGATTCACTTTATTATAAAGCAGAAACTAACACACCACTGTAAAGCAATTATACTCCAATAAAGATGTTAAAAAAAGATAAAATTATTTTATAAAAATCCAATTTATGGTTTCAAAAATTTTAGACAATAAAAAGTATAAAGTATAAGTCATCCTCCATCAACATGCTGATTTCCAGCCCTTCTTCTATGTACATGTGTGTATATTTTAACAAAAGTGGGATACCATACATTTTATAGCCTGTTTTTTCACTTGATAATATATTGTCAACATCTTTCATGATGGTACACATAGATCTTCCTCACTGTTTTTAATGGATGAATAATAGTCCATTTTATCTATTTAATCTAACCTAATGGTTTTCAACTGCCTCCTAGGAAGGCATTATGGACATCTGAGGAGATGCTTTTTTGTTGCCACAATGACTAGGGAGCACTACTGGCACTTAGCAGGCTGGGATCAGGGATGCTAGATATCTTTCAACACTCAAGATATTCCTACACAACAAAGAATTGGTCAGTCTCCTGCACAACTTTCAAATGTCCCACCAGACGTTCAAGTAGGTGAAAACTTGCTCATAATTACATGACCTGGAACATAATTCCATACTAAATAAAACAAAATGTTTTTGACAGTTTTAATATGTATTGAATTTTCCAGGAAGGCAACTGCATTACGTCAAGAGGAGATTCTACCTTGTTTTGTTCAGAACTTTACTAAGAGTTATTCAAGCTTGTGGTATTTGAGTCATCACCAATACAACACACGTGAATCACTGTGCATTTGTAGTTGTAATATGCACAGTGATTTGACTTATGGGTACAAGCATCTGACTAAAGGCATTATGTTTTCCACTGTAATGTCTAAACATATTGATACATATTATTATAAATTACATTATTTATTACAAATCTTTTATTTATCTTTTATAGTATAGTTAGGGCATTATTATTATCTATCTATCTATCTATTTATTTATTTATTTATGGCTGTGTTGGGTCTTCATTGCTACGCACAGGCTTTCTCTCGTTGTGGCGAGTGGGGGCTACTCTTCGTTGTGGTGTGCAGGTTTCTCATTGAGATGGCTTCTCTTGTTGCAGAGCACAGGCTCTAGGCGCTCGGGCTTCAGTGGTTGTGGCTCGTGGGCTTACAGCACGGGCTCAGTAGTTGTGGCGCATGGGCTTAGTTGCTCCATGGCACGTGAGATCTTCCCGGACCAGGAACTGAACCTGTGTCTCCTGCATTCGCAGGCACATTTCTTAACCACTGTGCCACCAGGGAAGTCCTAGGGCATTATTTTTCTTTGAAATCATGGGCATAGATATGTTATATTATCTATGTATTTCATTTCCGAACAGTAAAAGGGGCTTTAAAAACATTATAAAAAGAAATCACTGGGTCTCATAAGATTGAGAACCACTAATCTAACCAGTTTCCTATTGGTGGATATTTAAGTTGTTTCCAGTTTTTCACTATTATAAAAAATGCTGAGATCAACGTTCCTGTACACATAACAGTTCACAATTTGTTCCTCAGGATTTCTATTTTCCTAGAACTAGAACTGTTGCGTGTACAGAGGGTTTCTGATACACATAGCCAAAGTGTCCTTCACAAAGGATTCCAGAACTTTTCTGTAACCTAGGAGGAAGGAAAGACTTTTTACCATCATTCAAACTTCAGAGGCAATAAAAGAGTAATAAATTTGACTAAACAAAACAAACAAAAAGCTCTTTTTTGGCGAAAAACACCATAAGCAAAGTTAAAAAAGCAAATAAACTAGAAGAAAATACTCGTAAACATATCATAAAGGGCTAACAGCTTTAATATAGAAAGAACTTTTTAAAATTGAGAGGAAAATAAAAGACCAAAAATCCTACTGTGAAAGTCACGAAGAGATAATTAGGAAAAAAAGAGAGAGATAAAATGGACTTTAAACATGAAAAGACATTCAACTTCACTCATAATAAGAGAAATCTACACTGAGATATAAGTTCTTACCCATCAGATTGGCAACAATTCAAAAGCTTGATAATATACTTTCTTAAGAAGACTGTGGGGAAATAGGCATCCTCATATATTGATGGGAATGCAAAATGGCACAACTTCTACAGAAGGGAATTTAGCAGTATCTAAATAAATGCATCCATTTATCTTTGGACCTAGAAATCCTACTTCTAGGAATTTATCCTGAATATACACCTCCAACAATATAAAGTTATGCATTAGAACATTCTTTTTAACTGCAAAATACTACTTTGATGTCCAAGCACTGGACAGTAGTTGAACAAACTATGGTACATTCACATAATGGAGTACTATGCAACTATAAAAAAATAACAATCTCTATAAAGCAGCATCGTATTGCCAGGAGATACAATTAAGTGAAAAAAGCAAGGTGCAAAAGAGCATACACAGTATGCTACCTTTTCAGGAAAAAATTAGGGAAAACAAAAGCAAAAACATATACACATCTGTCTGTCTTTGCAAAAAGAAATAAAGGACAGGTAAATAAGAAAACAATGAAGTTGGATACCTACAAAGGGTTGGGGGGGAATGGAACGGAGTGGAAGAGACCTAGGAAGGAGCAACAATTCTCCAAATATAACTTTTTGCATAGCTTTGACTTTTGGAAGCATACTTATGTTCTACAAATTAGAAAATTAATCCACTAAATATGGGAAGGGAAAACTGAAAGCAGAACGAACAGATGAACCCAAAAGTATTTCAAAGGAATACCATAGCCACAATGAGGAGGGGGAAAAAAAGAACCAATCCAGGTAACTTATGAACATTTAACAACAGACCTTCAGTCTTGGGTGATGCCGAGAATTGCAAACAAATCCTGAACTTGTTGAAGTGGGTCTGTGTTATGTAGTGGTATGCACAGAGCAATTCTGAAATAATTCTGGATGTATTAAAAGACTGAGCAAATGAATAATAGTGCTAATGCTGGGAGCCAGGGTTTTCACTGAGGAAAGGACACACAAACAAGGAATGTGGTGGGGTGGGGGGGTCAAGAAAAGAGCCTAGGAAGATGAACTGGAGGTTATCAGTGTGAACTCATGATTTCTAAGAAAGTGCATCTATGGATATATGCATGTATGTGCAACTATGTACATATACTGGTATATATGTACGTAGCGTATACCTACCATGTATTTCCCAGCGCTGTGGGCCAAAAAGGCCCAGATGCCAAGATGCTCTAGTAGAAATAAGCAATGGCCATATCTTGGTCTCTAATGTCATTCCTTTCTAAAAGGACCAAGGGCTCCTCAGAGAAGTGGCTGATTCTAGGGCTGGGGCATGGGAGGTAGAAGATGCACCTCGAACATGTAGCCATGCCAAAATGTAAGGAGATGCTCAAAAAAGCGATGGGGCATGTCAGAAGGTTGCAAGAGCCAGCTTGAAGGGGCTCACAGTGGTCAAATTAGGACAATCTGAGAACCAAAGTAAGTATGATAATGAATTATAAACCACTAAAAATAGAGGAATTCATGCGTGCATACTTATAATAAATAAGTGAAACAGGAGGTCTCTTGATTATAGTAGAATGCTAAGTGCTAACTAGTAAATATGGAGAGAGTGCTGGATGCGGGGGAAAAAATCATTTTGCGGCCATCGTAGTAAAGACTGGATCAGGCAAAACTCATCAATGGGGCTTCCCTGGTGGCGCAGTGGTTGAGAGTCCGCCTGCCGATGCAAGGGACACGGGTTTGTACCCCAGTCTGGGAAGATCCCACATGCCGCGGAGCGGCTGGGCCCGTGAGCCATGGCCGTTGAGCCTGTGCGTCCGCAACGGGGAGAGGTCACAACAGTGAGAGGCCCACGTACCGCAAAAAAAAAAAAAATCAATGGATGCTAACTAGGGAGAACTTCTGATGAGGAACAGGATATTTTATGGCCTCAAAGTGTCTCCTTATGGGTTGCTTATTAGACGCAAGGGAAAAAATAGACATTAAACAGTGAAGAACTCAAACGCACACCTTGACTGGGTTTTCAAAATTAACATCGCTAATGAGGACCAGAGCAAGACCAGACAAACCCAGAATGAGACACCTCTAGTTTTAAAAAGGGGAGAAAGCGGCTGCATTCTTCAAAAGTGTCAATCACTAAAGACAAAGGCTGTGGACATGTTTCAGTTTAAAGGAGGCTAAAGAGACAGCAACTTAATGCAAGACCTGAACCCTGACTGTATCCTGTATGGGAAGGAAAAAAAACATCGTCAAGGACATTATTGAGTCAGCTGACAAAACTGGAATACAGATGGCAGGTTAGATGAAAGTATTTTATCAGTGTTATACTTACTAAAGTTGGCAACTCTACTGAGGCTAGAATGTACTGAAGTTAGAAGAGAATATCCCTAGTCTCAGGAAATAAACACTAAAGTACTTAGGGGCCATGAGGTATGTCCCTAAGCCCTCAAAAGATTCTGAAAAAAAAATATGGGGTATGTATATCTACTTATAAATACATATATATGTGAATAAATATGTATATTTATAGATTAGAGAACTATGAAAATAGAGTAAAAGGTTTACAAAAGGTGTATGGATATTCTTTGTACTATTCTTATTCTTCCAACTTTCCTGTAAGTTTGAAATTATTTCCAAATAAAAATTTTAAAGTTTAGCTTAAAAATATTCAAAAAAAAAATTTTTTTTAATTTTTAATTATTTTGAAAAGGGGGAGAGAGTGGTTTCAGTTTACACCCCCAGCATGGGGATAATTCATTTAGGCTCTTTCCCTGAGTGAAAAATGAAAGATCTGAACTAGATGTATTGGAAGACTCCATTCTGTCCTAAATATATATAGGGAGCCTGATGAGAGAGTAAATTAGAGCCCCTTTAAGAAACTACTGAGGGATTTCCCTGGTGGTCCAGTGGGTAAGACTCGGTGCTCCCAATGCAGGGGGCCCAGGTTCAATCCCTGGTCAGGTAACTAGATCCCACATGCACGCCACAACAAAGAGTCTGCGTCCCGCAACTAAAAGGTCCCACGTGCTGCAACTAAGACCTGGCCTAGCCAAAAGCAAAATAAGTAAATGGAAGGAAGGAAGGAAGGAAGGAAGGAAGGGAGGAGAAGAAACTGCTGAGGAGGAAACACCCCAAAAGTGACTTTCTGATTCTTCTCACTGGGACACTACTAACATCTAACAATGGATTTCTATTTCTGCCAAATCTCTTATCTTCAGAAGAAAAGAAAAAGTGTATTTTTTCCTCCATAGTTGTGGCTGCCTGGATTTACTTCACATGTATGCTATAAATCTCTGCACTATTACTGTACTATAGTTTACTCTTAGAATACAAGTGCCAAAAAACCAGGGGCAGGAGCATTTCCTTTATTCTACCACTGACATTATTTCTTACCAAGGCGCCTGAAATATGTTATTGATTCTAAAGAGAAATTCAACTGCTTTTTTTTTAAGTCGAACTACGGGTTAATCATATTATGCATGGCCCACCTGAGCTTAATTTTCTTATAAGACCTTGAGTGTCATGTGCTCAGTTTTGTATCATGTGTTCAGTAGTAGTGGTTGATTTTATTCTGATTTGATACTCATTCCTTTAGGATCAGATTCACATGGCTTCATCTTCAAAGTGCTTATTTTTCTTCTTTGATCAACTTCCACTTCAGTTTGCTATTAATATTCACCTGGGACTTGTTCCCATGGTACTTACTGCTAAAGGAACTCAAACGGTCCATTCCCCAGTTGGCAAAGACTGCTGCTTTGATCTTCCTCAATGTAGGGCTCCTTCAAGGAGATTTCCGAACTGGCCAACGCAGACACCAAAGCTGACGACCCCCCCTATAAACAAACAAAAGTGGCACATGGATGAGGAAATACTTTAAAGGGACAAGATAAAGAGAACATAATGCAACTTACTCAACGGTACCACATCCTAGCTTTGTAAGGCTAAGCAAATTAGTTTATCTCTACAAGCTTGTTCCCTCCTCTGTAAAATGGATAGGATACAATCATATCTACCTTCTAGAGTTGTTGAAGATTAAATATCAAAATCCACATGGATAACGTACCATGGTGCCAGGCCCATAGTAAGCCCTCTACAGAGGCTACATATCTCTAACAAACAACAACTGATTTTCTCTGCCGGGCCTCACTTTTCTCCTTAGCCCTCCTTCCTTTGGGAAACTGACTCTCCCACATTTCATATGGCTTTCGTGGGGTTGCTAATCCCCATACTCCACCCCCCAGCCCCACAGCAGCTAACGCAACCAGATCTGTTCTCACCGAAAGCTGAATCTTGAGTAAGGTATCCAAGGAGAGAAGGCAGATGAGAGCTCATCCACTAGCCAAAGAATCTGGTCCAAGAGATCTGGCTCTTGAGATTCCCATCCCCAAGGGTAGCCGAATGGTTTAGGTTTGTTTGTTTTTTCTCATTTCTCTATCTTTCCAGTAATACGTTAATCTGAATGAACGTCTATTACTAGAAAACGAAGGAATCCTATCTATTACAACGTACATTTTGTTCACTAATTTATTCTTTGAACAGCTATTTAATAGGTATGTACTATATATAAAGTTATCTTTTTGAAGACATAAATGAACTCATATTTCACACTAAGCCATGAAAACATCCCCCCTCCCTCTGTACTCCCATATCTTTTTATCTATCTCTTTTTTTGGCATTTTTCACATTCCACTTTGTGAGAATCACTTCTGAATGCATATTTTCCCCATTTCTAGACTAAATGAAAGCAGGGACTACATCAAATACAAATTTGTATGTCTTAAAGTACCAAGCACAGTGCCAAGAGGAAAGAACTCAATAAACACAAATGTAATAGACAAATAAATGTTAATTCTTCAAAAAGGTTAGTTCATCTTTAGTTCTCCTGCAGTGACTTCTTGCACCTGATAGTTTTAGCTTGGGGAATAATTCATCGTTAACTGTATGGGACACTCACATAAAACTGTCAATGA
This sequence comes from Hyperoodon ampullatus, assembly GCF_949752795.1. Classification (NCBI taxonomy): domain Eukaryota; kingdom Metazoa; phylum Chordata; class Mammalia; order Artiodactyla; family Ziphiidae; genus Hyperoodon; species Hyperoodon ampullatus. The sequence goes on from NC_136932.1 coordinate 51,623,130, forward strand.
ACTTGTCTTTTCCAGGATGAACTGGAGTGGTTATCCCTCTGCTCTGGTCCCAGGAAAATGAGTTTGAAGAAAAGTGCGCTTAGTAAGGGGTATTATGCACTCAATAATGAAATAATGGCCAACATTTACTGAATATTTTTCATATGCCAAGTACTGTGGTATCACTGTATGTGGATTGCCTCTGAATCCTTACAACCTTCTGAGGCATGCTGCTTTTTTAAGAACGGAAAGGAACCTCTGAAAGACTGTCACTTGCACAATGTCTTACAGTTAGTGAACAGCAGCGTCACTTCAACAGAGGTTAGTAGAGATGGTCAAGTAAAGGATGTATACAGTCTCAAACACTTCACGTTGTAAGAGCAATATTGCAATAAGCGGAATCTTTTTTCCTCTTTCTTCACACAAGAGACATTTCTGACGCTAATGTGGAACTAGCATCCATCCATGAAAGGATGGATGCTAGTTCCACATTAACATCTGCCAAATTCCAAGAAGTTACTGGGAGGAGGAGGGAAGGAACGTGAAGAGCATTCGATGTGGTGCGGAGGACAGGCGCAGGCGTGGGAGTTTTGCGGACAAGATTCGAAGGAAGCCTCACTTCGTTCCTTATTAACCGTGTGATCTCGGGCAAGTCATTCTACTGGAGCCTCAGACCACCTCACCTCTAAAACAGAGCCGAAATATCTACTTGGAAAGCCTACTTGAAAACAAGGGGTAACGTCAACCAGGGTCTGCTAAGAGCGGGATTTCGTGTTCCCTTGCAGCAGAGACAGGAATAGCCAGGCTGGGACCCAGCGGGGCCGCCCAGGGGGCGGGGCACGTCAGCCCGCGGAGGGGCGGGGCCTCAGGGCTCAGGCCCGCCCCACGCCGCCCTCCCCCACAGCGCGGCGTGGCCCGCCCCCCTCGCCCCCCTTGCCCTCCTCGCCGCCGACGCCGCCGGGGCCCGCAGACCGCCCCCAACCCCGCCGCACCTCACGATCCCCGCCTCCCCCTTGTCCCGAGACAGGGGCTCGCGCCCCGCCGCCGCCCGCCCTGCAGCGCCTCGTGCCTCACCTCACTTCGCTCTCCTCCTCCGCGCCGCGGAAACGCCAGCGGCGCGCGCGCCCTGGGCTTGCGTGCTCGCTCTCGCGCGGCGCAGGCGCGAGCGGGCCGCGCGCTCGCCGCCTCCGCCCAGTCCCCGCCCCGTCCCCGCCCCGTCCGTCGCGGCCTCGCCGCGTGCTGCGCTTCCACGGCCGCCCCTCCCTCCGTCCCCGACCCGGCCCTAGCCGTGCGCTGGCGTCTGGCCTCAGGCAGAGGCCTTGGAGGCTGGGACCTTGTGCAGCTTGTCTGAGTTTTGAGTCGGACCAGTAATCATTTTTCCCTGGGGGCGCGTTGCTGGTTGCCGCAGGCTTGCCGGTGCGTGGTGCCGTTTGAGCCGCTCTAGAGTGCGGTGAGCTGGAGCGGGCCGGTACTGCCCCGCTTTTGTGTTTTCTAACATTCCCACCCCTCACCTCTGTTGCAGCCTCGAACAAAATCGAGGCTAAGGGACTGGGCCCAAGGACGGCGAGCGGTGGTCGCCCTTCGAAGCCGGGTCTTGCAATGCTGCTCTTGGATTAACCAGACTTCCTGAATGGTTTAAGGGTTCACAGGGTACGTTTGATTCAGATGCTTCTGGAACGTCGAAATTATCTTCTTTGGAAAGAACCATCCCCTCTTTGGGCTTCAGGGGCCCAGATTGAGGCGCAATGATGAGAGGATGTGGTGGTCCACTCTGATGTCAATCTTGAGGGCTAGGTATGTCCCAACATCTCTTGTTACTACTAACTATTATAATAGCTGCCATTTGTCGAGTATTTTCTGCATGCCAGGCATTGTACAAAGGGGGTTACATACGTGGTCCCGTTTCATCTTCAAAAACAACCTCATGGGGTAGACACTAATGATTATCGTCCCCATTTTCCAGGTGAAAACCTTTAGACCCTGCCTTGTGAACAACTTGGGATCACACTGCTAGACCGTGTTGGGGAAGGGTTCAAACAGCAGTTTAGCTTAACCATCATGTTAATACATCTACTTAGAAGTCTTTCTTTCATAAATTTGCCCAACCTCTTATAGAATTCATTTACACTTTATGCCTGTGTGGCCTCTTTACTCATTTTTTAGTATCTGAGTCATACAGGTTCATACTAAAAAAAAAAAAAAAGGTTAGAATATTTGCATGAGCAAAAATAATGTGAAAACCAGCTCCCACCATGATAATTAACATTTTGCTATACATTCTTCTAGATATTTTTCTATGCTTCATGTCAATACATTTAGAGTAGTTTTACATTTGATGTATTCTGAAAATCTATTCATTTATCAAATATTTGATGAGAAGAGTGTTCTAGGTGCTGGGAATTAAGCTGTGAATAAAACAAAGTCTGTCTCATAATAAGGGGGGAGATTGACATTAAGCAATACACATAATATATTACTAAATAATATCTAATGCCCAGTAATGTGGCAAGCTTTAAAAAAAATTAGGAGAAAGGGGATGCTTTATTAGATGGGGTAGACAAGGAAGTCCTCTTAATTGTAAGCAGAAATCTAATCATTAAATGAGGGAGGCAACTGTATGGATTTCTAGAGAGAAACTGTTCCAGGAGAAAAGAAATGGCAATTAAAATAGCCCTGACTGCTTGGCATGTTGGAGAAGAAGCAAGGAGAGCAGTGAGGCTGGAGCACAGCAAATTAAAGCAATAAGTTGGGTAACAGGCAGAAGCCAGACTGTATATCTGGTAAGCCATGTGGGACTTTAGATTTTATTAGAATGTGATAGAATACCATGGAAGGGTTGAGAACAAAGGAATAATCAGATTTGTTTTAAAAGGATCACTCTGGCAGTTGTGTGGAGAATAGATAGTAGAAACATAAAAATTGGCCTTTAAATCATTAATCGTCCAGCAGTTGTTCAACAGGTAGTTTATGAACATTGATGTTGCAGCTACACCTTTACAACACCTTCACCTCCACAAACAGAAGATGGGTTCAAACCTTTAGGACTTATCTTCATGTCTTTCTCATCTAAACTGAAAGTTTTTGAGTCTGGCTAGGGCATTTATCCAGATCTGGACATCACGACTGTCAACAAACTGAATATGAGTCATCAATGTTGTACTGTTGTGGAAAAACAGCCCCACATAATACTGGGATCTATTCATTAAAAACACAGCATTCAAGCACCTGGAAATTACCCTTCCTCTTCAATTGATGTTAGGCCCTCATTAAAATTCTAAGCCCCAATTTAGTCATTCATTGTGCTTAAGAAAGATGTGGAGAAATGAAAATGCACCTTGAGGGTAAGGGTAACAGTGATTAAGGCAGTGTTTTTCTGGGTTTTTGCCTTCAGCAATGTGGTGACATCAGGCAAATTTGGAGGAGGAATGAAAGGTCTGTCTCAGATACCTGTTTTGCAGTCTGAGTGGAAATGACATAAATGAATTTAGAGCTCAGAGGAGAAGCCAGGGCTAAAATGCTATAACCATATTAGAATTGTTTCTTTGGATGTGTGTCTTCTTTGTAACCTCAGTGCCCAGAAGTGCATCCTGGACAGATATTTGCAAAATGAGCAGGTAAAGGCAAAGGTATGGATGAAGTCACTCAGGCAAGGAAAAGAGAAGATGTCCAGGCTCTGTAATGTGGCTGCCATTGCTTGTCTCCAAATATCCCCACAGGCTCCCCTTCAGCTGCTTAGCTGCTGAAGTGCAGTTTCTGAGCCTTCCTCCCAGTGGAAATGACTATCTGCCATTTCTAGTTACTTGCTATGTTCTGAGTACTGAAAGACTTTATAAACTTTACCTCATCCAATATTTATTTTTCCTGTATCTGAAGTGGCTCTTTGTAGTTTGGTATACAAATACTTTTAAATTAAAAGATTTTTTAAATTAATTAATTAATTAATTAATTAATTTTTTTTTTTTTGCGGTACGCAGGCTTCTCACTGTTGTGGCCTCTCCCGCTGCGGAGCACAGGCTCCGGACGCGCAGGCTCAGCGGCCATGGCTCACGGGCCCAGCCGCTCCACGGCATGTGGGATCCTCCCAGACCTGGGCACGAACCCGCGTCCCCTGCATCGGCAGGCGGACTCTCAACCACTGCGCCACCAGGGAAGCCCTAATTAATTAATTTTTTAAATTAGTTTAATTTTGGCTGCGTTGGGTCTTCATTGCTGTGTGCGGGCTTTCTCTAGTTGCGGCGAGTGGCGCCTAGTCTTCCTTGTGCGTGGGCTTCTTGTTGCGGTGGCTTCTCTTGTTGTGGAGCATGGGCTCTAGGCATGTGGGCTTCAGTAGTTGTGGCACGTGGGCTCAGTAGTTGTGGCTCGTGGGCTCTAGAGCGCAGGCTCAGTAGTTGTGGTGCACGGGCTTAGTTGCTTCACGACATGTGGGATCTTCCTGGACCAGGGAATCGAACCCATGTCCCCTGCATTGGCAGGCAGATTCTTAACCACTGTGCCACCAGGGAAGCCCCTTGGTATACAAATAGATAAAAACAAAAAGTCTAAAAGTCTAGCCACGCCTTCTAGGTTTCAACTTCCTCCCCTTTAAACTCTAAGATAACCCCAGTCAATGTAAATTAGCCAGAGATTTATGTCTGGGAGCACAGCCCTTTGCTTTGCCAATTGCAGGGTCTCTTAAAGGCAAGGAGTTTCCTGTGATGCACTCAGTAGAGAGGGCTTCATGCCACAAAAGGCCTGAGCCTCAAGGATTGCAGCTCTTAGGGTTCAGCCCTTTGAGTTCACACACTAAGGCACTTTCACAGAAGCCCTGGGTCCACCATGGCCCAGCTCAGGACTGGTTCCAGCCTCCTCAGCCTCTGTTGCTGTCTCTTGCACTCAGAAGCATTGCCATCCTCTTGTCCCCATTTGTTCCCCGCCCGCCGCATATCTTTCTCCTTTTGTGGCCACCCTAGTCAAAGGAGATAGGAAATCAATCCTTTTCTTTCCAGGAGTTTCCTAGATTGCTCTTTTAACTTGATCAAACTCAACCATGACCAGTCTGCAGAGTAAGGGTTGAAGTACTCTTGCTAAGCTACTTAAAGAAATGTAAGGTCTACATACAGCTACTTCTCCACACAGTGGCTTGACTGGAGTGCTTCTGCATAAGTAAGAGGGCCCTAAACATCTCAAAGATGAACAAGAGGGGGGAAAATTCTGCTAAAGGACCTTACTGCATCCCATTTTACAGATAAGGAGAAACGAGGCTCTGAGAGGTAAAACCACTTGCCCTAAGTCATTCAGTTACTAGGTAGTACAGCCAGAATTAAAATCAGTTCTGTCCAAATGTAACTAATAAACTCCCTCTGGCTATTCAAAGTGAAAAGTTAGCAAGTATTAGGATTTTCATAATGCCATGGCCATTATGCCAAGTTTTCATGAATCCAGCCCTTTGCTATCCATCTCCTCTGCCTCTTCCTCACCTTACTGACTTTTTTCTTTTTGGCTGCTCCGCGCGGCTTGTGGGATCTTAGTTCCCCAACCAGGGATCGAACCCGAGCCCCGGCAGTGAGAGTGCCGAGTCCTAACCACTGGACTGCCAGAGAATACCCTCACTGACTTCTTTTTTTTTTTTTTTTTTTTTTGCGGTACGCGGGCCTCTCACTGCTGTGGCCTCTCCCGTTGCGGAGCACAGGCTCCGGACGCGCAGGCTCAGCGGCCATGGCTCACGGGCCCAGCCGCTCCGCGTCATGTGGGATCCTCCCAGACCGGGGCACGAACCCGTGTCCCCTGCATCGGCAGGCGGACTCTCAACCACTGCGCCACCAGGGAAGCCCTCACTGACTTCTTTTTGATCTTCACAAAGTGCAGGATGTCTGTCTGTTGAAACAGCAGCCTTGGGGTAGAATCTAAAAGTTAGGTGAACCAGGAATGTATTGTTGCTGAGTGACTCCTGTTTATCAGGAAAATTTTAAATGCCTGCTAGGCAGCCTGGCTGCATGCTTTTCAGCCTGATGAACGAGGCCTCCACCTTTTGACCTTCAAAACAGGCTCCTAAAGTATTTTGCATCATTTGATGACAGGCAGTCTATACTCTTTTGCAATCAACAAGTGCCTAGTAAGTGTTTGAAATATAAATTGTAAGAAACCTGGCCCAGTTTAATATAATTGAAAAAGCATGTACTTTGAAGCCTTTCCTGAATTTGAATCCTAACTACCTTCAAGAATTTAGCAAACTATTATCTTTCTGTGTCTCTTTTCTCCTCATACATAAAATGAAAATAATAATACCTAATTTAATAAGAGTTTTATAAGGATATGATGATGTATGTGTAGTACCTAGTTCATGGTGGGAGTCAAATAAATTATAATTGTTGTTTTAATTTTAATTCTAGAAGTGCTTCAGAGTATGACCTTGGGGCTTGCTTAGAAGTGTTCTAGGCTAGGTTGGCCAGTGCTCAGCATTGGAATATTTTCATTATTTTAACCAAGAACTATCTACTGGAAACCTGTAGGCTTCCAAAACACCAAATTAAACAGAATTTTCTTTTGCTACCTGCTTCTTTAGCACCTTCCTCACTATACAAAACTAAAGAGAGTGTACATTATCTCACAGGTCATAGGGCAAATGCATAGTTGCAATCAAGGATGGATAATCCAGGCTTATGTCAAATGCAGGACACGCTCAGGAGCTCGGTCTCATTTAATTGATGTCAATGGTGAACAGACTTATGCATTATGAGCAATTAACTGTAAGACTGTTCTATAGAGTGCTATTGTAATCAAATAAAACTTACAAGGTTAAGCGGATGCATATTTAATGATATATGTAATTGTTATTGTGCTGCATGATAATCAGGCCTTAAATGTTAAGCTGTTTACATAAATGGCTGTAACTGGTTATTTTTACACAGCCAAACACATTTTTTAGTGTTTACTCACTTTACTAATTTTCTGGAATCTATAATCATGCAAAGGACAGCAGTTTTCTCTGAAGCCCTTTACTATTTAATCATGTGCTCACACACACATGAACACACTCTTCAAAATGACACAGCAGTGTTGTCTCCCAACTTGGCACTAAAAACATCTACTGTGCAAGGCTGTTTGTATACACTTTCTCATTTTAGTCCTTAAAAATCCCTCAAGGGAGGTGTTGTTATTCCCATTTTACTGATGCAGAAATTGATGCTCAGAGAGTGTAAGCAGGCAGCATAGTAGTCATTCAAACTTCTATCCCCAACCTCTAAACTTTATACAACCTCAGAAGGTCATGGATCCCAGCAGAGATATGTCAAGTTTTTTTAGGAAATAGAATGGCTCCTGAGAAATACAGAGCATGCATACACATCCAAAGGAAGAATGAATCAGCCTGCAAGAGGGAGGGGTTAGTTAGTAATGGAAGAGCTGAAGCCTGTTGAAGCTGACTTTCTTGTGCCCATTCAAGGAAGAGAGGCTCGGCCAATGAATTTCAAGCACAATCACTCCAGTATTGGCTATTATAGAGATACTATATCAGTCTAATGCCACTGGATATTTGAATTTTAGAACTAACTCCAGGGCTTCCCTGGTGGCGCAGTGGTTGGGAGTCCGCCTGCCGATGCAGGGGACGTGGGTTTGTGCCCCGATCCGGGAGGATCCCGCATGCCGCGGAGCAGCTGGGCCCGTGGGCCATGGCCGCTGGGCCTGCGCGTCCGGAGCCTGTGCTCCGCGATGGGGGAGGCCGCGGCAGTGAGAGGCCCGCGTATCAAAAAAAAAAAAAAAAAAGAACTAACTCCACTTATTCTAATTCCTTAAGAAAGAATCATATAGAGGTTAAACTAGTGTTTCTCAACCTTTTTTTTTTTTATCATTATTGCCAGCCCTAAAAAGCCTTTTTAGACATTTTTTTTTTTTCTTAATTTGCTTTCCCGGATGAAGTTTTAAGACCACAGATATGCTAGCTGTATATCTGTTTATGTACTGTATGTATATCTGTACTTTTTACATAAAAAGTAAGATTGTTTTTGCTCCTCAAGAATAAGATTTTTTTTTTCCTCCTTCATTGAGAGTGCACAGGTTAAACAATGATGCAGGAGTAATGCAGCTTCCTATATAGGCCTACCTTTAGGTTCGGGATAGTTGTACAGAAGACAGTATTTCTGTACATGTGACTATTGTATTTCTCATTATAAATAAGTTGATAATTTTACGTATAAGCATGGTTAGTATGAATCTGCTCCTAAATAATGGGACCATTCTCTATGTGTGGAAAATTTGGGTTTCTAAGCTTGTAAAACAGCCTGAGAGGTCTTCTGACAGACAGCCTGCTAGGCTTCCACAAGTCAACCTACAGAGCAAACTTTTTATTTGAAACTTCTAGAGCATTCTTATGTGTTTATTCCTTCATTCCATAAATATTTATTGAGTCCTACTGTAGGCCGAGGTAGTAGGGATTCAACGACTATTCAAATAGTCTCTGCCCTCAAAAAGAAGCTCAGTGACTAGCTGGGGAGACAGATGGGCCTGCAGATAATTACGATACAAGGCAATATGTGCTGTAACAGAGGTGTGCTAGGTACACTGTGGGCTCCAAGAAGAGACTGGCCAATTCTAGGGAGAATAAAGGGGTAGGTCTCTGGGAAGTGATGAGTTAAGTCTTGAAGAAGAGTGGGAAGGAAATTCCAAACAGAGAGATCAAATTATTCAAAGGTCAGAAGCATGAGATAGCATGCAGTTTGGTCTGTGTGACTGGAGTACAGAGAGCAAGAAGGGAGGGCCACTGTCCATGAAGCTACAAGGTACACAGAGGTCAGACCATAGCGGGCTTTGGACGTTACTCCAGAGGCCATGGAGAGCCAGTGAGGCATTTTGAGCTAGGGAGTGGTGATATCACTAATCTGGTTTTAGACCTATCTCTGGCAGTGATGTGGACTAATAAGTGGCAAAAGGGAAGGCCAGGAGTTTCAGAAGTCCAAGTAAGAGATGACGAAGGCTTGAGCTAACATGGTTGGAATGGGGAATGAGGAAAAATAAATGGATTTAAGGTGTTTAAGAAGTAATTGGGGGGAAATCCCTGGCGGTCCAGTGGTTAGGGCTCCACACTCTCACTGCTGAGGGCCTGGGTTCGATCCCTGGTTGGGGAACTAAAATCCCACAAGCCACGTGGTGTGGCCAAAAAAAAAGTAATTGGGGAAGAGGAGTAACTAAGGTGGTAGAATTAAAGATGGTTCTCAATGTCCAGCTTGGTTGACTGGGTAGATGATGGTGTCACCAAGACAGGGACCATAGGGCTAAGAGCAGACATGAAGTAGAAAAGAGCAGGTTTTGTTCTGGATACCTGGAGTTTGAGGTGTCTGCAGGTTGTACAGGTGACGTTCCCTAGGCAGATTCAAAAGCTAAAGGAGGGGCTTCCCTGGTGGCGCAGTGGTTGAGAGTCCGCCTGCCGATGCAGGGGACACGGGTTCATGCCCTGGTCTGGGAAGATCCCACATGCCGCGGAGCGGCTGGGCCCGTGAGCAATGGCCGCTGAGCCTGCACATCCAGAGCCTGTGCTCCGCAACGGGAGCCACAACAGTGAGAGGCCCGCGTACCAACAAAAAAACAAAACAAAACAAAAACAAAAACAAAAAAGCTAAAGGAGAGGTCTGGGACAGAGACACAGATTAGGAAGTCAGTGCAAATCTGGGAATTTTGAAACTGTGGGAGAGGATGAGATGGCCTGAGCTCAGTGAATGGAAAAAGAAAAGAAAGGTGAAGAGTGGAAACTTGGATGACAACAACAGGTAAGATACAGAGGAAGACCCCATAGTCCAGAAAGGGAGAAGTAGATTGAAGAGATAGAAGTGTTAGTAAAGATGGGGGTGGGCAGTAGTCAACAGAGCATTGAGACCCTATAGGCCCTAAATAACTGAAAATATAGTGCTTCACATGTAATTTAAAATAAAAATATTGGGAGTTCCCTGGCAGTCCAGTGGTTAGGACTTGGTGCTTTCACTGCTGTGGCCCTGGGTTCAATCCCTGGTCGGGGAACTAAGATTCCGCAAGCCGAGTGGCATGGCCAAAATAAATAAATAAATCTTAAAAAAAATAAAAATATTATAAGCTATAAAATATGTGTAAGGGAAGTCCAACAAAGTTCTGATTTTTCTGTGGTGGCCTCTTTGATTATATCTTCTTTATTATCATTATTTTGGTGCCCCTGATTGCTAGTGCCCTAAGTACATGTTTATTCACCTACTCAGTAATCTAACAATATAGCACTGAGAGTACATCAAGGAAAATGGATTAGTCAACAGTGCCAAGTACTACAGAGAAGTCAAAGATAAAGGTTAAAAAGTGCTCCTTGGAAAAAAGAAAAAGTACCAATTACTCTAGCATTTGGATAGACTTACATACTAGTGGAAGAGGAGCGAGAGTTCAGAAGTAAACCAAAATACATATAGGAGTTAGTGTATGATGAAGATGGACTACTCAATAAATGGTGTGGACAATTGGATAACCATCTGGGGAAAAAATAAATGTCGGTCTATATCTCACACCAGGATAAACTCCAAATGGATTACATATTTAAACAAAAATATAAAAATTGAAAACTATAAAAGTACTAAAAGAAAATATGAGAAAACTCCTTTATAATCTTGGCATGGGGAAGGAAAATCTTTCTAACTATGACTTAGAGTACAGAAGGCATAAAAGGAGAGGTTAATAATTTGACCACACAACACTCAAAATTTCTGCAGAGTGAAATACCATCTTAAGCAATGTCAAAACATAAATATAAAATGGAAAAAAATGTTTGCAACTCATATCACAAAGAATAATCCTCCTAATACAAAGAAATAGATAAGAAAGAGATCAGCCACCCAAGAGAAATATCAATGAAGGATATAAATTGACAGGGCTCATGTGTCCTGGTTAAGAGCATAGAGATTAAGGCCAGTGACCTATATTGGAATCCTAGCTGTGTCCACTTCCTAGCCCTGTGACCTAGGGCAAGTCTCTGATCCTCAGTTTTCTCTTCTATAAAATGCAGATAATTACAGCTACTTCAGAGGGTTAAGTGAGATGAAGGCCAGGCTGGTGCCTCATGGTAAAAAGAAGGAAGGACACAGAGAAGATGGGTCCTAAATTTCTGGTATCTGGGATCCTTGAAATAAAGAGATTCAGGGAAGAGAACCAATTCAACTCCCATCTGTCTCTTCTTTCATTAAGGGCAGTTATTTACTAAGTCCCTCTAAGTGTCAGACACAGCCCTAGGCTTAGGGACATAATGTAAATGTAAGCAAGACAGACATGGTCCTCGTCCTCAATGTAGCTTACCTCTGTAAGCGAGGCATCAATCAAATGCCACAGAAATACATTACAAACAGATGAATACCGTGAAGGAAATGTGCACTATAAAAGGGTATAATGGCGGAGCCTGGTGGAGTCTGGGAGGTCAAGGGGGACTCTTTTCTTTTTTTCTTTTTTTTGGCTGCGCCCCATGGCTTGCAGAATCTTAGTTCCTTGATCAGGGATTGAAGCCTGGCCACTGCAGTGAAAGTGCCGAGTCCTAACCACTGGACCGCCAGGGAATTCCTAAGGGGGGAGATCTATTAAGGAGGTTCTTTTGAGGGAATATCTGAAAGATGAGTAGGTGTTGAATAGGCAAATAGTGAAGGAAGGGGAGGGTGGGATGAGGGAGTCGAAACAGTGTTCCAGGCAGAGGGGACAGTGTAGACCCTGAGAGAAGGAAGAAGGAAGCTAGTCCACTGTGGCTGAAGCTAGAGTAAGGGGAATAGTAAGGAGAGATGAAACTGGAGAGGCGGGCAGGCTAGACCAGCGAGGGCCTTGACCGTCTTTTTTTTTTTCTTTTTTTTTTTTTTTTTGCGGTACGCGGGCCTCTCACTGTTGTGGCCTCTCCCGTTGCGGAGCACAGGCTCCGGACGTGCAGGCTCAGAGGCCATGGCTCACGGGCCCAGCCGCTCCGCGGCATGTGGGATCTTCCCGGACCGGGGCACGAACCCGTGTCTCCTGCATCGGCAGGCGGACTCTCAACCACTGCACCACCAGGGAAGCCCCGACCGTCTTTTAAAATTTTTTTTATTGCGGTTTAGTTGATTAACGTTGGCAATCATATTAAGCATTTTGGGTTTTGTCCTGATAGCAGTAGGAAGTCACTGATGTTTTTTAGCAGAAGAGTAACAAGATCTAATTTGCGTTGGGGAAAGCTCATTCTGGCTGCAGGGTGGAGAACTGTGTGCAGATTGAAGCGAGGTAGGAGAGTCGCCGTGGGGAGACAGATTCAGGGGCTGTGGTAGTTCAGACCTGTGAGATGCTCCCTGGCCTACCTGTTTCCCAGAGTTACTTTAGCAGGAGACAAAACTTTTATTCTTACTGTACATAGTAGATGTGCATTATGTGTTAGCTCTTATTATTATCTACAGTTAGAGATAAACGGCTTAAAATTAATCCACCAGGAAGAACGAGTATGTTGGAGCGAAAGGATTTCATGGAAAGTATAGATACAGGAATCAGATGATTTCCTTTAGATGGGAAGGAGGGAGCTAAAAGGGTAAACAGTGCTACCACAGCAGGAAGGAGAGGAGGCCAGACAGATATCTCTAATGTGATGCTGCTCTGGCACATGGGCTGTCTGTTCTGCCAAAGTTCATCTTCCCTGTGCTTAGACAAATAAATATGTAAGGCAAAGGTACTTTATGGCTTACTCTGGAGAGCTGGAAAATAGGCCCAGGAGTTTAGATATTACTACAGGTTGCACTTCTTTTCAACACCATGGAGTCATTATAAATGCTTAGGAAAGCAATATCTGAATAAATCACTCCAAAATTAAAGCTGTGCATTGCTTAGCTGGTTTAATTTCAGAATAAGACAATAACAGATACTAGCAGTTTTCTGAGAGCTGCTCATTTCTCTTCCTGCCATAAAGAATTGAATAGGGTTGGAACGGGCTGACAACCAGCTACCTTATTTATTTATTTATTTATTTATTTATTTATTTATTGTGGTATGCGGGCCTCTCACTGTTGTGGCCTCTCCCGTTGTGGAGCACAGGCTCCGGACGCGCAGGCTCAGCAGCCATGGCTCACGGGCCCAGCTGCTCTGCGGCATGTGGGATCTTCCCGGACCGGGGCACGAACCGGTGTCCCCTGCATCGGCAGGCGGACTCCCAACCACTGCGCCACCAGGGAAACCCCCAGCTACCTTATTTTGTCACGTATGTGTTGACAAAACAGAGTCCTTCAAGGTGGGAGTCCTTGAAGTCCCTCTAAGGAATATGTTCAGTTTCCTGGGACTTTGAAACATAAGTCCAATAGCTTTTTAGCCATAGAAGTCAAAATGAAAACAGAATCTTGGAGCCAAAAGGCACCCCAGAGCTTCAGAGCCTGGCAGGTGTTTATTTATGTGTAAATCAGCTTTGAGGAATACGTTTTATATTAGAAATAATACTTTTGATAATAAATGTTTCAAAGACAGAGGATTAGTATTCAGGAATATCACCAGGAATACAGGACTTCTACAGCTCAATAAAAAAAACTAACAACACAATAGAAAAAAAGGGAGAGGTTATAAGCAAGCAAGAGAAAACCTGAAGGCAAATAAATACCTAGAAAGATGCTCAACCTCACCATTAAGCAGGAAAATGCACATAGGAACAACAGTGACACACTACTTCATAGCCATCAGACTGGCAAAAATTTTAAAGTCTGAGATTTCCAAGTTAGGGAGGAGGTGGAACTATAGGGACTCTCTTTACTGCTGGTGAGAATGTATTTGCTACAACCAATTTGGAGAACTATATGCAGCAAAGTTGAGGGTGTATGTACCCTCCAACCCATGAATTCTACTCCTTGGCATATGTCCTAGACATAGACATGTCCCAAAAAAGTTCATTGTAGAAGAAATAAATTAAACTGCTGATATTATCATATGTATAGTTTATAAGTCTTCAAAATAGTGTCTCTCACGTTGGATGTTTGGTTCCTCAAGAGAGCACTAAAGACTACCCTATAACCTGTGCTGTTTATTCTTCTTTAAAAGTACATTAGAAAGCAGAAGTGACCTGAATAAATCCTTGGCGAGTCTTGTGGGCATCATCTTATTCTGTGGAGACCATGACAGTATACCCCTAAACATGTTCTTTGCCACCCTATTTCAAGTATTAGAAAATAGACTTTAAAATAGGACAAAATTTGGCTGCTATGAATTATTTTTTTCCTTTGGGGCAGTATTACAGGCTTCACATTTGTTTATATTTAATTATTTATACGCACTGCTTTTTTCAGAGGATGACTTTAGCAACTTTAGCCACTGGGTGGCGCAAATTCATAAGAATCTGGTGAAAGTTTTTGTACTACAGACCGAGGTACACCAAGTAAAGGAGGGTCAGCCTGTGAAAAGCCTTCTGGAGATTGAAATTTATGTCCTATAGACATGGATTCAAGGAGTGCAGATTAAGAGACATTTTTTGTATTGGATCACTGGCAAGTCGGGTCAGTGAAAAAGGGAAAAAAAGAAGGAAAGGAAAAAGAAAAGTGTTGGAAAAAGAAAAGCATTGGAATAAGGAGAAGGAAGAGAAAGATGAAGAGACAAAGAAACAGGAGAGAAAAGAATGTAAGTCTAGAGAGATGAATTCAGGTGTTACCAACAGTTGCAGGTTGGGCCCTCAGTGGTTTGCATGCACCCGGTAACCAATAACAACTTTTTTTTTTTTTTTTTGTGGTACGCGGGCCTCTCACTGTTGTGGCCTCTCCCGTTGTGGAGCACAGGCTCTGGACGCTCAGGCTCAACGGCCACGGCTCATGGGCCCAGCCGCTCCACGGCATGTGGGATCTTCCCAGACCGGGGCACGAACCGGTGTCCCCTGCATCGGCAGGCGGACTCCCAACCACTGCGCCACCAGGGAAGCCCTCGATAACAACTTAGATGTAAAAGCAAAGGTTACCTCATTTTCTTCTAGAAAGTCAGTTATGCTACCCTCAGCTATCCATTTAGTGGTGTGACATCGTCAGTAATTTCTTTGAATGTCTACTATGAGCATGGTGCTTTGTTGAATACAAAGTAATGTAGAGAAATAAAAGTTAACACAGACGGGACCGGCTTCAAGCAGAAGAACTAGGAAGTATACATAAAAAGAGCAACTTGAGGCAGCATGAGGGCCAGGTGTGAACTCTGGGAAAGGAATCTTTTCTGAGAATGCAGGGGAAGAGTGGAGGCAGGAGGGGAGGGTCAGAGTGTAAGGGGAGGAAGGCCCATAAGACCATCAACCTGAACAGGGCAAAACAAAGAAGGGCTCCTGCCTGCTAGTCCTAAGTACACATAGCAACTCTTCCTTGGAACATGGCTAGTTTGGGACATAATGTAGGAAAAGTGCTCTAGGTCAGAATCTACTGGACTGTGCTTAAAGAGTCTCCAAAATAAGAGTGAGGGAGGGGTGGGGAGAAAAACGTGTAGGGCTAGAACCACCTTAGGTCCCTCTCTGGTTAGTAACCCCTTGCACTAGCCTGGGTGTGCAGAGAAAGAGGGATGCTGGCAGCCTGCTCAGGCCTGTCGGAGACCCAGAGAGGCCTAGGTCACTTTGATTTTTTTTTTTTTTTGGGCTGTGTTGGATCTTCGTTGCTGCGTGCGGGCTTTCTCTAGTTGCGGCGAGCAGGAGCTACTCTTCGTTGCGGTGCACGGGCTTCTCACTGCGGTGCTTCTCTTGTTGCGGAGCACGGGCTCTAGGCACATGGGCTCAGTAGTTGTGGCTCGCGGGCTTAGTTGCTCCACGGCATGTGGGATCTTCCCAGACCAGGGCTCGAACCCATGTCCCCTGCACTGGCAGGTGGATTCCTAACCACTGCGCCACCAGGGAAGCCCGGTCACTTTGATTGTTGAAATCACAGGTAGATCTTAAAAAATGAAGAAATGGCAAAACAGAAATATAAAACTGTGTATTTTAAGTGCTTCCTTTAAATAAAGTCATGCTTTTAACACATGCACAAATACAACTCTTCACTGAATGTCATTTTGCAATACCATCAGAAGTTTAAATTGCAGGTGTCTGTGAATGTGCTTTCTCTGCCCTAAGCAACGACCTCCTTTAATCTTTGGGCCTATCAAAAAGTACTGGGGTGACTCAGACTCTTAAAAAAGGTAGAATGACTTTCAGTCCTCTCCAGCCTAAGACTTGAAAAAAACACAACTTCATACTTGTGCTAACTGGAAATATGGTAGTAATATATTAGCCAAAAGAGGGAGACAGGTTTAAAATGGTATGAAGGGTATGGTGGTGTTTGTGTAACATATATATCTTTTTTATGTATATATATTTATAATCTGTAAAGAGATACATCAAAGTGTTAATAGTGGTTATCTCTGGGAAGAAGGATTAGCTATAATTTTTTTCTTTTATTCTTTTTACTTTCCAGTATTTTCTAAACATTTTGATAATGAGGATGTACTTTAATAATCAGAAAAACAATGTGTGGTAACTTAATGAGAAAGAATCTGCAGTTAAAAATCTTGCTGACTAGTCACTTCCTAGAGGAATAATTGGCTCCCCATAGAAATGGCATTTTATCAAGATGAGTCTATAGCTCAGTCTATAGTGGTGACAGGGAGTATTGTGCCCTGCTGTGAAGTGATCTGCAAAGAACGGACTTGAGGACACGAGGCGGGGCAAGCTGGGACAAAGTGAGAGAGTAGCATTGTCATATATACACTACCAAATGTAAAATGGATGACTAGTGGGAAGCTGCTGCATAGCACAGGGAGATCAGCTCAATGCTTTGTGACGACCTGGAGGGGTGGGATAGGGAGGGTGGGAGGGAGGCTCAAGAGGGAGGGGATATGGGGATATATGTATACATGTAGCTGATTCACTTTGTTGTACAGCAGAAACTAACAACATTGTAAAGCATTTATACTCCAATAAAGATGAATGAATAAATAAATAAAGAGGATGCCTGTAGGGAAAAAAAGAATAAAGGTCACTTCCCAAGGTCCACGGGGGAGTTCTCCCTTCTCTTCCGCTCTCTCTCTTATCTTTTAGTTTTCAAAGATCTCCACTGGTAAGAAAATACGATATTCAAAATTGTTAACTGATTAGGGAGTCAGAAGATCCTCAAAGGGACCTTGCTTTGGCTGGGGAAACAAGTCCCCAAAGCAAAATAAACAATTTCCATTCCATCGGTGAATCTCTATAAAGAAAAGTCACTGTACATGTTACCCAAATTATATTCTTGCAGTAGAGCTAATGAGTGTAGACTCTGCCACAGGTTTTATCTCCTGTTTCTGGATTAAAGGAAAGGACATTCTCTGGTGGATAAAGCCTGGGAAGGTGGGGATGAATGTAGGTATCAGTCCTAGACCAAGAGCTTTAAGTATGGAATGTTTTTTTTTTTTTTTGCGGTAGGCGGGCCTCTCACTGTTGTGGCCTCTCCCCCTGCGGAGCACAGGCTCCGGAGCACAGGCTCAGTGGCCATGGCTCACGGGCCCAGCCGCTCCGCGGCATGTGGGATCTTCCCAGACCGGGGCACGAACCCGTGTCCCCTGCATCGGCAGGCGGACTCCCAACCACTGCGCCACCAGGGAAGCCCTGGAATGTTTTTAATCATCCTCCCTAGTGGTCTTGAGAAGGAGTGGGGTTTTTTCCCCATATTTCATGGTTAGACTGAGCCACAGATGGCAGGATAAACTGGAGGTGATGCTGTGAATCAGTGGAGGGTGATACTCATTTATTCAAGTGCCAGCCTCAGTGGTCTTTCCTCTCCGCCTAACATATTTTCAAAGCGTGCTCTGTGGAACTTTAGGGCACCTAGAGGACCTCTAGGGCTTCCTTGAAAACTATCATCATCCATGCTTGGTTCCATCTCTTCTAGGGTCAGCTTGAATATCCAATCAGGGCTTAAGGCTAGATGTTGTACCTTTTTGGACAGTACTTAAAGTGAAAGAAAGGAGGATATGATTTGTATATGTTGTTGTTGTTACCAGAGAATTAACAATTACTTAGGAATAGGCACATTTCACCAAAATGAAATGGAGTGGCTTCAGACGCATGAAAAGAATCAGGACAACACCCTTTGTATCCCTCATGCCAGTCCCTTTTTCACTGAAGCTCTGTTTTAAGGTCAGCTGTTTCATGCCACCATCATAATAAAAACATTTCCAAAATGCAGTTTTTAGAACACAGGTTTGAGTAGTAATTTTGAATTTGTAAGATTAGTTGGGGACTTCCCTGGTGGCGCAGTGGTTAAGAATCCGCCTGCCAATGCAGGAAACATGGGTTCAAGCCCTGGTCTGGAAAGATCCCACATGCCGTTGAGCAACTAAGCCCGTGTGCCACAGCTACCGAGCCTGTGCTCTAGAGCCCACGAGCCACAACTACTGAGCCCACGTGCCTAGAGCCCATGCTCTGCAACAAGAGAAGCCACCATGGTGAGAAGCCTGTGCACCGCAATGAAGACCCAATGCAGCCAAAAATAAAATATAAATAAATAAATCAATAATTTTTAAAAAATTAGTTGTTGCAAAAATTCACTGTTAGGTAATACTCAAGTAGCTTAACGTTGAAAGTATTGATATACTAGTTGACAGTTTTTTACTTAACATGTTTAGAAAATTTCCCAAGTAAGACAATTTATAATGGTAAAACAAGTAGAATATTCTTTGATACACAAAATAGATTGTAGATGTCTCGTTTCCTTGTCAAAAGTCATATGCATTGTAATCCATAGTTTTGAGTTTTATGAAAAATTACAATGTATAAATGAAAATCTAATTTCATAATAAGTTCTATAAACTGAACCTTTCTTAAACTATCTCTTAGCTGAGGTAAGGGAAAGGAAGAAACCACAGCTAAGAAATACAATAAAGTATTACATTGAGTATTAAAATAAAAACCAGCTGTTTCACTTTCTCACCAAACTCTTATTTAAGTAAGTCAGACTTGACTTATAGCCATGCCTCTGTGAGAAAGAGCACATAATCATGTTGCTCTGGAATCCTTGTTCAGAATGTCTGCATCTCACTGTGATGGTAAGGTATAATGTCAGACCAACTTTAGGAATTCTGGATTATCAGCAGACCTTGTCTGGATCCTATTTGCTACGGTTTGTTTGTTTTTGTCTCTTGGCTGCGCTGCACAGCTTGCAGGATCTCAGTTCCCCGACCAGGGATTGAACCCAGGCCACAGCAGTGAAAGTGCCGAGTCCTAACTACTAGACCACCAGGGAATTCCCAGTCTGGATCCTATTTGTACGCAGTCCCTAAGTGCTTTGGGTATGAATCACGAGGAGGACTTTTGGAACGCTTAGGGTCATGTTCCCTTCCCCAGTGTGTGGAGAGCTGCATGTAGTGGCAGAGGCTAAGTCATAAGGCCCTATGAATGCCAGCCTGGGAAAACAGGAGCCCCACTCTCAGCTGGCTGAGAGCGAGTGTGCGTGAGGTCAGCAGAGAGGACAATCAAGGATTTGGTGAATGTGCCACACCAAGGGTTGCCTTGCTCAGTTCCTTGGAGGCTGTGTTTAAACCTTTTGTCAAAGAGAGTAATGGGTCCATTCATAGTGCTTAGAGGGAAGACCTTTTGTTTTCATTTGATGGGGTGAAAAAAATATCCATTTTTTGTGGGATTACCAAGTGAATTTCAGAGGCTTGTGGCTAAGTCAGTAGCAAAGGCATGAGAGTAACTCTGGAGCCCAGGCTTCCTCCTCATTGGCCTGGCATTACTGTCTGGTCGTAATGTCCCTGCTGAAGATACAAGGGTAAGATTGGCAAGAATCTGTCCATACTGATTAATAGTAGGGAGAAGACAATGTAGTATCTTTCATTCAGTGTGTGAGGCACAGCAGAACTTTTCAGAAGTATGTCTCGTGGACCACAGTGATCTCTGCAGCTTTCTTGGGGCTTGATGATTTGGGAGCATCTTGTCCAACCTAGAGATGGAAAGGAAATATGAAAGATAAAGAAGGATGCAAATGGGTATTTCTTAATGTACCAACAAAGAGATAGCTTAGTATAAAACCCCGTGTAACTCCAAGTTCACATCATTTCGCCTTTGTTACCCATCAATTCTAGGAAAAGTTATTGTGCTTTACACTGAGAAATGCAAAGTGCACTTATGTATGAGAACCTACAGTTTGTTGGAACCAATAACCTCCTAGTAAACAGCCCAGCCATCCCTTGTTTGACCGATTTGCCTTGAATGGAAAGGGCCCTGGATGTGCAGCTACTTTGCACAGATGCACAGGGATTCTACTTCATTCCTGGAATCAGGCCCAAACAGTCTCACTCTGTTTGAGAAGGGGCAAAGATCTGGGTCAATGTGGACCAAATATTTTTTACTAATCTTACTAATTTTTACTAACTGGCTTTCTCCAGTTGCGGCAAGTGGGGGCCACTCTTCATCGCGGTGCGCGGGCCTCTCACTATCGCGGCCTCTCTTGTTGCTGAGCACAGGCTCCAGACGTGCAGGCTCAGTAGTTGTGGCTCACGGGCCTAGTTGCTCCGCGGCATGTGGGATCTTCCCAGACCAGGGCTCGAACCCGTGTCCCCTGCATTGGCAGGCAGATTCTCAACCACTGCGCCACCAGGGAAGCCCCATGCTTGATTTTTTTAATTGAGATTTAATTTTCATGTAACATTCTGTAAGTTTAAGGTGTCCAGCGTGTTGATTTGATGCATTTATAAATTGCAGTGTGATTACCACGGTAGCTTTAGCTAACATCCCATCACGTCACATAATTATCATTGCTTTTTTGTGGTGAGAATGTATAAGATCTAGTCTCTTAGCAGTTTTGAAGTATACAATATGGTGACTATAATCTCTATGCTGTGCATTAGACCTCTGGAATGTATTCATCTTCTAGTTGCACTCTGCTTGATTATCATTATCATTATTATTTTTTGGCTGCATTGGGTCTTTGTTGCTGCACACGGGCTCTCTCTAGTTGCGGTGAATGGGGGCTACTCTTAGTTGCGGTGTGCGGGCTTCTCATTGTGGTGGCTTCTCTTGTGGAGCATGGCTCTGGGTGCATAGGCTTCAGGATTTGCAGCACACGGGCTCAGTAGTTGTGGCCCATGGGCTCTAGAGCGCGGGCTCAGTAGTTGTGGCGCACAGGCTTAGTTGCTCCATGGCATGTGGGATCTTCCAAGACCAGGGATTGAACCCGTGTACCCTCCATTGGCAGGCGGATTCTTA
This sequence comes from Hyperoodon ampullatus, assembly GCF_949752795.1. NCBI lineage: Eukaryota > Metazoa > Chordata > Mammalia > Artiodactyla > Ziphiidae > Hyperoodon > Hyperoodon ampullatus. The sequence goes on from NC_136932.1 coordinate 51,644,242, forward strand.
ACCACTGCGCCACCAGGGAAGTCCTCTGCTTGATTATTGATATGTGCAGTTGACATGGAACTAAAGAGTGTGTCCCATACGGGACTATATAATCTTTGAGACCCATTCTCAGTGCTGTAATTCTACAAAAGTGGCCACCTTCTTTCATTTAAAAAAGTATTGGAGACCTCATCACTTTGCTTCAGTGGGTTTTTAGATGTAGAGAAGGCACCCATCACTTTCTTGTAGTCAAAGGCTGCGTCCATTCCTGGTGGGAAAACTATTTAAAGCAGCCATGCTGAGCCGGTGGTGTGGTGTCTGACTTAGACACTAAAGTGCAATATGGATTTATAATCCTGCCAGGAAACCCCAGGGCAGGGAAGAAAGAAGGTACTTTGCCAAGTATTTAGGCTGTGTTCAAGTGTGGTGGTTCCTGAACTGTGTTGTATGTCAGAGTTACCCAGGGGCAGGGATGGAGATGTAGGTTGTGGGCTCTGAAGCTCTTACAATTTCAGGGACCCTTTTTAAAGAAAAAGAATACAGATTTTAAAAATACAAAATTGGATACAAAGCCTTTGTGCAGTTCCCGTGGGTCCTGAGTTTAAGCTTCATTAATTTCACAGTAAAACCACCTCTACTTAGGGAGCTTGTTAAAAATCTAAAGAAAAAAAAAAAAAAGGGACTTCTCTGGTGGTCCAGTGAAAAAAAATCTTAAAAATAAGATTCCTGGTCCCACTCTAGCCATTCTGATTTATTATATCTGATGCCCAGAAATAGCTATTTTCAATAAGTACCCTATTGTATTATGACCCTGCAGATGTTAAGAAAACAGTAGTACAAATACCTGCCCATTTCCTGACACATAAAAGAATTACCGGGCTTCCCTGGTGGTGCAGTGGTTGAGAGTCTGCCTGCCGATGCAGGGGACGCGGGTTCATGCCCCGGTCCAGGAGGATCCCACATGCCGCGGAGCGGCTGGGCCTGTGGGCCATGGCTGCTGAGCCTGCGCGTCCGGAGCCTGCGCTCCACAACGGGAGAGGCCACAACAGTGAGAGGCCCGCGTACCACAAAACAAAACAAAACAAAAAAAAAGAATTACCCACATTTGCTGCATAATTAAAGCAGCTTCCTGTCTCCCAGGATTTATATATTAACCCCATTTTCTCTAGGCAAATGACAATAGCCATACAGAGAACACTTTCCTTTTTGGGCTGAGAGTCAGTCTGGGATTCAGCTACACCAGGTTGCTGGCCTTCCTTTCTTTGCCTTCTCCACAACCTCTGGCATTGGCATAGCTCTCTGGCTCCTAGGCATTGACTCTGAAGGGAGAAAATGACTGGTATTAACTTCAGGTGGCTGCTGTGCATCTGATTATCTTCCAAACCTCACATCAGGCCATGTAAAGAAAATCATCTTTCTTGTTTTTTTTGGCTGTGCCACACGGCTTATGGGATCTTAGTTCCCCAGCCAGGGATCGAACCTGGGCCTGGCAGTGAAAGCATGGAGCCCTAAGCACTGGACCACGAGGGAATTACTGAAAATCATCTCTTCTAAGGAAAAAGAAAATATACATTCCTATTGGCTCTATCCTCCCTAGAGAATGTACAAGTACAGCAGAGGAAAGGAACTTGCATTTAGCAAGCACCTCTACGTGCCAGGAGCCTTTCCCATAGAATCTCCATTAAACTTCATAACCACCATGAGAGGCAAATGCCATTAGTCCCATTTTAAAGATGAGGCAGCTGCAGTTGGAGAAAGCAAACAACTTTCTCAAAGCCACTCAGCTAGTGAGTGTAGAGTGGCAGGTGTGTCCGAACTCCAAAGTCTGTGCTTTTCTCATTATGCCAGCCTGCCTCTGGAACAGAAGGAGGTCTTTATAGATCAAGTCCAAGGACCCAGTACATCAGCAAACTTACAGGGCATGGGACTTCAAAAATGACGAACACTATAATGGCAACTCCACTGAACAACAAGGTGATGACTGCAATCAGAAATTTGACCACGATGCTCCATTTCTGCCTCTTCTCTAGGTCCTCATCTGTGTCTAAAAGGAGAGAGAGGAATAGAAAAGGGAGAAAAGAGAACTTGAGAGAAGGAAGAGATTGACCTTTTGACTTGAAGGTCTCCTGGCTCACAAGACGAATAGGGGCCCAGCCTGATTCAGAGACAAGGGCTGAATTTCCAGTTCAGAGTCAGGAGTGGGGTAGACATCATGGGGTCTGCTCTAACCTCCTTTGCAGTCTCTTCCCAGAGTCACCTTTACTAGGATTTGGAATTTTTCCATGATCAAGTAGGATTGATTCTTGCACTGCTTTCATGGAAAGAAAAGTTACGCAAGGGAGTCTGTCACCAGCAGCCCTCTCAGGGTCTCTGTCCTTGTGCCTCGACACACATACTGTATGGGACTAGCAAATCACCTTTCCTATGCTCTTCTCAATTTAGTGGGGCATATGAGGGACAGAGGTAAATTGCCATTGTTTTGGGGTCATAAGCCAAATTTGGGGACAAATGGCTCATGTGCATCTTGTTATTACTAATCTCATATTTACGTTTCTGCTGTTGGAACTGGGATGTAACCCAAACTGAAATCTTACAGAATTTGAGCCCTGGCCAATTTAGGGAGGGCTCTTTGTAAAAGCAACGCAGATGAAAACATGCTTCTTGGTTGTTGTCATCACTGTAACGAGTGCTTAGAGTTTAAATGTCGCCTCTCTATTCACACAATGGCTGGAATTACCCACCACACCAATACCCTTTATGCTGTCCCCAAATCTGGCTACAAGGTGAACTCACTTGTGTGGAGGTGAAGGATTATTAATAGTGTCAAGCTACAAACATTTCTGGGACCTTCTTTATAGAGAAGCTGATTTTTTTTTCCATAAGAAATGGAGTGATTTTCTAATGCAAACTGTGTGTAACTTCTCAACCTCCAGGAAAATTCTAGGAGACCCAGGCAGGTGTTGGGACTGAAAATGTTTCTTTTTCTTTCCGTTCTTGTCTCACCTCTACTTATTCTGTACCTTGTTTCAGAGGACTAGAAAAATCATCAATCCTTGTAGTTTTCTCTCCGTTTTTCCCAGGAGTTACGAAGGTGGTAGTGGTGGGAAAAGTCTCTGATGAAGCCCCCATCACTGGATAGACCTTACACTGGGAGATCCCTGGTAAAAAAAAAAAAAAGCTATAAAACAAGAAAGCAACAATGAAAGGCCAACTGAGAAAACTTTATCCTGCCTTTGATTTTACCTGACAAAACCCTAGCTCTACCCAGCTGATATAAACTTCTAACTGTGGCCCCATCGATCTGTCCGTAGGTTTAAAGTGTGGGCCTTAATAATGCCAAAGTCTAAATGAGGATAGAGATACTAATAAGATATGGATTAAATTCCCATGGCGCCTTTGACTAATGTAGGTTCAGAGTGAAGGAGTATGGCCATTCTCGAAAGGGCATGATGATAAGGATGGAGGGTGTAGCACCACTGAAAGTTTCCTTCTTTAAAAAAGATGGCTTCAGGGCTTCCCTGGTGGCGCAGTGGTTGAGAGTCCGCCTGCCGATGCAGGGGACACGGGTTCGTGCCCCGGTCCGGGAAGATCCCACATGCTGCGGAGCGGCTGGGCCCGTGAGCCATGGCCGCTGAGCCTGCACGTCCAGAGCCTGTGCTCCGCAGCGGGAGAGGCCACAACAGTGAGAGGCCCGCATACCTCAAAAAAAGATGGCTCCAGGGCTTCCCTGGTGGCGCAGTGGTTGAGAGTCCACCTGCCGATGCAGGGGACGCGGGTTCGTGCCCCGGTCCAGGAAGATCCCACATGCCGCGGAGCGGCTGGGCCCGTGAGTCATGGCCGCTGAGCCTGCGCGTCCGGAGCCTGTGCTCCGCAACGGGAGAGGCCACAGCAGCGAGAGGCCCGCGTACCGCAAAAAAAAAAAAAAAAAAAGATGGCTCCAAAGTCCAAGGAAGAACATGAAGTAGCATAATTTGCCTTAATGACTGCGGCAGGTCTGTCTCGTGGAGTCTAAGTCAACGACTTTGAGAGAGGTTTGGGGAAAGGGGGAGCTGGAAGAAGGGGAGACCTCCCAGCTTCATGTACCCCTCAATTTCATTCTTTCAGCAAATATTTAAAAATGAATATCTAGCATGTGCCAGGGACTGCTTCCGTACTTCGGATATATCAGCTGGGTACCTTCTACCATGGGAACAAGCAAGGGGGAAGGAGGGCTGAGGGGGGACGGGGGGAAGCAGACAATAAGTACAGTAAGTTTTATGGTCTGTTAGAAGGGGATGAGTGCTACGAAAAGAAACAAAGTAGAGAAAGGCAAGGGGGCAGTCTGAGGGGTGCGGGTGGGCAGTGGTTGGGCGACCTACAGGATAGGCTGGTTTCACTGAGAAGATGAGGACTGAGCTGAGACTTGAAGGAGGTGAGGGGAACTAGGCGGAGGGAACAGTCAGTGTAAAAGCCCTGGGGCAGAGCGTGTCTGGCATGTTTTAGCTTTAGAGGAAGAGCACAGAGGCCAGAGAGACTGCAGTGGAGTGAGCAAGGCGACAGTCAGAGGAGATGAGGGAGTCTCTGAAGGAAATGGGTCCATATCACTTAGGGCCTTGTAGGCCAGTTTGAGGACTTTGGTCTTTGTTCTGCTTCAAGTGGGGATCCGTTGCAAGTTTTTGTGCAGAGAAGTGACCGGATGGCTTTGTTTTTAAAGGATCAGTGGGCTGCTGAGTTGGAAACACACTGTAGGGGGGCGCCTGGGAGAAGCCGGAGAAGCAGCCCCCTAAACCTGTTAGGAGGCTCTCGCAGAATCCAAATGAGAGATGATGGTGACTCAAACAGCTGTGGAAAAGATGGGGTGCGGATGGATGCTGGCTGAGGTCTGGAACCACCTTCACGTGCCTCCAAAATTGATCTAATCCAGTTCCGACAGTGGTTCCTATTCTATTTTTAATGGCCTCCTGTCATTGCTTATTAAATTGAGATCTGTACGTCCTACTTGACTTTTCTGAATTATTCTCCCAGGTCTTAAGTCCGTGTGAAAATGACAGTTCTTTACTTCAGAGGCCAGTGGGCACAGTACCAGGTACTGTACACAAATTATAGGGGAAGTAGTCCTTGATTTGTTTAATCAGGAAGACAGTGTTGGCAAAGATAAGCAGAGACAAAGAGCCAACAGGCTCAAAGGGAAAAACAAGAGAATTATGTGGAATTTTTTTCAGCATAGTGCCCATCAGTTCTCTGAAGTGACAGCATATGTGTTTCTGGGTCAGATGAGATGAAGATAAATAAATCACACTTTGGAAAAGTAACATATAAGTTCTCTGAGTTTTGGTTTCCTTATCTGCAGGATGGTTATAATAAAATAATTCTTGGTCTACCTATTTCACAGGAGTGATGTGAAGATCGGAAACAAAAATGAGAAAGCAGGTGTGAAAAACACTTTGCAAACTGAGTGATATTATGATTGAAAGAGGGGGCAAAACCTAGAGATCCTGTCTCTGCATAGAAGATCTGTGCCCTCTAGCCACAGGGATAATGGGATTTCAGTGTGGCATGTCTTCCCACCTCCTGGGAGCCACTGTTTCAAAATCTAGTTAATAGGCTTTTCATCCGTCAGTGTAGTTCGAGTTCTGCCCAGCTTCTAAATTAATGTCCATCCCTGTTGGCAGCTCATCTCTTAGGTCTCATCTGCTAGGTAACTGAGTATTAAGGTGGAGCAAGTTTGTAAATACAAGCAGTCTATTCCCAGTGCTGATGGAATTGCAATATTAGCTTTTCTTTGGCTAAGAATATTTGAGCAAGAATTCCCCCACTTTAAGGAGATCTACAAAAAATGCAAAGTTATGAAATGGATAATTTAGGAGAATGATGCTTTATTACAAAATAATTCATTTTAAATAGGGAACATTAGGTACATTATATTTAAGTGGAAATCTCCTTTAGAGATTATTCTGTAATAATACTTGCAGGTTGAAAGGGCTATTTGAGAGGCCTTACATATTGCTGTTGGGCTTACATATCTAGAAATTAGATCATCTTGTCAAATCTCTCATTTGTAGCTATGGAAACAGCATTGGGGAAATAAACATTTGTTTGATGTTATTTCTCTTGTATCCCACAGTTTCTCATGGGATAAACAGACCATAGGAATCAGTTCATACTAATCAAATTCCAAAGAGCCTAATCCATGCACTAAAGTGACATTTTAAAAATTTACATAGGGCTTCCCTGGTGGCGCAGTGGTTGAGAGTCCGCCTGCCGATGCAGGGGACATGGGTTCGTGCCCCGGTCCGGGAAGATCCCACATGCCGCGGAGCGACTAGGCCCGTGAGCCATGGCCGCTGAGCCTGCGCGTCCGGAGCCTGTGCTCCGCAACGGGAGAGGCCACAACGGTGAGAGGCCTGCGTACCGCAAAAAAAAAAAAAAAAATAGAGCAGCAAGCGGTGCCTTTCCACCCTCACACTACCCTTTCTCAGCTCTTCCCACCCAAGAGCATCCCCACCTATTTGGACGTAATGCCTTTAAAAAGGAAGACAACATCTTATGAGGGGTTATGAATTTAGGAGTCTTAGGTGATGACAATACTGAAACTCTGACCGTACTTTCCAGGAAAGAAAGCCATCTAACAGTGAAGGGAATTTTAATGTTAGTTACATGAACAAAATGGAAGAATGCATCACACTCTCTGAAGACTTCTCACCATGAAACAGCTATCTCTCTGGGTTGAATAACATGGAGAAAGCATCATCTGCTAAGTATTAGCTGTATCTCTATCTGGCGGAATAGACCCCCAAATACTTTCTAGGCTTCTCTTTGGATTTCCCAGAATACTAGGCTAGAGAAGTACTTACCTTTCTTGTTAGCATCATAGGATGTAATGATTAGGCTGAAAACCAAGATGGTATCCATGTTAGCTTGGGCACATTCTTTTTGCAGAGACAGTATGCTGCTGGTCTGTCACAGCCACTTATAGCCTTGTCTCTAAATTCTTTCACTGCCTGGAACTGAGTTTGACCCTGGGAGAGTCTGGTTCCACCCTAATTATTTTGCCACGTTTCCTGACGGGAGAGAGGACCAAGTTTGTTTGTTAATGATCGGTTCAGAAGATCTTCACCTGACTTCACCGCTGGTGCCGACATAAGGAGCTGTAATTACCTAGAGCTTTCCCCGGGAGAAAGGGCATAAACACCCAGTGATATGCTTTACAAAACTCGCAGAGAGACACGTAGACATTCGCATACATGCTCACTGACACAGGCACGGCTATTCACACACCGACGTAAAGAGATGGAGAGATTTCTATTAAGGAAAGTGATTTCTAGAATAGAGCAGGAAACTAGGACTGAGTGAGTCAGTGAGTTACACTGGCGAGGGCACTGGACTAGGAATCAACAGAACTGGGTTCCAGTTCAGCCCGTATGGTTAGGTGTGACACAGTGAGAAAAATTTCTTGACTTCTATGGATCGCAATTTTCCCCTCTGTAAATGGAGCGTTTCAACCCAGTGATCTCTAGAATTCTTTCACAGTTATACACATAAACTTACCTTAGTACAGACATACCTGTCTAGTTTTGCACATTTTCACACTCCCGAATAGTGAAGTGAGTGTAGGTGGACCACATTCCTATGACTGCTGGGCTGAGAGGTTGTGAGGAAGAGCTAAGTACACTAGGTGAGTAGTACTGCCTGCAGTTTGGGAAGGCTTTCCTACACAGATAACTGTTGTAGAAGATTTTTCTAAAATTGTATCCTTTAGATTTTTCTAAAATTGTAGACTTTGTGATAGCATAGCTAGGGGGATCATAGCAATAACGAGGGTCTACTCAGACCCTCTGAAGTCTCTTTACCCACCGTGAATGTACTTACTCCATTGGAGCCATGATAGGTCTGATTGTGGGTAAGAAGGTTCTAGAGGCTGACGCTCTGATAATGATGTAAAGGGAGCTTGATTCAAGGGACTTTCCATAAGGGATTTCATGAGGTCTGAGTCAAAGCATAATTTAAATACTACCCTGTTTCCTGACATTTTAATTCAGGTTGAAATCTGGCTAAATTGAGCATGAAGGGAAATCTTGGGAAAACAGAAAGGACAGAGGTGTCACTGAAGGACATGTTTCCTGAAACGTGGACGGAGGGGAGGAACTGCTGAGCATGCAGCCACAGTGCCTTTCATTCCTTCCTTCCATAAGTCTTTATTATGCACCTACTGTGTGCCAGACACTATTCTAGCAGTCATCAAGGCCAAGTGTGAGTTCATGTGAAACAATGGGAAGCAGACAATAAACATGGTTGAAAATAAAATAGGGCAGAGGGCTAACAATAAATAATATACAAATACACATACAAGATAATTAAAGATTGTGACAATCATCATGAATCAACAAACAGGGTGATGAGGTGAAGGAGGAATGACAGAGGCCACCTTATTATTATTATTATTATTATTATTATTATTATTATTATTATTTTGGCAGTTTGCAGGATCTTAGTTCCCCAACCAGGGATTGAACCTGGGCCCTCGGCAGTGAAAGCGCAGACTAACCACTGAACTACCAGGGAATTCCCAGAGGCCACTTTAAGTAGGGTGGTCAGGGAAGACTTCTCTCAGGAGGTGGCACCTGAGCTAAGAAAACCAGGAGGGTGGATGTTCTAGAAGCCAAGAAAAGAGGGTGTTTCAAGGAAGGAATGGATTTGTCCACTGGACAAACTGTCCACTGGATTTGACAATTCTGTAAGAGCAGTTCCAGCGGCATGGTGGAAGTAGGAGGCGGCTGAGAGGGAATTGGAGGTGAAGAAGTGTAGATCATCTTTGAAAGACATTTGGCTATGGAACGGAGGATAGAAGTGAAGCCAGCTGAGTAGAGGGAACATCAGTGCCTCAAATCTTGATTGGTCCAGACCAGCACTGCCTCCGTTGCCTGATTCTCCTAGCAGGGCTGGTGGGCAGAGAATAAAGGGGCTCCACTGCCTTTCCTGGGCTTCATGGTTCTTGCTTACTATTTCCTTAACATGATTGCATTGTTCTCTGCTCCCTTCTGGTGTCAGACACTTTCCCCTGCTGTCACTCTGTCTGAAATTTTCTGTAGGTTAGTTCCTGGATGCCCCGTTACAGTGCTGCCACCTTGGAGCAGGGGTAGGAAAGGCTCTGAGGGCTATTCTCATTCTCTGTCACAAGGTGGCAGAAGAGCTCACGCTTCCCAAAAGAGACCTCGTGCTCGTACAAAATGAAGCAGAAAAGTTTTCTTTTACCGACTCTCAGACCCTTCCCAAAAGTCAGCCTGCAGGTTGGAGCAGCCATACTGTGGGGTACAGAGAAGTGGGAGAGCTTCATTAACGAGTCAAAATATCCAGTAGTAGGAAAAACAGACCCAGAACTGTTTCTCTACTACTAGACATTTTTTTCTTCCCTATTACAGACATTTTGACTGGTTTTCTAAGTGTTTGCGGTATCTGTGGAGGAGAAGATTTCTCTCCTGATCTCATTTCCCCACAACAAAAATTTCAAATGTAGGAGGAAAAAAAGCTATAACATAGGTGAGTTTTATGTTGTGTGCAGGTGAGAGATGTAACTCTGGAAGATAGTAGGAAACAGGGTGGGTCTGTGGGAGGAGTACTTAGCTCTGTAATTGACTGAATCACTTTGAGGAAGTCACTTACCTTCTCTGGCCTCCGTTTCAGTTCCTTTAATGAAATGGTTGGACAGGATGGTTTCCGAGGCCTCTTCCAGCTCTAAAATTATCATCTCAATGCCACACTCTGCTACTCTGTCTTTTAAGGGTGTATGTTTTTTATTTGTTTGGGTTTATTTTAAATTCTTTTATTGTGGCATATAGCATGCATATAGAAGAGTATATAGAACATAAACATATTTTTAATAATAATAATAATGTGAACATTATGTAATCATCACCCAAAGTAAGAAATTGAACATTGCCAGTAGCTAAGAAGCTCCTTGTATGTCTATACCTCTGGTCACACTCCTTTCCCTTCTCCCAGTCATTATTTTCCCATGCTTTTTAAAAATAGTGAACTGTCGGGGCTTCCCTCATGGCGCAGTGGTTAAGAATCCGTCTGCCAATGCAGGGGAATCAGGTTCGAGCCCTGGCTGCGGAGCAACTAAGCCCGTGCGCCACAACTACTCTAGATCCCGCGAGCCACAATTACTGAGCCCACGCACCACAACTACTGAAGCCCGCGTCCCTAGAGCCCGTGCTCCGCAACAAGAGAAGCCACCGCAACGAGAAGCCCGCGTAGCGCAACGAAGAGTAGCCCCCGCTCGCCACAACTAGAGAAAGCTCACATGCAGCAATGAAGACCCAACGCAGCCAAAAAATAAATAAATAAATAAATAAATTTATAAAAATAGTGAACTATCTACATATGTATCACTAAAAATATTTAAAAAAATTTTTTTACCTGCTCTTGCACTTATATAAATGGATAGATCATACCCTATGTATTTTAAAGTAAACTTTTTATTATGTATAACACAAAGTGAATACACCTCTCATTATGTTGTCTCCCAGTCACTACCCACCATCAGGAGTAACCATTATCCAGATTTTTTACCACCACAGATGAGTTTTGCCTATTTTTGAACTATGCATAACAGGAAACACACTCTTTTGTGTCTGACTTTCTTTGCTCAACATTATGTCTGTAAAACTCATCCATATTGTTTCGTGTACCAGTAACGTGTTCATTCTCATTGCTTTATAATATTTCACTGTATGAATGTACCATAACTTATTTATCTATTCTACTGCTGAGAGACACTGGGTTGCTTCCAGTTTGGGGCCATAAGGAACAGTGTTCCTGGGAGCACATTTGAAAGTTTCTCCAGAGTATAAATCCAGAAATGGACACTGGGTTATAACATATGCAGGGTTCAGCCTCACTGATTAATGCCAACCTGTTTTCTAAGATGTTGTCCCCATTTACTCTCCCATCTGCAGTATATGAAAGTTCCTGTTGTCCCAAAGGGGCCAAATTGCCTTTTCAGTGTGGTACAACCATGGGAGCTAGCAGGGCCAGGCATACCCTCACAGTGCCAACCCTTTGATTGATGCTTCAGCCACAGCCAGTTCTCCTGTTTACTTGCTCCCCAGAAGTAAGGGTAAAGGATTCAGATTAACCCTAGGTCCCTGATCACATGCTCTATTACCCTGGGAATACTGGCCTGGGGTGAGGCGGGGTAGTGAATTTAATAACGTCATCATTCCTGAATTCATTGAGCGTCCATAGGATATTTTGTTCTTGTACTGAACACTAGTGGAAATGGAGAGGGGCCCAGAGAGAAAGGGGGAAGTAATATTTCCAGCATGCCTACTATGTTCCAAGTTTTGTATTAGAAACTTTACATTTTGGTTATAACATTTAATCCAAAACACAACCTTACAAGGTATGTGTTCTACCTCAGTTTTATAGACAAGGAAACTGAGGTTCAGAAAGGGGGTCATTTGCTCAAAGTCATGGAGCTAATTCGTGACAGAGTCAGGATTTAAAGCCTGGTTTACTTGATTAAAGAACTCAGCTCTTTACAGTGCAGAACACAGAGAAGGCTGTGTCCCTGCTGCTCTGTTGGCTAAGATTGCCAATACCAAGAACCAGTTCTTCTCGGGTCTGCTTGCCTGTATTCACTCCCAGAACTATGCTAGTCAATTGATACGGCCATCTCATTCATTGATTTAAACTACATTTTATTTTCATTCATTTTTGGTTTCCTTTATCCTCTTTCTTCCTTTTCATTTTCATTAAGAAATTTGGGCACATCAGCGCAGTAGTTGCACTGATAAACAAGACTTGTGTTGCTCGTTCTACTTGCTGGTCTAGTATGTTAACCAGAGGTGAGATTTAAAAAGACAGGGATGGGGCTTCCCTGGTGGAGCAGTGATTAAGAGTCCGTCTTCCAATGCGGGGGACATGGGTTCGAGCCCTCGTCCGGGAGGATCCCACATGCCGCGGAGCAGCTAAGCCCGTGGGCCACAAGTACTGAGGCTGTGAGCCACAACTACTGAGCCCACATGCCACAACTGCTGAGGCCCACACGCCTGGAACCTGTGCTCTGCAGCGGGAGAGGCCACCGTGGTGAGAGACCCGTGCACCGTGGCGAGGGGTGGCCCCCACTCGCCACAACTGGAGGGAGCCCGTGCGCAGAAACGAAGACCCAATGCAGCCAGGAATAAAAACAAATGAATACATAAATTTATTTTTAAAAATAATAAAAATAAAAAGACAGGATGGGGACTTCCTTGGTGGTCCAGTAGTTAAGACTCTGCGATCCCTGGTTGGGGAGCTAAGATCCCCCATGCTGCACAGCCAAAAATAAATAATAAATAATATAAAAACCTGTTTTAAAAAAACAAAAAAGACACTGAAATCTTCCGGTACAAGTTATGATGCAGGGAAACTTTAAGACTGAAGGGATGAAAAGGATAAAGGGAAGCTGAGCAATGGCTCAGTTTTCCTTTAAAGGCTCTACAAAAATTATTAGTGTATTTTATTATTTACTGTGTTTCATATGTAATAATAGCAGTGGAGAGTGAGGGTGTTTGTTTGGGGTAGACAGGTGAGAAAGGAGGAGGAGAGGTAGCAGGAGAAATGCAGCAGGAGAAAGCTGGGTCGGACACGGGAGAAACGGAGACAGGGAGTAAGCTCACCGGGAGCGCTGTCGCGGGCCTGCAGGAGAGTGAGGTCAGAGATGAGAAGGTTTAAAGCTGTTCAAAGATCCCACATGCCGTGGAGCGGCTGGGCCCGTGAGCCATGGCCACTGAGCCTGCGCATCCGGAGCCTGTGCTCCGCAACGGGAGAGGCCACAACAGTGAGAGGCCCACATACCGCAAAAAAAAAAAAAAAAAAAAAAAGAAATGTCAGAATCCCAGGATCGGGCAAGACCTCAACAAGTTATTTCCCCTGCCTTCAGATAAAGGTCCCCTTATACTTTCTTTAGGTATTTAGTTATGAAGTGTATAGGACTTAGAAAGGGCTTTTAAAAAAAAAAAGATGCTGGAGGTGTCATGCAAGAGGCAGCTAGGCTTTGGTGACTGCCAATTATAGATAGCACAGATAGGGACTGGAAGTGTCTGGGATTGGATAATAAGGAGGGAGGGAGAGCTGATATGCCTTGTAAAAACCCAAGTGTCCATGTGAAAACATCGTGGGGAGCCTCCACTGGGAACACTGTCCTTCATTGTGTAATCCTACCTTTCATCATCAGGACCAGACTTACAAGGTGGCCTCCCTGAGGACATTTTCTGACCTTACGGTGTGAAGTTCCCTCTGGCTTTTAACCCTGGACAAACCTGAACAGTTGACTAGAGCAAAGGAACAGTGTTCTGATAAGGACTTAGTGTCTTCTTTTTCTTCTGTCTCATAACTGGAGCCTCAATTCTGCGCAAGGCACTGACTTTCTTGATGAAGTCTGGCCATCTGTAAAGCAGCTAAGTATCCTACTGGAGGTTTTGCCTCCCAGAAATGACCTGAAGACGGACAAGCAGACATCAGGAGGAGAGTGGCCTCTCAGGTACAGAGCCAGCCTTTATTTCGGTCAATGAAGCCCGTACGAATATGGAGCCCGTACCTAGCTATGGAGGGGGAGTACCAAACTATAAGACGTGCTCTCTGCCTTTAAGATTAAAATTCAGCTGGAGAGCTAAAACCAACATAGACACAAAAAATTTTAGCCTAATGCTGAACCACGTGGTGGTGATCAGATTGCCAGAGGAATTCAGAGGAGTGATACATCAGTAGGCGCTGGACATGTAAAAGAGATCTTCTTAGAGAAAATGGGTTCCTAAGGACTAGAAAGATTCAGAAAATTAGGAAGGGGGAAGAACAAGTTTGCCAGCATAAGCAAAGGTAAGAGTAAGCATGGCAAGAGCTGGAAGCCAGATAAGAGTATATGTTCTATATTGGGGACCAGTGGGAAATAACATCCCAGTGTATCCCCTATCCTCTGTCCTAAAGGTCCATCACTGACATTGTCACTTAAGGAATTTGGAACCATGGCCAGATAGCCACCAGGACAGGGTGCTCTTCATGGGTCCATTTTCTATTCAGGCACTTTCTTTCCTCCCTTGGTTCAACTTTGGCCTGACCTGGCAGACTTTCCTGTCTAGGAAGTACAGGTGTGTAGGACACATTGCTGTTTATCAGAGACATGCGGTAGCAAAGAGGGGGACAATAATGATAAGTCCTAAACTGTTGTTCTTAACTCCAGGGTGAATAATTACTGCTTTTAAAAAAAGTCTACAGTGGGGCTGGGAATCTGTATTTTTAACAAGCACCTACTGATTCTGTTTCAAGGTGGTCTGTGGAACATACTTTGAGAAACACTACCATAAACTAAAGTAGAATTGACAATGAAGTGCTAAAATGTCCCAGACAGTGACATACATACTGTTATGTATTTCTGGGCTTACTCAGATTTGAGAATTTATTCTCTCCTATCTATGGCTCTTATAAAACTTACATGGTTATCATTTAAGGAGTAAGATCTAGACACTCTGTTTTGGTGTTTAGTTTTGTCTTCCCAACTAGATTGGGATCATCTTAAAGACAGGGATGCCTTCAGGCTTTTCTTATTTTCCCTGTAGTAGGGTGAGAGACCATCTTTTTTTTTTAAAATTAATTATTTTATTTATTTATTTTGGGTGTGCCAGGTCTTAGTTGTGGCATGCGGGATCTTTTAGTTGTGGCATGTGGACTCTTAGTTGTGGCATGCATGTGGGATCTAGTTCACCGACCAGGGATAGAACCTGGGCCCCCTGCATTGGAAATGCCAAGTCTTACCCACTGGACCACCAGGGAAGTCCTGAGAGACCATCTTTAAGGTTGGAAGGTAGCTAGAATGCTTAGGAAAAAACCCCTGATAACTTTCTCTGACCTTCTTGCAAAACCTGAAGGCCATTTGATATTTGGGAACTTGTATTAGTTTTCTAGGGCTGCTGTACTAGAGTATTACAGACTGGATGGCTTAAACAATAGAAGTTTATTTCTTCACAATTCTAGAGGCTGTAAGTCCAAGATTGTGTCAGCAGAGTTGGTTTCTTCTCAGGCTTCTCTCTTTGGCTTGTAGATGGCCATCTTCTCCAGCAAAACAGCCACATTCTGGTAAGTGCCTCATCAACTGTGATTCACAGATGGTCTTCCCTGTATGTGTGTCTGTGTCTTAATCTCCTCTTCTTATAAGGACACCAGTCATTTGGAATTAGGGCCCACCTAATGACCTCATTTTAATTCAATTTCCTCTTTAAAGAAAGAGCCTATCTCCAAATATACTCACATTCTGAGGTGCTGGGGGTTGGGACTTGGACATAGAAATTTAAGAACACAATTCAGCCCATTACAGCCTCTAGTTTCAGCATCTAGAAATGTGCCACTCACTCCCTTCTGTTACACCTGTTAGTCTTGTATAACGTTCTCTCCACCCTTTAGCTTTCCTCCTCCACTTTTTACAGACATAAGCTTGTGTGGCAAGTACCCATGGAACAGCTCTAAAGAGCCTGTAGTAGAGATAGGCAGGTTGTGGCATGCACCAAACAGCACAACACTTAGGTGTTGAAATTCCAGGTGTACTGTCTTAGAGACACAGCTCTCTGCCCAGTTGTCTTACCGTTTGATAACAATAATTAGATTATTATATGTAAGTGGTCTTGGTGTATCCTAACTCATTCTTCATTTTCTTTCACGGCAGCTCATTCATTAGGCCTTTCCTTGGCTAGTTCCTTAGAGAGCTCAGTTACTTCAAAAGTTCAGTGAGGTCAAAAAGCAGGCCATGTAAGGGCTTGCTGAAGTTTCCCATAAGGACAGTTTTTGAGCACCACTCCCTGGTTTTGCAGTGCTCCTAAGGCTGATAAACAGCAACATCGCTAAGAAAGAACCTATTATAAGTAATAGGAACTAGGAAGGGTAGATGAAAAATAAAACAGGCAACCTCAAGACTTTTGGTTCTTTACAAAGTCACGTCTTTCATAGAGCACTATTAGGGAGAGGCAAAGCTTCCCTCTTCCCAGGCCTTTTTTTTTTTTTTTTTTTTTTTTCCCGCGAGTCAGTCAAGTCAAACATCTTGTTAAACCTTGAGGTTTTGCTCAGTTACCTTTACATCCTGATTTTCCGCTCTTTGTTCAACTGACAGATGTACCTAATGACAGTTATTGTGAAACATGGGTCACTTCTCTGTAAAGGTCACATTTTCTTTCTAAATTTCTGTTTCCAGTCTCTATTATTTTAAAGTAGGTTGGTAAACTCTTGGAGAAGCCAGCAGCTAGTGGTATGATGAGGGCTCCTAGATGAATACTCTTCCCTGTTGACCAGCCTTTCCATCCTCCTGCTTCTGCTTCCACCCGAGAACTTCTGACCTCAGGTCGTGTATCTATACCCTATTCACTTTTTGCCCGCTGGCACAGAACTTCTTCTGGCACCAGACGGTCATCCTCTGTGTCTCTCGACCTTTAGCACAAGCTTGCGTGAGGATCAGAAAAGTACTCTGGGCAGGGTTGGAAGGAGTTAAACTCACCCATTCTTCTGAAGTGCCATTTTCTCTCATTTTCTTTCTCTCCTGCCCTATAGTTGTATTATATGTTGGGACTCTTTCCAGTTACTATTAATTTTCAACACACAGCCACCATGAAAGTCTTGCTATAAAATAACTGGCAAAACTAGAAACATTGGTTGGCTTCTTCTCAAAGGCCTGGTGTAACCACCGTGGAGGTGGAGAGACACGCTCCTTTCGGAGAAGTCAGGAGTTGACTGCCATCACTTTCCGGGCTCGGGGCAGGCACAGGAGCCTGTCCGTTGGCACCCTGCCGTTCTTACAGAGCTTCCTTCATCGAGGCTTCCCCTCAATGCTTCAGGATCCAGCCCCTCAGACTCCTTTGGGGCGGGCAAGCCCAGCGAGGCTGGTTATGTTGTCTCAGAATAGGCGTTAGTTTGCCTGCACTAACTTGGAAACCACGCTGTATGATCCTGGGCAATTCAGGGATGCGATACCCACCTCTTCGGGGCGCTGGGATTGAACACGGTGAGGTGTTCACGCACACGGCCAGCCCCACTCAGTCCTGATCCCTGCCGGGCTCCGTTCCCGCGCAGCCAGCCGGCGGGCCCCCGCGTCTCTCAGGGATGGGAGGGGCGTGTGGGGCCAGTCCCCGATTCCCCCATCCTGCCGGGAGGGGGAGGCGCCCGGCCGGCCGTACACCGCCTCCGGAGAAAGGGCCCACGGCCGCCCGGGACCCGCCCGCCCTCTAGCCGCTGGGCCCCGAATGGCAGAGCGGCGCTCGGACCATCTGCATCGCCTCACGTCGCCCCGCCCCGCGCCGCTCTCCCATTGGTTGTCGCCGGGCCCTCCCGGCCCGCGCCTCTCCTGGCTGCCACCCGGACCGCGCCGCCGCCGGGAGCGGGGTCGGAGGTGAACGGCCTCGAGTAACCCCGGACGTAGTCACCTCACGGGGCTCGCCGGCTGAGGTGGGAGCGGGGGCGGGGCGGGGCCGGTGCCGTGAAGCCCCGCCCCTCCCCCGTGTGCCGGGCCGGCCTGGTGCTGCGCGCCTGTCAGCCATCGCCGGAGCTGCCGGCGTCTCCTCCCGCCCAGCACCGCCTCCGCGCAGGGGCTCCGGTACCGCCGGACCTCGGACGCCGCCGCCGCCGCCGCCGCCGCCGCCGCCGCCGCCTTGAGGTGAGGGGAGGGCCGCCCCGGAGCCTGCGACCCGGGACCGGGAGAGGCTGGGCCCCGGGGAGGGGCGGCGGCTGCGAGGGGCCGCCTCCCATCTTCCGCCGCACGCGGCCCGGGCTCCATCCCGTCCGGACCCGGTGCTTGGCAGCCCAGCCCTCCCCGCAGCTCTGGGGCCTCGAGTTCCCCCCTGGGGAAACCTGGAGGGGCCTGGGGTCTCCGGGCGTGGGAACTCAGACCCCGGAACTGGGAGGCGTACAGCCCAGGGCCTCTAGGAAGGGGCTGGTGAGACTGCCTGGAGCGGGTCCCCTCATCGTCCCGCCCCAGCCCCGGCGTGGTCTGATCCCTTCCAGACCCCTGTCTCTAATGGGACCCTGCGCTCGGGAAAGGGAGAGGACCCACGTGGGAGGGGGACGTTGAGGGTTGGGTTCAGTTGCGCTGGAACTCTGCCTCTTTTGCAGAGTGAGGTGTGGGGTGCCGAGACCCGGGTTTCTGTTGCTCTCGCTGTGTCTTTGTATCGTGGTGGGAGCCAGGGCCGGGCGAGGTGTCCCCTGCCAGTTCCTGCTCCCAGGGTTTTATTATGTTTTCTGTGTGGGACGTAGTAAAGGTACATGCCTGCTCTTAACTCTGTCCCTCACGTTTGCCGTACTTACCGAGGGAAGCTATCGGAGATAGGACGTCGCAAGGTGGTGTGAGGCGAATGATTCCAGAGGAAAACGTGCCTGAAGGTCTTGCCCGGGTCAGCGCCAACATTATTTTTGGACTTGGACGCGGGAAAGTGGCCACTAGCCGACACTTGGAATCAGCTCTAAATATCAGGGACTCCAAGTAGGCCTTGTGGGTTTTATAGAAACAAGTAAGAATAAGCTAAAAACTGCTCAGGTTGCCGAAATACTTTAACTTTAGGTGTTTTTGTTTGGGGGTTTAAGATTGAAATCAAAAGACCCCAGGATTCCTGATTCCATTTCTCCTTAAGCAGTGTTTCAGTAATTTCCCAATGTGTGGAACAAACCTAATAGCCTAGTCTTGAGTCTCAGAAGTTGGTCCCTCTTGACTCTCTGTTTTCATTCTTTTTTTTCTCCCAGGCTACAGTGCAGATTGAGAAGCATGCTTCGGTTACAAGCGTTCTTCTTCCCGGGGGTTGGGGGGATCTAGGAATTCTCTGCTTTCTCTCTGGCTTCTTGGTGAGGATGCCTTGGATGTCTGAGGAGAAGGCTCTCTGTGCTGCCTGTTTGATAGGCACTTTTAAAAAAGCACTGTGGTCTAATAGAGCAGGATGCCTGCTTACTACAAAGTAGCAACTCTCTTCTCCTGCCTCAGTCTCCTCATTTCCAATAACAGGAGGACTCTTGTGACTCCAGAAAAATTAGCAAGCATTGTAAAATGGCGTATGAAAGATGTCAAAGGCAAAGAATTTATGAAGTCCCCTGTGTTTACGTGTTGTAAAAGTTTTGTTTTGAATTACCAGTGCAGAGTAGAAATACATCTAGCGTAAGATTTAATTATTTTTAAAGTTTGAAGAAATCCTGAGAAATTGTGACATTTGGCTTAATGATCTTATAGTTCAGATGACTAGGTTATGTCAAAGAACTGGCATTGCGAACGCCAGCCTTAAAGCTCTCTCATCAGATCCTTACCTTTTCAAAGTGCTGTGGACATGGTTCACGTGTAGATCACTACGTAACATTCTATTTCCTTTTCAGTCAATGACTAGGAAACTTTTTTTTTTAATTAATTAATTTATTTTTGTCTGCGTTGGGTCTTCCTTGCTACACGCAGGCTTTCCCTAGTTGCAGCGAGTCAGGGCTACGCTTCGTTGTGGTGTGCGGGCTTCTCATTGCAGTGGCTTCTCTTGTTGCAGAGCACGGGCTCTAGGCGCGCGGGCTTCAGTAGTTGCAGTACACGGGCTCAGTAGTTGTGGCTCGCGGGCTCTAGAGCACAGGCTTGGTAGTTGTGGCACATGGGCTTAGCTGCTCCGCGGTATGTGGGATCCTCCCGGACCAGGGCTCGAACCTGTGTCTCCTGCATTGGCAGGTGGATTCTTAACCACTGTGCCACCAGGGAAGCTCTAGGAAACTTTTTTACCTGTCACACAGACTGGTTTAACACGTCTGGGCCTAGTGGTATTTTTCTTAAAAAAAAATTTTTTTTTTGATAGCTAATATCCTAAAAGTCTTGGTTGAGAAAAGAAGTAAATTAAAATAAAAATTATTGGAATAATACATTGGAATTTAGTATTTCTAGTTGGAGGAGTCTTTTTACAATTCAGAAAAAGGTTTTTATATCATTATCTAACATGTTCTTAAAGATTAATAATAATAGCAGATACGCATCAAGCGTCTTTCCAAGCCCTTAAAACAATAAGATTGTGAAGAAGTAAATGAACACCACTCACTGGCCAAAAAAAATTTAACTATTGAGGTGAGTAACATTTTTAAAGGAAGCCTTCATTGATCTTCCACTTTAGCAGATTATTGCTTAACTCGTTTTCTGTTTGTTTCACTAATTTTAAAATTTAGTGAGTATTCACTACTTTACTTGGATCTAATGGACTATGTGAGATGATATTAAATAGAGGAAACTATGACAAGTAGTGTCATAAGGCCACTTCACTTACACAAAGAGTATGAATCTGATTGATAGGGCATAGGTTTTTATGAGTTCAACAAGTCAATCTTACTGTGTATGCTCTAATGATACCCAGTTCTCTTACCAGTTTGTTATTTACTCACGCTACCATAAAGCCATTTAGCTTCTAGTCTCAGGATGTTTAAGGAAGCAAGTGAAAAGAGACTTCAACAACAAGGGATGTTGATGCCTTACCCAAAGGTTGGTGGTCCCAATTGGTTCGGCCTTCCAATGATGTTATTTGGGACTTAGGCTTATTCCATCCTTTCAACATGCTGCACTCACCCTCCTTTATATAACGAACCACAGTAGTGTTTACCATCACATGACATCAAGGATTGAAATTGCATGGCAGAGTGGTCATCCCAGACAGAATAAGCTTGTATAATGGTTTTCATTTTTGGAAATGGTAACATGAAGTTTGAAAATTCCGAATGAATTCATGGAGTTAAGTTTGAAAAGCAGACTCAGTTTTAGAGAATTTTTTTCAGGAAGTATAAGGTTTCATTTATGAATATTTGGTTATCTCCTATGGTAGAAATAGAGAGTACACTCACTAATGGAGTTCCTAAAAATTACCCTTTGTTTTTGTAGACTGCTCAAATCTGTCCTTAAGTCATATAAGTTGGCACACATGTATATGTATGCATTTATACACATACCAAGTTGGGGGGTTAGTAGGTTGATAGGAGCTTGATTAGTTTTTAAGTTTACTAGGTGTTATATCAGTAAATTGGCATCAAGACGACAGATAGCTGGGTTGCTTGTGTTTTGTGCTTCAGCATTTAGTAGTATTCCTGGGCCTGACAAGGCAAGCTGTTTAATTTCCCTTTGATTCCATTTTATAAAAATCCAAGTACTGAAGAGAACTTTTAGTTTTTGAATGTACCTTAGGATTTTTCTAGTCCAGCTTTACACTTAATATGAAAATATTTTATCTGATACTCCTGTTGAAAACTTCCAGCTATTCATTGAGGAGACGACAGAGTCAGTTACACAGTAACACATATTAATAAATGAGTGAATGACGTGCCAGTTGTCTACTTAAATGCTCAGGCAGATATGAGATAAGGAGTCAGAGTAGCATGAAACTAATGGGTAAAGCTTTTTATTAAACTTATTTAAAATCTTTAGTTATGTAATACATAAGTAATATGTTCACATAGTTCAAAATTTTTTTTTTTTTTTGCGGTACGCGGGCCTCTCACTGTTGTGGCCTCTCCCGTTGCGGAGCACAGGCTCCAGACGCGCAGGCCCAGCGGCCATGGCTTACGGGACCAGCCGCTCCACGGCATGTGGGATCCTCCCGGACCGGGGCACGAACCCATGTCCCCTGCATCTGCAGGCAGACAGACTCTCAACCACTGCGCCACCAGGGAAGCCCCAGTTCAAAATTTTAAATGTACAAAAGCGTATACAGTGACAGGCTCTGTCCTAACTTTGTCTTACAGCCACTCAGTTCCCCTTACCAGAGTCAAGCAGTGTTATTTATTTCTTATTATAATTTCTTAATAGTAATTATCAGACATGTTAATTTAGATTTAAAGTTAATTATTTCTTAATAATTACCAAAAATTTTATTCCTATTCAAACAGATGCTCACGTATTCTCTTCCCACTCTGCCAACTTTTTAATACAAATTATACATACTTTACACACCATTTTTCATCTTTGGTTTCTTCACTTAACGTTATAGGATGAACTGTTTACATTTTTAGTTTCATCAAAGTGATATGTGTACATAGTTTAAAAGTCATATTGGGTCTTCCCTGGTGGCGCAGTGGTTAACAGTCTGCCTGCCAATTCAGGGGACACGGTTCGATCCCTGGTCCGGGGAGATCCCACATGCCGTGGAGCAACTAAGCCCGTGCGCCACAACTGCTGAACCTACGCTCTAGAGCCCGTGAGCCACAGCTACTGAACCCGCGTGCCACAACTACTGAAGCCCTCGCACCTAGAGCCCGTGCTCTGCAACAAGAGAAGCCACTGCAATGAGAAGACCGCTCACCGCAACGAAGAGTAGCCCCCGCTCGCCGCAACTAGAGAAAGCCCGCAGGCAGCAGCGAAGAACCAACACAGCCAAAAATAAGTAAATAAATAAATTTATTAACAAAATAAAAAAATAAAAGTCATATTGTTCCACAAAGTTTGTTACAATAAAACAGCAGTCCTTAGCCCCTTCCCACTTTCATTTATTTTAGCTGATATGTTTCTTACACCCCTTTGTCTGTAAATAAAAAACTGGTCTTCCTACATCTTGATTTTTCATTTTTAGGTATTACCTATTGGATTCCTACTGTGGAAGATGAGGATTTGGTTCTCTTTCCTCTCCTTACCCTCACTGTTCACCTTTGCCTTTCCCATCTCCCACCATCAACTACCCAGTCAAGTTACGTTGTAACTTTTGTTCTATCAATATTCAGTCTTTACAGTATTATGAATGTGTAACTGCTATACACAATATGGTTGCATACAATCCCATGATTTCTTTCCTGTACAACTCTTTCCTTGGAGTTAATAATGGTCTTGATTTTTTTTTTTTGCTTAGTTTTCTCTGTACCGATCTGTCATTTATTCAACCTTACTCTTCATCATTTTCTAAATCTCTGAGAATGTTGAGATGATCAGCTATTCTATTAATTTTTATCTTCTGTAAAATCTCTTTTAGAGTCTTCTGACTGGCTCCAACCTATAAATTGTCTGCCTTCTACTTCCAGTACATAGCTGTTGTCCAGGCTTACTCTTCACTGTCATTCTGGGGGCTCTCTTTATTTCTACTCTGCTATGGAGAAATTATTTCCCATGTTTTCCCCATTATTGGTTTATTCCCTCATTTTGGTGGAGAATATTCTCCAGTGGCATCCTGAGAAAGAGTGCATGGGAGGTAAATATTTTTCCACTTACATTATAGATTCCCCAAATCTAATGTTCATATAATATCTAATATATAGTCATACAGTATCTAATATATATATATATATATATATTTTTTTTTTAAGTTTCTGCACTTGACCCAGTAATGTCCTTTATAACTGTGTATGTTTTTTGTTTTTGTTTTTGTTTTTGGCCAAGCTGTGCAGCTTGCAGGATCTTAGTTCCCCAATCAGGGATTGAACTCAGCAGTGAAAGCCCTGAGTCCTAACCACTGGACTGAGGGAATTCCCTATAACTGTATGTTTTAATTAATGATCCAGTCAAGGATCATTTACTACACTTGGTTCTCAAGTGTATTTAGTCTCCTTAATGTAGAACAGTCACCGTACTCTTTTTTTGTCTTTCATAGCATTTATCTTTCCTTGACATTTTTAAAGAGTCCAAGTCAGTTGTCTTGTAAAAGTTCCTATAACCTGGGTTTGTTTGACAATTCCATCATTATTAGATTGAAGTTAACCATCTTTGTGAAAAATACTACATTTGTAGTATCGTATACTTCTAACTGCATCACACCAAGAAGCACCTAATGTCCATTTGTCCTGTTATTGGTGAAGTTTTGTTTGAACACCTAGTTATGATGGTGACCACCATATTTCTTCATTGTAAAAATCCCTGTTCCCTTTTGTAATTAATATGTAATCTGTGAGGTGACCTTCCAATTTTTTTGTTGTGGTAAAATATATATAACATAAAATTTACCATCTTTTTAAAAAATTATTTATTTATTTATTTTTGGCTGAGTTGGGTCTTCGTTGCTGTGCGGGGGCTTTCTATAGTTGCAGTGAGCGGGGGCTACTCTTGCATGCGGTGCATGGGCTTCTCATTGCAGTGCCTTTTCTTGTTGTGGAGCATGGGCTCTAGGCATGCGGCCTTCAGTAGTTGTGGCTCGCGGGCTCTAGGGTGCAGGCTCAGTAGTTGTGGTGCACGAGCTTAGTTGCTCCGCGGCATGTGGGATCTTCCTGGACCAGGGCTCGAACCCATGTCCGCTGAATTGGCAGGCAGATTCTTAACCACTGCGCCACCAGGGAAGCCCGAAGGGGAGCTACTCTTCATTGCTGTGAGTGGGATTCTCATTAGGGTGGCTTCTCTTGTTGCAGAGCACGGCCTCTAGGTGCGCAGGCTTCAGTAGTTGTGGCACGTGGGCTCAGTAGTTGTGGTGCACAGGCTTAGTTGCTCTGCGGCATGTGGGATCTTCTCGGACCAGGGATCGAACCTGTGTCCCCTGCATTGGCAGGTGGATTCTTAACCACTGTGCCACCAGGGAAGTCCTAAAATTTACCATCTTATCCATTTAAGAATGTACAGTTTGGTATTAAATACATTCATAATGCTGTGCAACTATCACTGCCATCTATCTCCAGAACTTTTTTCACCTTGTAAAACTGAACCTCTATACCCTTTAAACAATAACTCATTTCCCCTCCCTCAACCCCCATCAACCACCATTCTACTTTCGGTCTATGATTTTGACTACTCTAAGTACCTCATATAAGTGGAGTCATACAGTATTTGTCTTTTTGTGACTGACTTATTTCATCCTCAAGGTTTATTCACTTTGTAGCATATTGCTTTTTTTTTTTTTTTTTTTTTGTGGTACGCGGGCCTCTCACTGCTGCGGCCTCTCCCGCTGCGGAGCACAGGCTCTGCACGCGCAGGCCCAGCGGCCATGGCTCACGGGCCCAGCCGGTCTGTGGCACTTGGGATCCTTCCGGACTGGGGCACGAACCCGTGTCCCCTGCATCGGCGGGTGGACTCTCAACTACTGCGCCACCAGGGAAGCCCTGTTTTCTGTGTTTTTGATAGTAGTAGTCATCCTAATTACTGTGGAGTGGCTTCTCGTTTTAGTTCTGATTTGTATTTCCCTAATGATAAGTAATTTGAGGATGTTGATGTTGTGCTTATTGGCCATTCGTATGTCTTCTTTGGAGAGAAGTCTCTTCAAGTCCTTTACCCATCTTTGAATTGGGTTTATGTTTTTTTAAAAATATTTATTTATTTATTTGTTTATTTATTTTTGGCTGTGTTGGGTCTTAGTTGCGGCACACGAGATCTTTTTTTTTGTCGCAGCATGTGGGCTGTTCACTGTGGTGCACAAGCTTCTCTCTAGTTGTGGCACACACAGGCTTAGTAGTTGCGGTGCACAGGCTTAGTTGCCTTGTGGCATGTGGGATCTTAGTTCCCTAACCAGGGATCAAACACGTGTCCCCTGCATTGGAAGGTGGAGTCTTAACCACTGGACCACCAGGGAAGTCCCTGAACTGGGTTGTTTTTTGTTGTTGAGTTTTAGGAGTTCTCTATATATTCTGGATATTAATCCCTTATCAGATATATGATTTGCAAATATAGTCTCTCATTCTTTGGATTGCCTTTTAACCCTGTTGATAGAGTCTTTTAATGTGCAAACTTTTTTTAATTTTTAAGAAGTCCGATTTGTCTATTTTTTTCCCTTTGTTACCTGTGCTTTTGATGGCATAGCCAAGAAATCTTTGCCAAATCCAATGTTGTGAAGCTTTTGTTCTATGTTTTCTTCTAAGCGTTTTATTGTTTTAGGTCTTATGTTAGGTCTTTGATCCAGTTGAGTTAAATTTTGCATATGGTGTTAGGTAAGTATCCAACTTCATTTGTTTGCATGTGGAGATCCAGTTTTCCCAGCACCATTTGTTGAAAAAGGTGTCCCTTCCCCATTAAATGGTCTTGACACCCTTGTCAAATATCATTTGACCAAAAATGCAAGGGTTTATTTCTGGGATCTCTACTGTATTCCACTGGTCTTTCTGTCTGTCTTTATGTCAATACCATATGGTTTTGATTATGGTAGCTTCGTAGCAGGTCTTGAAATCAGAAGCGTGAGTCCTCCATTTTGTTCTTTTTCAAGATTTTTTGGGCTATTCAGGATCCCTTGAGATTCCATAAGAATTTTAGGATAGGTTTTTCCTATTTCTGCAAAAAATGTCCTTGAGATTTTGATAGGAATTGCATTGAATTTGTAGGTCACTTTGGGCAGTATTGATATTTTCACAATATTCAGTCTTCCAATCCATGAACATGGCATGTGTTTCCATTTATTTATGTCTTTAATTTCTGTGAGCAGTGTTTTATAGTTTTCACTGTACAAGTCTTTCACCTCCTTGGTTAAGTTAATTCCTATGTATTTTATTCTTTTTGATGCCATTGTAAATGGAATTGTTTTTGTAATTTCCTTTTCAGATTGTTCATTGTTAGTGTATAAAAATGCAACTGACTTTTTTGTGTGTTGACTACGTATCCTGCCACTTTGCTGAACTCATTTATTAGCTCTAACAGTTTATGTTTTTATTTTTGTGTTTTGGTGTGTGTAGAAACTTTTGAGATTTTTACACTAAAGATCATGTCACCTGCAGAGATAATTGTATTTCTTCCTTTTCCATTTGGATGTCTTTTTCCTTTTTTTTCTTACCTAATCGCTCTGGCTAGAACTTCTGTTTTGAATAGAAGTTGTAAAAATGGACATCCTTGCTGTATTTCTGATCTTAGAGGAAAGCTTTTAGTCTCTCATCATTGAGTATGATGTTTGCTGTGGGGTTTTCGTATATGACCTTTTAAAATTTTATTTATTTATTTATTTTTGGCTGCACAGGGTCTTTGTTGCTGCTCGTGGGCTTTCTCTACTTGCGGTGAGCAGGGGCAACTCTTCATGGCGGTGCGTGGGCTTCATTGAGGTGGCTCCTCTTGTTGCGGAGCACAGGCTCTAGGCATGCGGACTTCAGTAGTTGTGGCTTGCGGGCTCTAGAATGCAGCCTCGTAGTTCTGGTGCATGGGCTTAGTTGCTCCACGGCATGTGGGATGTTCCCGGCCCGGGGCTCGAACCCGTGCCTCCTGCATTGGCAGGTGTATTCTTAACCACTGCGCCACCAGGGAAGCCCTTGTTGAGTGTTTTTATCATGAAAGTGTGTTGAATTTTATCAAGTCCTTTTTCTGTATTAATTGAGATGATCATGTGAGTGTTTTTTCCCTTCATTCTGATAATGTGGTGTATTACATTGATTTATGTATGTTGAATCATCTTTGCATTGTAGGAATCCAGTGGAATCCTTGCATCCCAGTTGTCGATGGTGTATAAGCCTTTTAATATGCTGCTGAATTCTGTTTGCTAGTTTTTTTTTTTTTTTGTCTTCTTTAACATAGTATTTTTTTTTATTTAACAAATTTAATCAGTTATACATATACATATGTTCCCATATCCCCTCCCTTTTGCATCTCCCTCCCGCCCTCCCTATCCCACCCCTCCAGGCAGCCACAAAGCACCCAGCTGATCTCCCTGTGCTATGCGGCTGCTTCCCACTAGCTATCTACCTTACGTTTGGTAGTGTATATATGTCCATGCCGCTCTTTCGCTTTGTCACAGCTTACCCTTCCCCCTCCCCATATCCTCAAGTCCATTCTCTAGTAGATCTGTGTCTTTATTCCTGTCTTACCCCTATGTTCTTCATGACATTTTTTTCCTTAAATTCCATATATATGTGTCAGCATACAGTATTTGTCTTTCTGTTTGCTAGTTTTTTGTTGAGGATGTTAATAAGGAATATTAGTCTTTAGCTTTCCTTTCTTATAATGTCTTTGGTATCAGAATAACTGTGGCCTCATAGAATGAGTTAGGAAGTGTTCTCTTCAATTTTTTGGAAAAGTTTGAGAAGAATTGATACTAGTTCTTCTTTAATTGTTTGGTAGAATTCACCAGGGAAGCCATCAGATCCAGGGCTTTTCTTTATTGGGAGATTTTTTTTTTTTTTTTTTTTTTTTTTTTTTTTTTTTTTTGTGGTACGCGGGCCTCTCACTGTTGTGGCCTCTCCCATTGTGGAGCACAGGCTCTGGATGTGCAGGCTCAGCAGCCATGGCTCACGGGCCCAGATGCTCCATGGCATGTGGGATCTTCCCGGACCGGGGCATGAACCCGCGTCCCCTGCATTGGCAGGCGGACTCTCAACCACTGCGCCACCAGGGAAGCCCGGGAGATTTTTGATTACTGTTCTCCTTACCAGATACAGGTCTATTCAGATTTTCTATTTCTTTGTGATTTAGTTTTGGTATATTTTTGTTTCTAGGACTTTATCCATTTCATCTGCGTTATCCAATTTGTTGGCATAAGTTCATAGTACTCTCTTACAGTCCTTTTCCTTTCTGTAGAATAAGTAGTGATGTGCCCACTTTCATTTCTGATTTTAGTAATTTGAGTCTTCTATCTTTTTTTCATAGTCTGTCTAGTAAAGAATGTCAATTTTGTTGATCATTTCAAAGAAACAACTTTGGTTTCATTGATGTTTTTCTCTATTGTTTTTCTGTTTTCTATTCCATTTCTCTCTGCTCTAGTCTTTATTGTTTCCTTCCTTCTGGTAGCTTTGGGTTTAGTTTGCTCTTCTTTTTCTTGTTCCTTAAGTTTTAAAGTTATGTTGTTGATTTAAAATCTTTCTTTCTTTCTTCTTTCTGTTTTTTGGCCACGCCATGTGGCTTGCAGGATCTTAGTTCCGTGACTAGGGATTGAACCCAGGCCATGGAACTGAAAGCGCTGAGTCCTAAGCATTGGGCTGCCAGGGAGCTCTCTCTTGTTTTTTAACGGGAATGTTTATAACTGTAATGTTCCCCCTTATTTCTACTTTCACTGCATCCCATGAGTTTTGGTGTGGTTTGTTTTCATTTGTCATTCAGTATTTTCTAATTTTCCTTGTGGTTTCTTCTTTGATCTATTGGTTGTTTAAAAGTGTGTTGTTTAATTTCCACAGTTTCTTCCAGTTTTCCTTCAGTTGTTGATTTTTAATTTCATCCTGTTGCAGACAGAGAAGGTACTTTGTATCACATCTATCTTTTTAAACCTATTGAGACTTAATTTGTGGCCTAATGTATGCTGTCTTGGAAAATATCCCATGTGCACTTGAGAAGAATGTGTATGATATTGTTGTTGGGTGGAGTGTTCTGTGTATGTCTGCTAGATCTAGTTGCTCTATTGTGTTGTTTAAATCCTTTATTTCCTTGATTATCTCTGTCTAATTGTTCTATCCATTATTATGAGTGGGTTATTGAAGTTTCCAACTATTATTGTGGAACTGTCTATTTCTACCTTCAATTCTGTCAACTTTTGCTTCATATATTTTGATGGTCATTAGGTGTATAAATGTTTATAATTATCTCTTGTATTAAACCTTTTATTTTTCTTTTGTATTTTTGTGGGGGATTTTTTTTTTTTTTTTTTTTTTTTTTTTGCGGTACGCGGGCCTCTCGCTGTTGTGGTCTCTCCCGTTGCGGAGCACAGGCTCCGGACGCGCAGGCCCAGCGGCCATGGCTCACGGGCCCAGCCGCTCCGCGGCACGTGGGATCTTCCCGGACCGGGGCACGAACCCGCGTCCCCTGCATCGGCAGGCGGACTCCCAACCACTGCGCCACCAGGGAAGCCCTGTGGGGGATTTTTTTTGGTGTTTAGTTGTGTTTTTATAGTGAGATGTCTAAATTTCTTTCTCATTTCCTTTTGTATATTTTCTATAGCTATTTTCTTAGTTACCATGGGTATTATGTTTAACATGCTAAAGTTATAACACCATAATTTGAATTTATACTAGCTTAACTTCAGTAACATCAAAACTGTGCTCCTTTACAGGTCCGTCCTTACCTCTTGGTCGCTGATGTCACAAAATCACACCTTAATACATTGTGTGCCCCAAAGCATACACTAATAATTATTTTAAATGCATTAGTCTCTTAAATTATGTGAAAACAAGATTTGGAGTTACAAACCAACGTAACAATAATACTAGTTTTTAGATTAACAATTGTTTCTTTTCTTTAAATGTATTAGTCTCTTAGATCTTATAGAAAACAAAAAATAAGTTATAAATCATTATTACAATAATGCTAGTTTTTGTAATTACCCATATATTTACCATTATTGAAATCTTTACTTCTCTATATGGGTTCGAGTTACTGTCTGTGTCCTTTCATTTCGCCTTGAAAGGACTCCCTTGGTTGCAGGGGAGGTCTAGTGGTAATGTACTCTCTCAGCTTTTGTTTATCTGGGAATGTATTAATTTCTCCCTCTCTTTTGAAGGACAGCTTTGCTGGATATAGGATTCTTGGTTGATAGCTTTTTATTTTAGCTCTTTGACTATATTGGCCCACAGACTTCTGGCCTCCAAAGTTTCTGATGAGAAATCTGCTTATAATCTTACTGAGGTTTTCTTGTATGTGATGAGTCATTTTTCTCTTGCTGCTTTCAAGATTCTCTCCTTGTCTTTTGACATTTAAAAGTTTGATTATAAAGTATGTCTATGTTGGTCACTTTGAGTTTGTCTCACTTGGAGTTTGTTAAGCTTCTTTTTTGTTTATATTCATGTGTTTCATCAAATTTGGGAAGTTTTCAGCCATTATTTCTTCAAATATTTTCTCACTTCTCCTTCTGAGAGCTCACAATACATATTTTGGTCTTCTTGATGGTGTCCCACAGCTCAGTCTCTGTTCACTTTTCTTCAATCTGTTTTCTTTCTGTTCTCAGACTTGATAATTTACATGTTGTGTCTTAAAGTTTGCAGATTCTTTCTTCTGTTCAAGTTTGCCTTTAAGTCCCCTAGTGAATTTTTCATTTCAGTTATTGTACTTTTCAGCTCCAGAATTTCTTTTTGGTTTCTTTTTAGGTTTTCTATTTCTTTATTCATATTTCCATTTTATTTAGACATTGTTTTCTTGACTTTCTCCCCATCTTCCTTTCGTTCCTTGAGTATCTATTAAACAGTTGTTTTAACATTTTTGTCTAGAATATCTGCTGTCTGGTATTTTTTAGGAACAGTTTCTGTTGGTTTATTTTATTTTATTTTATTTTTTGAAATGGCCATACTTTCCTCTTGCTTTGTATGCCTTGTGATCTTTTGTTGAAAACTGGACATTTGATTCTAATAATGTGGTAACTCTGGAAATCAGATTCTCTTTCTTCCCAGAATTTGATGCTTTCTTATTATGATTTTTTTTTTTTTGCGGTGCGCGGGCCTCTCACTGTTGTGGCCTCTCCCGCTGTGGAGCACAGGCTCCGGACGCGCAGGCCCAGCGGCCATGGCTCACAGGCCCAGCCGCTCCACGGCATGCGGGATCTTCCCGGACCAGGGCACGAACCCGTGTCCCCTGCATCGGCAGGTGGACTCCCAACCACTGCGCCACCAGGGAAGCCCGTGATTTTTGTTTTTTTGACTGTTGTAGGCTGTCTCTGTGCTGAAGGTCAACCTGAGGTATAAACTTTAGGTCTCTTCAAGTCTTTTCCTGAGTCTTCCTCTGGGCATGTTAAGTCACTTTCTAATTTTTCCCTGTATATGCAGTGGTTTTTGAATGTACTAGTGTTTAGTGTCTGGCTCCCAAACGGGGGAAAAAGGAAAATGAAGGGGGCATAAAAAGGCACTGGTTCTTTAAGTCCCCCAGAAGTCACTTCAGCTAGAGGGGGAGGGACTTGCAACAATGAGAGGAGGTGTAACAACTGTGTCTGTCTGCCTCTTTGTCTCCACCTGTGTGATCAGAAAACAGCAATCAGTGATCAGAGCACAGATCCCCAGTGTTTGGAAGACAGGGTTGTTTTTGCCCACTTGGCTCTCACAACCTGCATGTGTGTTGCTCCAGGAACATGTACACAGTTGGGTGATAACTGCCATGTAACTGAGGGTGGTGGATGGATAGCTGCTGCTATACTAAGAAATGCAATTGATCATAATTAACCACAATTAACCTCCAAAGTCTGCCCCTGGAAGTTGCAAGCTTTCAATAGATTCCAGTATTCCAAAATAGTTACATCAGACAGATTCTGCCAGTGCAATTGTTGTCCAGGTGGGGAGACAGAGTCCTAGTACTTCCTACTTTACCATCTTCCCAGAATCCTCTTCTGTAAGGTGATTTTTTTTTTTTTTTTTTGTGGTATGCGGGCCTCTCACTGTTGTGGCCTCTCCCGTTGCAGAGCACAGGCTCCGGATGCGCAGGCTCAGCGGCCATGGCTCACGGGCCCAGCCACTCCGCGGCATGTGGGATCTTCCCAGACCGGGGCACGAACCCGTGTCCCCTGCATTGGCAGGTGGACTCTCAACCACTGCACCACCAAAGAAGCCCTGTGAAGTGATTTTTTTAAGACCACAGGAATATCCTGTTTTTGAATAATCTCTTACCCAGTGGTTTTAACATACATTTATGATTCTTGGCTGTATCAATTATCACACTGCTGTTTGTAAAATGAAATATGTTTCTAATTGCTTCATTCTAGGCTGTAATTATTTTGAGATTTTTCTGTCTAAAACTACCTTTATCCTCACAGTTGTTGAAACATTGATTGGATCTCGAATTTTAGGTTTGAAATAATTTTCCTTCAGAATTTTGAAGGCATTGTTTCACTATCTTCAGGCTTCCACTGTTTTTGTTGGTAAGTCTGAAGGGCATTCTGATTCTTGCTCCTTTGTATGTGGCCTTTCTTTCCTCTCTGGAGGCTTATAGGATCTTCTCTTTGTCTTCAGTTTTTTTTTGTTTTTGTTTTTTTCAGTACGCGGGCCTCTCACTGTTGTGGCCTCTCCTGTTGCGGGGCACAGGCTCCGGATGCGCAGGCTCAGCGGCCATGGCTCATGGGCCCAGCTGCTCCACGGCATGTGGGATCTTCCCGGACCGGGACATGAACCCGTGTCCCCTCCATCGGCAGGCAGACTCTCAACCACTGCACCACCAGGGAAGCCCATTTCTTTTCATTTTTTTTTCTTTATTCTGTTCTGTGGCAGTGAATTCCACCATTCTGTCTTCCAGGTTACTTATCCATTCTTCTGCCTCAGTTATGCTGCTATTGATTCCTTCTAGTGTATTTTTCATTTCAATTATTGTATTGTTTATCTCTTTGTTTGTTTTTTAATTCTTCTAGGTGTTTGTTCTTTAAATCTTCTAGGTCTTTGTTAAACATTTCTTGCGTCTTCTTGGTCTTTGTCTCCATTCTTTTTCCGAGGTCCTGGATCATCTTCACTATCATTATTCTGAATTCTTTTTCTGGAAGGTTGCCTATCTCCACTTCATTTAGTTTTTCTGGGGTTTTATCTTGTTCCTTCATCTGGTACATAGTCCTCTGCCTTTTCATTTTGTTTGTCTTTCCGTGAATGTGGTTTTTGTTCCACAGGCTGCAGGATTGTAGTTCTTCTTGCTTCTGCTGGTGGATGAGGCTGTTTCCATCCTTTTGTCTTTTTATTCTGATTTATGATAGATTTTTCTTAACTTTATCTTCTAACTCTGTTTTGAGTGTTTTCATTGATGTGATTGTATTTTTTTTTTTTTTTTTTTTTTTTTTGCGGTACGCGGGCCTCTCACTGTCGTGGCCTCTCCCGTTGCGGAGCACAGGATCCAGACGCGCAGGCTCAGCGGCCATGGCTCACGGGCCCAGCCGCTCCGCGGCATGTGGGATCCTCCCCGACCGGGGCACGAACCCGTGTCCCCTGCATCGGCAGGCGGACTCTCAACCACTGTGCCACCAGGGAAACCCTGTGATTGTATTTTTAACTTTTGAGAACTCTTTCTTTTCTTTAAATGTTTCTCTTTAAAATATCCCATTGTGTTTCATGTAAGTAATATCTTCTCTTAGTTCTCTCAGGATAATGATAGTCTTTTAAAATCAAAATTTTTAATTTTTTTTGAATTTTTTTTTTTTTTTTTTTTTTGTGGTATGCGGGCCTCTCACTGCTGTGGCCTCTCCCGTTGCGGAGCACAGGCTCCGGACGCGCAGGCTCAGCAGCCATGGCTCACGGGCCCAGCCGCTCCGCGGCACATGGGATCCTCCCAGACCGGGGCACGAACCCGTATCCCCTGCATCGGCAGGCGGACTCTCAACCACTGCGCCACCAGGGAGGCCCTTTTTTTTGAATTTTGAAGTGACTTTAGACTTACAGGAAAGTTGCAAAGAGAGTACATAAGAGTACATAAGTTTCCTGCATACCCTTCACTAGGCTTCCCTTAATGTTAATATCTTATATAGTTGCAGTACTTTTGTCAATACCAAGAAGTTAACATTTGTTCAGTACTATTAATTAAACTATAGACTTTACTCAGGTTTCCCCAGTTTTTTTTAAAACTGATGTTTTTTTTTAATTGTTGTTGTTGTTGTTCCAGGATCTAATCCAAGAAACTGCATTGCATTTAGTGATGATGTCTCCTTAGTCTCCCCTGATCTGTGACAGTTTCTTAGTCTTTTTTTTTTTTTTTGCAGTATGCGGGCCTCTCACTGCTGTGGCCTCTCCCGCTGCGGAGCACAGGCTCTGGACGCGCAGGCTCAGCGGCCATGGCTCATGGGCCCAGCCGCTCCGCGGCATGTGGGATCTTCCCGGACCGGGGCACGAACCCGTGTCCCCTGCATCGGCAGGCGGACTCTCAACCACTGCGCCACCAGGGAAGCCCTAGTCTTTTTTTTTTTAATGACCTTGACAGTTTTGAAGGGGACTGTTCAAGTGTTTTGTAGAATGTCCTTTAATTCACATTTGTCTGATGTTTTCTCATGATTATACTAGGGTTATGTGTTTCGGGGGAAAATACCACAGAAGTCAGGTTGCCCTCCTCCCCTCCCCTCCCCCTAATTTTAAATTTTTTTTTTTGGCATAATCTCTTCAAGTTGCATTTTTTTCTACAGGTAGTCATTACTTTTTAAAAATTCTTTCATGTTGGAGGTTTTTCTCAGACATCTAGTAATCCTTAATTGACTGCTACAATTTAAGAGAGAGGATTGAAAAACTGATTCAAGATTATGAAAATATAAATGAGGCTTGTTGACTATTAATTTCACTGTGAGTGATCTGATTGGGCATCTTAATTTGGAATCTCTAATGTTCTACTTGAGGTGTTTTTTCGTTGGTCTGGTTAGATTCTGCAAAGAAGGATCCTTCAGTTTCCCTCCTGGAGGGTGAAAATTAGGGAAAGAAGGCTGGGAGGTCTTACTCAGTATGTTTACTTAATCTCTCCATTTTCAATATGGTGCCCTCCCCTTTACTGTTGCTGGCATCCCTCAGCCTAGAAACCCTCCATTTAACCCTCTCTAGAGTATAAATCTTCAGTCTCTTAACAAGATGGTAGAGCAGCAGGCACCTGGCTTTTTACAGCTGGGAAGAAAATCTAAGGATCTGAAGCTTCTGAAACGGAATTTCAGCCAGTCCTCTTCATAGTTCCATCTTTCACTTCCACTTCCTGGACATTTTGGAGATTCTATGATGTAAATTTTATTTATTATAAGTTTACCACAGATGACTCATGATTTAGTTTTCTTCGGTTTGTGTAGTCATTTATCACTCTTCCATCTGCCTTCTAAGAAAATTATCTTGCTATTGTCTCCCCTGACTTTTTTGGGGGGAGGTGGGAAGGAGTGTCTTTCTATGGCTTATGGCTTTAAAAAAATTCCTTGACTGTTGTTTTAGTGGGATTTCAGGCAGGAGCAAAAGTGGATATGTGTTCAACCTACCATCCTTATCCAAAATTTTGGCAAGACTTCATTAAAGTTTTCTTGAAAGGTGAGAAGTTTGTACCAGCTTCCTCCTTGATAAATATTCTATATCCCTGGACTGAGAAATGAGGAATAGGACAGATAAGTACAGCATGTTATTTTCTCTGACTATTATACCCTAAAGAAATACGTTGCTGTTTGTTTTTTTTTTTTCCTTTTTGCCACCCCGTGTAGTTCCCTGAGCAGGGATTGAAGATTGAATCCAGGCCCTGGCAGCGGAAGCACAGAGTTCTAACCACTGGACCACTGGGGAATTCCCTCTACCATCTAGGTCTTTAAAAAAATTTATTTATTTATTTTGGCTGTGCTGGGCCTTAGTTGTGGCAGGCAGGATCTTCATTGTGGCATGTGGGATATTTAGTTGCAGCATGTGGGATCATTTAGTTGCAGCATGTGGACTTCTTAGCTGCGGCATGCAGGCTTCTTAGTTGCGGCATGCATGCAGGATCTAGTTCCCTGACCAGGGATAGAACCCGGGCCCCTTGCAATGGGAGTGCAGAATCTTACCCACTGCACCACCAGTGAAGTCCCCATCTAGGTCTTTATTCAGTGTTTTCTTCTACATGGAATGCTCCTTCCTCTCCCTCCTTGCTTTCCTCTCCCTCCTTGCTTTTCTCCCTAGTTCTCCATTGCTAATGCCTTCCCACTCCAAGCAGTCTTCTTTGATCTTTGTCCTCACCATTACCACCTCCAAGTTTGGATAATGTACCCTTCTTTTATGTTTCTACACCTAGCAATTATTATACTACTGTAATTGTTTATTTAAGTGTCCACAGCCACTTAGCCAGGGACCAAATCTTATTTATCTTTGAATATACATTATTTATCTCACAAGTTGGAACACAAGTCCTTGTCATTTTAAAATTCAAAACTTGCAGGAAAATAAAATATGGCTTAAAAAAACTGTATAATTCTCTTATGGATACTGAATTAATACCAAAATCCATTTAAGAGTTCATCAATAAAATGACAAAAATGAAGAGGAAAAGTCAGTGATTCTTTTTGAATAAATTTCAGTGAAGTTACTGTGGCTTAAAGAGCAAGGATATGTTGTGTTAGGTTGGATACTTTTATCAGTGTCTATGAAGACTAATTGCTGCCTCTTTAATTAGAATTGCTTGGAAAATACCATGTCATTTGAATTCAAGGAGAACATGACTAAGTTTGGTAAAATCTGTTCTATTTTATTTAGAGAAATATCTAAATAAATAAGTGCATTATCTATAATTAGCTTTACCTCATTTTTCAGGAACATGGAAAGCCTTCTGCAGATATTTTCAAGAGTCCCCAAATAAAAGTTCAAGAACATATACAGTTGATCTTTGAGTAACAGGGGTTTGAACTGCATGGGTCCACTTACACGTGGATATTTTTTTCAATAGTAAATACTGCAATTACTACAAGAACCAAGGTTGGTCACATCTTTGGATGCTGAATCTTGAATTTGAAGGAACCACGTATACGGAGGGCCCACTCTAAGTTATACACAGCTTTTTGACTGTGTGGAGGGTCAGCACCCCTAACTACTGCTGTTGTTCAAGGGTCAATTATATGTATTTTTAAATAAAAGAAAATTTGACATTGGCAACATTTGGTATAATGAAGGAAATGTTTATTTGGCTAAGCAGAGTATATCCTACAACTGGATCTGTGGAAAGGCCTTCTTTTGGAGGTGATAAGACAGCAGCTATATGAGCCTTCCCCAGGGGTCAATTCCATTATTTGTCCACTTAGAGGAAAAGTCTTAGCCTAATTCATGGCAAGGCTTTAGGAATACCAAACTTGTATGCAAGCAAAATTTTTGTGAGGGTACATTTTTGTCAGGAAAGTGTCCATAGCTTTTATTAGATTTCTAGTAGTGTCTTGACCTAAGAAAATTTAAGAGCCATTGGTTTAGGTACTTAACTCACTGTGCTTGTTTGAGGGCATAAAGTAGAGGGGGCAGAAGAGTGAGGATTAATTGTGGCTTTAAGACTTAACTCTCTGGGACTCCCCTGGCCGTCCAGTGGTTAAGACTCCGAGCTCCCAATGCAGGGGGACATGGGTTCAATCTCTGGTTGGGGAACTAAGATCCCACATGCTGCATGGAACAACCAAAAAAAAAAAACCCAAATACACACACACACACACACACACACACACACAAAAGACAACATTTTGGTATATGTATAACTGATTCACTTTGCTATACACCTGAAACTAGCACAACATGTAAATCAACTATACTCCAATAAAAATTTTTAAAAAATACTTAACTTTTTGGACACAACTCATAATAAGATGACATTAATGTCTGACATATATATATATATATATAACTGATACAGAATTTTACAAAACAGTATTTATCCTTATGATGTATGGTGAACTCTTAACATTTTCTATTCTATTGAATATTTAATTTTTAAAATGTTGGTTATAACCCATTAACTTAATTTCTTAGTATTCTGATTATTGGTAACCCATAGTTTGAAAAGCACTGGTTTAGTGCTTGTAAAACCCTTTCCTATACTCTCAGACCTCACAGCAGTCCCATGAGGTACATATGACCTCTTTTTATTTTTACAGATGAGGTGACTCAGAGATGGTAAGTGACTTGTTCAA
Organism: Hyperoodon ampullatus; assembly: GCF_949752795.1. Lineage (NCBI taxonomy): Eukaryota > Metazoa > Chordata > Mammalia > Artiodactyla > Ziphiidae > Hyperoodon > Hyperoodon ampullatus. The sequence continues at coordinate 51,682,533 of NC_136932.1, forward strand.
GTTTGCACTGCCAGTAACGTGTCAGAGTCAGAGTGTGATCTTGGTCCTAGGTTTTGACTCCAGCTCCCCTGACACCTTTTGTTACATCCCATCCAAACTACATACTTTTCCCTTCCTCTTCTCACTCCCTTCTCTACCACAATTGTAGGGAATAGTATTAGCTCAGACTACACAATTGAGTACATCCTAATTTGGCAGTTGGCATACCTGCACTGTCCCCAGTCCTGTTGCTTGTCGTTTGGGGTCCTCTCTTAGAAGTTCTGGATTTCCCTGTCAGTGTAAAGAAGTTCTTTCCTTCTTTATTCTTCTCCACCCTAGACCAGTGGTTTTCAAGCCTGGATGTAATCAACTGTGGAACTTAATATTCAAATATCTGGGTCTCCAGCAGGGATTCTTTTTTTTTTTTTTTTGGCTGCATTGGTTCTTCGTTGCTGTGGGTGGGCTTTCTCTAGTTGCGGTGAGCGGAGGCTACTCTTCATTGCGGTGTGCGGGCTTCTCATTGGGGTGGCTTCTCTTGTTGTGGAGCACGGGCTCTAGGCGCGTGGGCTCAGTAGTTGTGACTCAGGGGCTCTAGAGCTCAAGGCTCAGTAGTTGTGGCGCACGGGCTTAGTTGCTCCGCGGCATGTGGGATCTTCCTGGACCAGGGCTCAAACCCATGTCCCCTGCATTGGCAGGCGGATTCTTAACCACTGCGCCACCAGGGAAGCCTTCAAGCAGGGATTCTGATTCAGAAGATCTGGAATGGAGTTTAGACATTTTTTTAAATAATTTTTTTATTGAAGTATAGTTGATGTACAGTATTGTATGTTACAGGTGTACAATATAGTGATTTACAATTTTTAAAGGTTATACTCCATTTATAGTTACTATAAAATATTGGCTAGGGACTTCCTTGACGCAGTGGTTAAGAATCCGCCTGCCAATGTAGGGAACATGGGTTTGAGCCCTGGTCCGGGAAGATCCCACATGCCGCGGAGCAACTAAGCCCGTGTGCCACAACTACTGAGCCTGCATTCTAGAGCCCGTGAGCCACAACTACCGCAGCCCGCGTGCCTAGAGCCTGTGCTCCGCAACAAAGAGAAGCCACCGCAATGAGAAGCACGCACACTGCAACAAAGAGTAGACCCCACTCGCCACAACTAGAGAAGGCCTGCGCACAGCAACAAAGACCCAACGCAGCCAAAAAATAAAAAGTATATATATTGGCTATATTTCCTGTGTTGTACAATATATCCTTGTAGCTTATTTTATACATAACAGTTTGTACCTCTTAATCCCCTACCCCATTATTGCCCTCCCCCTTCCCTCTCCCCACTGGTAAGCAGTAGTTTCTTCTTGCTATCTGTGAGTCTGCTTCTTTTTTGTTATATTCACTAGTTTGTTGTATTTTTTAGATTCCGCATATAAGTGATATCATACAGTATTTGTCTTTCTCTGTCTGACTTATTTCACTAAGCATAATACCTTCCAAATCCATCCGTGTTGTTGCAAATGGTGAAATTTCATTCTGTTTTTAATGGCTGAGTAGTATTCCATTGTATGTATACACCACATCTTCTTTATCCATTCATGTGTTTTTAAAAAGCTCCACAGGTAATTGTTATACGTAGTCAAAGTAGAGAAATTCTACCCCGAATACATTATAATTGTTGGGCATAGAAGGAAAACCAGGATTTGGGAAGTAGCTAGAGATTCTTTGGTTCCTTAGAGTTTAGGGACTTAATAATGAGAGACCTGTCCTCTCCTTGGCTCCCAACCTTTGTGGGTGGGTATAAACATTTGGAAACATGCTTAGAGCCTGACTGAGTTGTTGAGAATCTAGTGGTTCTCTTCTCCCCACTGCCTACTTTTTGATGAAATATTGGAAATCATAGGGTCAGAATGTGTCCGTCAAAGTATACAATTGGAAAAGGCACCTTGTGAAATGGTAAGCTTGGATTATTGTTTAATACTTTTCATGAATAGTAAAGTCTTTGAATGTGTAATGCTTTTGATTTACAGATTTAAACCAATAGTTAAACAACTGAACTTTACACTTCAAGTTAAATAGTATATTTGACCACAGAAATGATACTTTGACTAGTTTTGTACTGTGATGAGCAAAATGGGAATTGATAAAATTTGGGTTTCTTAAAAAAAACATTTCAAATCTCTCTCTTTCTCTCTTTAGTTCTTTTTGGAGGTGGATATCTGCTCAGACAATAAGAATTTTAAGAGGTCAGTTACAAATAATGCTTCTTCATGTTTACAGTGTGATAAAAATTTTATGTTCATGTGCTAAAATATAAAACTGTAGGCTTTTATGTTAAAAGTTGCCTTCTGCAAAAGAATATAGGCAGACTGTAGGTGGAAGGTGGGTTACCTGAAGTGGTTGAGACTGACAGTGGTAGTAATCCACCACCTTTTCTCTTCAATTCAGGCCTGGAATCAGTGGAAATGGGACGGGCTGTGGAGTAGCTTCTAGAGTGTCTGGACAGCTTCTCAGTGATTTTCCATACACGACCTCTCTTTTCTGTGGTTTGTAGGCTTGTGCCTGGGAATACCACTCAGTGGAGCTGCCGGTTGGTGGACAGGCTCTTTAGCTGTTGCACTTTGCTGCTTTCAGTCTCTGGAACCTATAGGTTCCTTCATGTTCTTCTTGGCTAGGAAAGAAAAATTTGAAGTTGACCTTATGGAACCTTTCATTTATTCGTTAATCCTTTTTCTTTTCCCATGGAAGAAAGGAGAATTGCTCCTTTCTCAGTGAGTTCTATTTTTTTGTGTAGTTATCTAATTTTGCTTAGACTATAAACTAGAATCTGTCCCTGAGTGCCTTATTTCTCTTGTGAAGAAGGCAGCTATTATTTTCTGTTAGTTGAGATGAAATTTGGAAAAAATTTTTTTAATCTATTATTTTTAAGCTTGATTATTCACTGCTCTAAAATGAGAAAGAAGTAGCCTTTTCACTGCTGTACTTTTTGGTGTTCTTCAGAGTGGTAAATCTGTTAGAACTTTTCCCTCCCTACCTCCTTCTCTCCCTTTTTTCCTTCCGTCCTTTTTTTCTCTTTTTAATGATTTGGTTTTTTTGAAGGTTCTGGAAATGAGCCTCTTTATAAAATTTGGAGACGTTAAAAAAATTTTTTTTAAAGAAACCTAATATTCCAAGGGAGAAATGTGTAGTGATTTATTTATTTAATTTAATTTATTTTTTTGGCCACACCGTGCGGCATGCGGAATCTTAGTTGCCCCACCAGGGATCAAACTGGGGCCCCCCCACCCCGCAGTGGAAGTGTGGAGTCTTAACCACTGGACCGCCCCGAAGTCCCCTGTATGATGAATTTAGACGTCAATTTTTTCCTTTCACATGATACTTTTATATTTGATTCTGTTTTTTTTTTTTTTTTTTTTTTTTTTTTTTTTTTGCCGTACACGGACCTCTCACTGTTGTGGCCTCTCCCGTTGCGGAGCACAGGCTCCGGACACGCAGGCTCAGCGGCCATGGCTCACGGGCCCAGCTGCTCCACGGCATGTGGGATCTTTCCCGACTGGGGCACGAACCTGTGTCCCCTGCATCGGCAGGCGGACTCTCAACCACTGCGCCACCAGGGAAGCCCCAATTCTGGTTTTAAAAATGAAAGTTAGCCTAAGGAATCTCCAACTGGCTTTTAGGAAATGTCTATAGGTATTTTTAGCATTCCTGGCAATTTGTTATTACTGTTTCATTCTTCTAGCACAGTGGTTCTCAAATTTCAGGACTTGTTAAAATATAGATTACTGTGCCCCAACCTGTAGGTTCCAGTACAGTTCGCTAGTCTGCGGTAGAGCCCAGGTGATGTGGTTGCTGTGGTCCGGCAACCACACTTTGCGAACCACTGCTCTAGGGTTTACAGATTCTGTTGTGTTTTTGTAAACGAATAAGCTCTGATTCATAAATTACACCGAAATAATGGCGCACGTGTCGTTTTTAACATATTTAATGATGATTCTCAAATATTTTAAAATCTTGATGTTTTATTATCTAATGTCAAAGAACACTACTGTTTACTTTTATACATCAAAGTGGTTTACAGCATATACAATTATTAATAATAAGTTTATTATTTATTTATAACCTTCTCTGAGGGCACTTCAATATCAGGACTGTGAATCATTACTCTGAATTAAAATCGTTGGTCAGGCTACAAGCTGTTTAACACTACTTTGATGTGTAGTTTTGACTTTTAAATAGCATTTTTGAAATGACAGAATAAATATTGTTTCATTTAGTTTGGGTTTTTATTGTTGTTGTGAGCTTTGAACTATGTTTTGGTCTTTGTTAATTAGTTTGCTAGTGGTTGACAACATCTAATCCTGACTAGTAAGGCCCTGTATCTAGAAAACTGGTACTTAATTGAGATAACACCTCCATAATTTTAATTATAGATTTTAAATTTGATAGTAGATTCACTTTCTCCCTATCAATGTCAGCAATTAGCATATTAGAGTCCAAAACAGACATTTTGGGGTGAATTTTTTTCTTAAGTTTTTAAAAGATAATTAATTAATTAATTAATTAATTAGGTTATGCCAGGTCTTAGTTGTGGCCCATGGGCTCCTTAGTTGTGGCATGCAACCTCTTAGTTGTGGCATGTGTGTGGGATCTAATTCCCTGACCAGGGATCGAACCTGTGCCCCCTGCACTGGGAGCACGGAGTCTTAACCACTGCGCCACCAGCAAAATCCCTGGGGTGAATTTTTAACAGATGTGATTTAAGAAAAAACTCATGGGGAGAAGTAAAGATTTTTTTTAATTAAAAAATACTCATCTGGAGTTTGTTTTAAAGCAAGCTGTGTATGTGTGTAATATATGTATACACGCATTTAGTTTGCCTTATATATGTATGTACATATGTAAATGTACTTCATGTGTGTATATTTATATGTATATACACTTATGTAAAATTCATAGCCTCTCATAGTATAGTGTTTGGAACCAGATGATAGTTATGTAAACACCAAGTTTCAAATGACCACCGCTCTCCCCAAACCCTTACCCTGCATTCTCCCCAATACTAACAACTGAAATCACAGTATCATAACCAGCAGCTTTCACCTACTACAGAGATTTCTCCACTGATCATTATTATCTCTTGGACTTCACTAAATTGATAGATATTGGGAATGGCTTATAGTTTTTAGAGAGAACGTTCTTTGAGGAAAAGGGAACTGATTTTAATTTTTTAGGCATAGTTCCCATGATCTGGGTTTTCTTTTCTTTTAGAAAGCAAAGGCCTTGAAAAAGAATAGCCAAGTAAACTAGTTCTTAAACTCTGCCTTGCTTCCAAGTGCTAGCTGTGGCGTACTAGGTCTAACCTGTGACTTTCCTCAGATACAGGTTATTAACCATAACCTGCTTTTCTCACTTACCCTTCATCTTCTCCATAGCTCTGAGAGATCATTTTGAAGGAATAATGGATGAACCTTCTTCCTTGGCCAAACCTGTGGAGCTCAACCAGCACTCCCGATTCATAATTGGTTCCGTGTCTGAAGATAACTCAGAGGATGAGATTAGCAACCTGGTGAAGCTGGACCTACTGGAGGAGAAGGAGGGCTCTCTGTCACCAGCCTCTGTCTGCTCAGATACGCTCTCTGACTTGGGGATCTCTAGCCTACAGGATGGCTTGGCCTTACACATGAGGTAAGTCAGAGAAGTTTAATGTTTTACTTATTTAATCTGTCCTGTTGGTTTCATTGATCTTGTTCTGAAAAGAGCAAGAATAATTTGAGCCAAGATTTTTTCACCTTTTTCTGTATCATTGGACTTTTTTTTTTTTATTGGATTTTTTGATAAGTGGGAAATGATGTATTTTGCCTGGAGTGCAGGTTTTGAAAGTGTCTTTCCCTAAATGTTCCTCTAAACTTTCTCCCGTTACTCCCACATGCTAGGTCTTTTAGTGAGACCTAGCAAGTAAGAGTGAGGAATTTCAGTCTCCGTACTACTTTGACTAACACTGTTATAACTGTCTGATGATTGATAGGACTTTTGCAGGGGTGGGCAAATTTGTAGTAATCTTTCTTTGAACTGCTTTATCATGTCAGAAAGTTATATTCTAATTCTGGCAGGGCCAGTCTTTATTGAGGAACAAGGGGTTGTTGTAGAGCTCTCCTTTTTCTCTAGAAACACGATTCTCTACATGTAATTGAGAATGTCAGTAAATAGTAACACTAGATTATTCTTATTTATTGATGTTTGATTGTACAACCAGTGTGTGAACTTTTGGTCATTTGCTTTGCATTTCTTGGATTGAAAAGTCTGAATTAGTGGTTCTTGGTTTTTACTGTACATCAGAATCGCTTGGGGGACCTTAAGAAATGAGCCCCATCCCCAGAAATTCTGATTCAGGTGATACTGGCCTGGCTTGGAGCTGGGGCATTTTTTTTTAAAGCTATTTGAGTGAGTCTAATATACAGCCAGGGTTGAGATTATTGGTTAGCCTAGATAAACATAAATTAGGGTGACTATTGCTGCTGTTACTATCTTGGTGCTTCTATAATTAATGGATCATAAAATAATTCAGCTCCTTTTTATACACTCAAGATATAGATTCTGTAGTAAAATCCTCTACTGGGTCTGGCTGAATGCGACTGTCCTGCCTTATGGTTATCCCTGGGGATTTGGGGTCCTTGCTTCTGAAACATGAAGCAGTGAGTGTCAGTCGTCACCCCTGTTTGGCTACGTGGAGGTTGAAAGAAAAGAGTTAAGCAAGTTAATTATGTTTTACTTTTCCTAGAACTGCAATGAACCAGTGAGATAATTTAGCCTAATGCATTTTATTTAAGTAGATGAGAAAACTGAGGTCTAAAGAGGGAAAATAACTTGCCTAAAGGTAAATAGCTAGAAGACTGGAATTCAAAGTTAGATGCCCAGATTCCACTGAAGTAACTTTTCTCCCCTATTTCCTTGACCATACAAGTGTTTTAATTATATAACTAGTGCAGACAAAGTTGGGTTTTAGGAGTTAGTGAATAAAGTATTATATCTAATCTCTGGGCTAAAAAGAGGAATAGAAGTCAGTATTTAGTAGCAAGGAAAAGAGGTCAGGTTTTTATCTTTATGTAAACATTTTTTCTTACTTAATAGTTCACTTAATGGTTGGCCTGAAGGCTAATACTGGGGGCAGTATCCCTGAGGTCATTTGTAAATGAGTGGGGGTTGTGACTGGTGGGATTACTTGCATTGAGAAGGCCGGGGACCAAAGATTCTAAACCTTCTGCAATGTACTGGATAATCACACACAACGGAGAATTGTTCTCACAATGTCATGGTGCCCCTGTTGGGAAAGACTGGGTGAAATCGAAATCCTTAAAGCCACACAGCACTTGAGAAATTTGTCCAATTTGAGGCCAAGTGAAGCAGAATATCCATTCATTGGATTAGGAAATTGTGAGTTTGGCAATGGTGAGATAAATAATACTATTATAAGAAATTCAGCTGATGATATTACAAGGCAGTTTATAGTTGCCAAATCATTCCCAAAGTTGATGGCTCTTATTGCAAAGTCTATGGGGTCAGTGGTATGAGCACTTGAAAATTTCTTTGCATGCACTTCTGTTGCAAAACTCATGCCTGTAGCTTGTGGAGGAACCACAGATTGAAGTGTGATCAGCAGCCTGGGAAGGAGACAGTGCCAGTTTCTACTTACTTCTCAGATAGCTAATGTTCCAAAATAGAACAAAGGTTCTCCATTGATTCATTTCTTTTTTTTTAAACTTCCATCACTTTTTTTTTTTTTGGCTGCATTGGGTCTTCGTTGTTGCGCACGGGCTTACTCTAGTTGTGGCGAGCGGGGGCTACTGTTCATTGCGGTGCACGGGCTTCTCATTGTGGTGGCTTCTCTTGTTGTGGAGCACGGGCTCTAGGCCCCCGGGCTTCAGTAGTTGCAGCACATGGGCTCAGTAGTTGTGGCTTGCAGGCTCTAGAGCGTAGGCTCAGTAGTTGTGGTGCACAGGCTTGTTGCTCTGCGGCATGTGGGATCTTCCCAGACCTGGGATTGAACCTGTGTCCCCTGCATTGGCAGGTGGATTCTTAACCACTGCATCACCAGGGAAGTCCCCATTGATTCATTTATTAAGTCACTTGTGGATATGATGTCCTTGGGGGGTAATTTAAATTTTCCAAATTCATTTTATATATTAGAAAGGACTGTTCTGACATTTGCCACCAATTAAGTAGGTGACCACAGACAATTCATGTTACCTCTTTGGACTCATATTCCTCATCTGTGAAAATGATGATATTGATTCAGATACTCCTTTTCGCACTTTGAACCCAAATTAAATAGAGACTGGCTGAGTTTAGGATTAGCTCCCAGAATGAATGGTCTTAATCCTTCACAGGTGATACAGATTAAAGAGGCAGGTACATTCTCAAAAGATGCTCACTGGAGGTCATCTAAAACGAAGTGAAGTAATTGCCATAATATAGGATGAGAGTGGGCCCCTCTCTCAAGTTAGGGCTTTGTTTTAGGTGCTAAATGAGAAGTCTAGTGGGTGTGATGGGTGAATAGGCAGAAAAAGAAAATAGACTTTTCCAGAGTTGGAGATGACTTGCATCACGTGTTTTCTAGAGTGCCAGGGTAAGATTGGATTAATCACTCTCTAAGCTTTATGACCCAGACATTTGAAAATAATACCCAAAGAAAGTGGTTGTAGCTTGGTGGGAATATATAAGCATTATTGTAGATGACTGTGCTTTGGCTTTTTTCATGGGCCTCTCACTGCTGTGGCCTCTCCCGTTTCAGAGCACAGGCTCCGGACGCGCAGGCTCAGCGGCCATGGCTCACGGGCCCAGCCGCTCCGTGGCATGTGGGATCTTCCCGGACTGGGGCACGAACCTGTGTCCCCTGCATCGGCAGGCGGATTCTCAACCACTGCGCCACCAGGGAAGCCCTGGCTTTTTATTTTTAGAGAAGATCAGCTAGGGTTTGTGACCTGTATATCAGCTAGGTTGATATGTTTCTGAACCTTACTATTATTATTTTTTTTTTCAGTTTTCATGAAGGTCTATTTCATTATTGGTGGGTAGCACATTTAACAGTTAAATACATTTAAATAATGTGTAAGTGACTGCACGACTGCAACATTGGTCACTAGATAGATAACCAATTCAACTAGAAACCAGCTAACAAGTAACTCTCTAAATATTTAAAATACAGCTCTTATTTAGATCATCCTTTGTTTTGATCACCTTCTGGGAGGCAGGGAAAGCCAGCTGGTCACACTGGAAATATATAAGGCCAAATCTTCTGATATCCATTCCCAGAGGTTTCGTTCAGCTGGATTAAGCCTCCAACTCCAGGGCAAGCTCAAGCTTGTGACCTCCAGCATTAATGCTCTTCCCATCTACCAGAGCAGACAGTGTGAGCTTCACACCAGGCCTCAGAGTCTGAGTGTAGCACACACTCCAATTAAACTAGAGTTGTTGACTTTTGCAGAAACGGAAGCAGTGGGATCCAACTGATATTTAGCTGCAATGCTAAAGCTAGTGCAGTTGGTTCCTGCAGTGCCAAAGCTACTGCAGTTGGTTCCAAGCAGGGTTTACTGAAGTGTCAAGATCTTCACATACTTTCTGATAAATTGACCCTCCAAATTCTGTCCCATCATTGATGTTAGTGTGTAGCTGGAAGTCCCCAGTCCTGTAGCCCACTGCAAAATTATTCCTTGTCAGCTTTGATTTGGCACTGTCAAAGGTCATCTGGTGCCCAGCAAGCCAGCCCTCATAACCAAAGACCGCTGAACCGTGGATTGCAGGTCCAGCAAAATCAAAGCCAACATCACAACCAAGGTTTATACACTCCCTCTTGTAAGAAGACTTGATTTTACCTCTTTTCTTTCCCGTGTTTGGTGAAAAGGTGGTATCGGATGTCAGTTTCAAACCTTGACAAATCTGGTCTTCAATAGCGATTCCTGTTCCCAGAGTGTTATCAGTGTTCCACTTTTCTGTGAAAGTCAGACCATACTCACACCATTTATATTTGGTCTCCAAGGTCCCAGTAACTTTACCAGTGTCTGTGTTAGATTAACCAGATGTTGAGAATTCCACCCCACTGCATGACTTTGTTTTCACATCTAGTTTCACCAGCCCCAAACCAAATCCTTTGTTGAAAATATCTCTGGCAGCTTTGCCAAGGTCAGCATGTGATGGAGGAATACACATTGGCCTCGGGCAGTTCTGTCGGTAGACCTGGGAAAAGGTGATCTGGTGGTCTCCTGGGGGTAGGGGGCTGAGGCAGCTCGCTCAGGGTCGGGCTGCAGCTGCCAAGGTTGGAGGGCGAAGTTCATTATTAATATTTAATTGAACATTTGAGGAGAAAAACCATTAAAGACTGAATGTAAGCATCTCAATTTTGATACCTAATGCATGATTTGGTGGCATATAATAGAGCCATCTAGTTGTATGGATATTGACATTTTCTCTGCTCCTTGTGGGATGCCGCTTGAGGTCAGATTGTTCTGCATACTTACAATGCTGTGCAAGTCCAGATTACCCCACACTATCACACTATCAAACAAACAAAGATAGTAATCAGTTTTGTCAACTAGCATGCTGATTTCCTGGTTGAAGTCCAGTGGGAGACAGGTTAGCCTCACAGTTGGATCTTTTACCTCTTAAGGTACTGTGATTTCTTTAAATCTTTTTTATACTATAATTCATGTATTTGAAACTCCATCTCAATTTTCTCGTAAACTTCTTAAAAATGTATACTCAAAATATCAAAGGGCCAACATTTTATGCTTAGCAAGCATGTTTGGTTAATGACTTCATTTGAGAACAATCTGTAAATGCTGTTGTTTGTGTGTGTGTGTGTGTGTGTGTGTGTGTGTGTGTGTGTGTGTGTGTGTATCTCAAGCCTAAGATGTCCTGTAGCTGGGGTTTAAGACAGTAGTTGCTGCTGTGGAAGGAGAGAGTCATTCAGTTCACTCAGGAAGGGCTCCTTGAAGGTGAGTTATATTCCTATCTCCTTTATGGTCTAGAAAAAAAAGTACTTTACCAATACCTTAGAAAATTTAGAGTTCACATATGAGATTTTCTATAACGTGTTTGACTCTTCAGAAGAATCTAACTAGAGAGTTTTGATGCTATTTTCTAATTAGAAATAATCTTTAAAGTTTCTCCAGTGACGCCAGTCATGGAATGCAGACAGGTAATATACCGAATTTGGGATCAGCTCCTAGATACCGTACTTCACAGTCATATTAAAAATTTCATATAGGGGCTTCCCTGGTGGCACAGTGGTTGAGAGTCCGCCTGCTGATGCAGGGGACACGAGTTCGTGCCCCGGTCTGGGAGGATCCCACGTGCCACGGAGCAGCTAGGCCCGTGAGCTATGGCCGCTGAGCCTGCGCGTCTGGAGCCTGTGCTCTGCAACGGGAGAGGCCACAACAGTGAGAGGCCCGCGTACCGCACAAAAAAAAAAAAAAAAAAAAAAAATTTCATATAGAGCTGTACCGAGCTTCATCCATAAGAAATAAGGTGATTCTAACCTTAGTTAGAATCTGAGAGAATCTGGGAGTGGCTCTCAGCTTCCATTCCCATTGACTGGGTCAAGAGGGAAGTTATAGGGAACAAGAATAGTAAGAGAGAGAGAGCTGACCTAGTCCTGCTACATCCTATCCTATTTTTCACATTGTCTGTATGAATTAGCAGTCCTGTTTTCTCAGTGACTAATTAGAAAAATAATAGTAATGATTGGTAACATTATCAAGTGCTTTACTATATGCCAAACTCTCTGATGTGCTTTATGTGGAGTGTCACACTTAATCTCCACCGCAGCAAACCCACGAGGCAAGTAATACACTCTTATTACCCATAATTTATGGATGGGGAATTTATGGATAGGGAATTACCCAGTCAGAGCACATACTGTCAGCCACTACACTAAAACAAGAACCCTGGGTGTAATAGATAGGTTGTGTTCTCTTTGAGCAATTTTTCTCTAATTAAACGTCAGCCTTATTTAAAAGGGACAGAAGTTAGAAAAAAATATATATATATTTTTAGAATTTTTTTTTGATGTGGACATTTTTTTTTAAAGTCTTTATTGAATTTGTTACAATATTGCTTCTGTTTTATGTTTTGGTTTTTTGGCCGTGAAGCATGTGAGCTCTTAGCTCCTGGACCAGGGATTGAACCTGTACCCCCTGCACTGGAAGGCAAAGTCTTAACCACTGGACTGCCAGGGAAGTCCCTGAAAATATATTTTTACATAATGCTTTATTAAAGAAGCAGTAAGGAAAATTAAAAACAAAATACTAGAAAGCAAACATAAAGCCTTGTATATCCACCACCCAAAGATAACTCCTGCTAATTCCCTATTGTATAGTCTTCTGGATCCTTTTCTGTGCATAGGTGCATGTGCATTTCTTGCTACTGAGATGAGATCATCCTGTATACATTGTTTTACAGTCTCTTTTTTGTCAAAAATTTCCACTTTTATATTTCAGTAAATTTTCATCTCATCTAATATGTACACCATATTCAAGTTTCTCCAGTTGACTCTAAAATCCTGGTTCATCCAAACTGGTATCAAATCCAGGACCATACGTTGTATATTATATCCCTTAAATTTCTTAATCTACCGTTACCCTCTCTTTTTTTTGGTGACAGTGACTCGTTGAAAAGGAAGGTAGCAAATCATGAAAGTATATGGCTACTAGTGATAGTTCGGTGGTATGGAGATAAATGGAAGGAAAAATAAAGGATGATTTACCATTCCACACTTTTTATTGTTATAGCATGTGTAGCACAACAATTTGGTGTTGCACTAATGATGATATTTTAGTGGATTTTACAATCATAATGAAAGTGACCATTATAAAATATGGTATGATTTGACCAAAAGCTATGAAGAACAAGAGCTTTCTAGTTTTAGCTGTATATATTTGTGTTTGACCTGGAAAGAAACAAGGATTCTCTTTATTTTTTAGTCTCTCACTTTTAAACTCCTGAGTCTGAAGTGATTTCATTTAAATCTAGTGATGGAGGTGAAAATAAATAGCTGCAAAAGCCCTTGGAAAAGTAAAATGTGCCATACTGGTATAATATATTATTTATTATGGAAGAGTCCATTTGTGAGGTAAATTTTCATATTAGGGCTTTGGGAATTTAGATCTGAAAGGCTTTGGATTACAGCAAACATTTACTGTCAACATTATAATTTATATGTTGAGAATAACCATAATTGAGAGGGCAGGAAACTTCATTTCCCCCTTCCTATCTTTTGGCTCATCTCTCTCGAGCTGTAACATGGGGAATAAGGAAACTGGCTCTAGTTTTGAGTTTATATTATGGCTTTGCTTGCAGATGGGCCTGTGAGAGTGTTCTTATGTTTGGCTTTCTTAGGATTTCCCATTTAGCTTCCCTGAGCTTCCCCCCTTCCCCCAGCAGCTCTCTGAACTCTTTACTCTCAATACTCCTTCCTTGATATTCTGAGGTTCCCAGTTGCCATGGTACCTCAGAAGTGGAGTACACAGAGAAGGTCATTATGAGATCTGCAACGTGGTACTTTTTTGCTGAGGGCAATAGTTTCCTGTCTCTATCTCCCACTCATTCCTTCTTTCCATTCAGAAAACAGGAGCCGTCTCTGTCTGTGTGTGTATTATAGTCTCCAGAGTTTATTCTACAAACATAGCTAATTGTAGGCATGAAATTACAAATGTTCTATTCTAATGTTCAGGACAGTTGCTTGAAAGCATTTATTCCTTTTAGTACTTGTAGTGTAATGCATATATTTTCCCCCTCTGTTTTTCCTGTTAATATGAATTTAAAAGTGAAGTTTGCTTTTACTACTTAAATTTTTAAAAATTATGAGATGTACGCTTATTAGAGAAAATTTGGAAATCCAAAAAGTATAAAGAAAGAAATAAAAAACAATCCAGGATATGATCATCCAGCAATAACTGCTGTTAATATTTGGTATGTTTCCTTTCAGTGTTTTTTACCCCTTAAGGATAAATTTCATTAAAAAGTATATAAATAGGTGATGTTGTAATGAATACACAGCTCTGTTTCCTGCTTTTTTTCCCCACATAACAATATTTTCTCATGTTCTTAAAAATCTTTCATAGGGCTTCCCTGGTGGCGCAGTGGTTGAGAGTCCACCTGCCGATGCAGGGGACACGGGTTCCTGCCCCGGTCCGGGAGGATCCCACATGCCACGGAGTGGCTGGGCCCGTGAGCCATGGCCACTGGGCCTGCGCATCCGGAGCCTGTGCTCCGCAACGGGAGAGGCCACAACAGTGAGAGGCCCGCGTTCCGAAAAAAAAAAAAAATCTTTCATAAACGTGACTTTTTCAGAGTGCTAAAGTAGGGTTATGCTTGTTTCTAACCTACTATGGGCTCTTTGGTTTCTGAGGCAGTTTATTACTCCTTGATGATCTACTTTCTATTTTGCAAAAAAATTTTTGATATCTATAATCTGTTGGGGGTCTCCTCTTCCATTCTCTTTGTCCTTATATCTTTATACCTCTTTTACTATTTTATTGTCATTTTTGTGATTTTGGTAGGGAACAGTAATAAACAGATGCTCACACTTTCAACTGGTAGTCCCATTCACTTCTTAGTCTAGTGCAGTTGGGTTTCTGCATTTACCATTTCTTGTAGCTACTCTTAGAAAATCACTGGTGACCTCCTAATGGCCCCAGTCAACAGTGTTGGCTTTTCTCTTGCTGTTGAAACTACTCCCTGTGTTTTACGAACATAATCTCCCAATTCTCTTTTCTGATCCTTCCCTCTTAGGTGCTTGAATAGGCTTGTTTTTTGTTTTTATTTATTTATTTATTCATTCATTCTTGGCTGCGTTGGGTCTTTGTTGCTGCGCATGGGCTTTCTCTAGTTGCAGTGAGCAGGGGCTCCTCTTTGTTGCGGTCCGCGGGCTTCTCATTTGCAGTGGCTTCTCTTGTTGCGGAGCACAGGCTCTAGGCACACAGGCTTCAGTTGTTGTGGCGTGTGGGCTCAGTAGTTGTGGCTTGTGGGCTCTAGAGCACAGGCTTAGTAGTTGTGGTGCTCGGGCTTAGTTGCTCTGCGGCATGTAGGATCTTCCTGGACCAGGGCTCAAATCCATGTCCCCTGCATTGGCAGGAGGATTTTTAACCTCTGCGCCACCAGGGAAGCCCTACATATTCTTGTTGATGCTGTCCCCCAATAATTCTTGAATTCGTCCCCTTCTTTCCATTGTTACTGCTATTGCTCTTGCTCTTATTTCTTATTTGGATTATGGCAGTAGTATTTTAGCGCTTCTCCAGTCTCTTTCCCCCTATAGTATAAGCGCCACATGGCCATTGGCATCTCTCTAAGGTAAACTGATCATCTCACAGCACTATTCAGTGGGTCCCCATTATCCATACGATATTTTAGTGTCTAGCCAAACACTGTGCCAGGGTCCTCATGTTCTTTCTTTTTTTTTAAAAAAAATATTTTAAATATTTATTTATTTATTTTTGGCTGTGTTGGGTATTCGTTGCTGCATGAGGGCTTTCTCTAGCTGTGGTGAATGGGGGCTACTCTTCGTTGCGGTGTGTAGGCTTCTTATTGTGGTGGCTTCTCTTGTTGCGGAGCACGGTCTATAGGCATGCGGCTTCAGTAGTTGTGGCACACGGGCTCAGTAGTTGTGGCTCGCAGGCTCTAGAGCACAAGCTCAGTAGTTGTGGAGCACAGGCTTAGTTGCTCTGTGGCATGTGGGAGCTTCCCGGACCAGGACTTGAACCCGTTCCTGGGCATTGGCAGGTGGATTCTTAACCACTGCACCACCAGGGAAGTCCGCTAATGTTATTTCTAATACTCACAACAGCTGTAATCATTATGATGGGCTTAATGAGATCTGTAAGGGGCCCACTAATGTCTCAGAGATGTTTGAACTGGGTTTTGAAGGATGAACAGAAAACAGACAAGCTAACAGAGATGGGTGTGTGTGTAGTGGGAAGGGTAGAGATGGTGAGGTTGACAACATGTGTAAAGGTGCCAGACTATGGAAACATCCAGCATGTTCAGGCAGTTGTAAGACATGGAGTATCACTGGAATGTAAGGGGGACAGGGTAGTTAGAGCAGTGGAAGAAGAGGCTGGTGAGATAAAGGTCAGACGGTTAAGGATCTTGTATGTCATACTAATGTTGCAGGAAGAAGGACCCTTGCCAGGGCCCGAGAGTGGGCTCTTGTTTAACACTCGGAAGTGAATTGTCCGAGGAGACACATGTGCTGACAAAGCAAGAGACTTTATTGGGAAGGGGTGCCCAGGCGGAGAGCAGTAGGGTAAGGGAACCCAGGAGAACTGCTCTGCCACGTGGCTCGCAGTCTCGGGTTTTATGGTAACTGGGTTAGTTTCCAGTTGTCTCTGGCCAATCACTCTGACTCAGGGTTCTTCCTGGTGGTGTGAGCATCACTCAGCCAAGATGGATTCCAGCGAGAAGGATTCTGGGAGGTTGGTAGAACATACGGACTGGCGTCTCCTCTCTCCTTTTGACCTTTCCCAAATTCTTCCAGTTGTCGGTAGCTTGTTAGTTCTGCGTTCCTTACCAGGACCTCCTGTTGCAAGTGGCTACTATCTTGCCTGGTCAGGGTGGGCGGTTTCAGTCAATGGTTCCCCTAACACTAAGACATATATAAGATGGAAAACATGGGGACTTCCCTGGTGGCACAGTGGTTAAGAATCCACCTGCCAATGCAGGGGCCACGGGTTCGAGCCCTGGTCCGGGAAGATCCCACATGCCATGGAGCAGCTAAGCCCGTGTGCCACAACTACTGAGCCTGAGAGCCACAACTACTGAAGCCCGTGCACCTGGAGCCCATGCTCCACAACAAGAGAAGCCACCACAGTGAGAAGCCCGTGCACCACAATGAAGAGTAGACCCCGCTCGCCGCAGCTAGAGAAAGCCCGCGCACAGCAACAAAGACCCAATGCAGCCAAAAATAAATAAATTTATTAAAAAAAAAAAAGATGGAAAGCAGTATTTAGGTTTGGCTGTACAACAGAATCATCTGCAGAGCTTTAAAGAAAGATGGATTCCTGAGCCCTGTCTCAGACTGATTAAATTACAGTCTCTGGTCATTTCTGCTACTCTCCAGGTGAGTCTGATCTGAAACCTGAGCTGAGAACCACTTTTTCAGAGTTTAGAGCAATGCCTGGCATATAGTATATGCTTAATAAATGTTTGTTGCATTGAAATTAAAGTTGTGCAAGTAGATTTGATCACTGTGAGGAAGAGTATATAGGTAGAAGGGAAATGTATCTTAAGGAAATGTCTACCTTCGGATGGAAGGAGGGGGAAAAAGGAGACAGGAAATGATCGGTGAGGTAGGAGAACCAAGAAAACCAGAGGAAAGGTGATTTTAAGGTAGAAGATGTGACGTGAAGTGGTGAATAGAGATGAAAGACCGAGAAAAAGCACTGGAGTTAGGGGTAGGAGAAGCCTGAGGTGAACAGCTTTAAGTAGATGGCAAGAGATAAAGTAGTGAACAAATGGTGAAAGAACAGGAATTTCAACAGTTCACCTCTTAAGAAGTTGATGGCAAGGAAGAAAATACAATAGTTACTTAAGGGCATAACAGGGTCTGCTCACTTGCTGCCTCTCCCACCCCTCTCCTCCCCCTCCCCCTCCCACTACTCCCCCCACCCCTCTTTCTTTCTCCTCCCCCAAGCTCTCTCAGGTTTTCTTATTGGAATGCCCTTCTCCTGACTGTTGAAATTCCTTTCATACTTTGGGGTCCTCACGTTTTAAGGTCCTTCTCAAATGCTGGCTGTGCTGTGAAGTTCTTCTTGTTCTTTCTCCCATTTTGTGGTTCTCTTCTGGAAATTTGGCCTCTTCCATTTTTTTCCACAACAACAGTTTCATTCTTTTCCATTGTCCTTAAACCAGCAGTCTCCCTTTCTGCTAGTCCCTGCCTCTTCTAGACACACTTTCAGTTCATAACTTTGCCTCATATTTCATGGAGAACATAGAAACTATCAGGCCAGAAATTCTTCCTCCCAACACAATTTCAAGCTTACTTGTATCTGTACTCATATTCTTATCTTTGTCATTGATTTTTACTTTAATCCATTGTATTCAGAGGATATACTCTATGTAATTTCAAATTTTTGAAATTTGTTTATACTTTATGGCTTAGCATATGGTCTACTTTGGTAAAGTTTTTTTTTGTTTGTTTTGTTTTGTTTTTGTTTTCTGGATTTTTTTTTTTTGTCTGCGCCGTGTGGCTTGCAGGATCTTAGTTCCCCAACCAGGGATGGAACCTGAGCCCTCAGCAGTGAAAACGCTGAGTCCTAACCACTGGACTACCAGGGAATTCTCTGGTAAAGTTTTATAAACACTTGCAAAGAATGTGTATTTTGTAGTTGTTGGTTATAAAATTCTATACATGTCAGTTGAGTTTTTCAATTGTGTTGTTTTTCTGTATTCTTGATGTTTTTTGCCTAATTGTTCTCAGTTGCTGAAAGAGGAATATTAATTAATCTCACTGTCAGAATCCTGAATCCTATAAATCAATGAGAAAAAGATATTTCAATGTCTTTTGAAGACATTTCAACCCAATAGAAATATAAGGAAAAGACTTGAACTTCACAAAAGAAGATGCCTGGGGCTTCCCTGGTGGCGCAGTGGTTGGGAGTCCGCCTGCCGATGCAGGGGACGTGCGTTCGTGCCCTGGTCTGGGAAGATCCCACATGCCGCGGAGCGGCTGGGCCCGTAAGCCATGGCCGCTGAGCCTGCGCGTCCGGAGCCTGTGCTCCGCAACGGGAGACGCCACAACAGTGAGAGGCCCACGTACAGCAACAAAAAAAAAAAAAAAAAAAAAAAAAAAAAAGAAGATGCCTGGATGGCAAATAAGCTTATCAAAATAAGCAGTTTAATATCATTGATCATCAGGGATTTGCAGATTAAAAATCACAATGAATTAATTGCCATCCCAACCAAAAAGGCCAAAATTAAAAGGCTGACAATGTCAAGTGTTAGCAAGAGCGTACGACACATGGAAGTCCCATACATAGCTAACAGGAATAAACGTAGGCACAACCACTTTAGAAAACTATTTGGGCCGTATCTTTTACAGCTGTAAACATACATATACTCTGTCAACAAGCAAGTCCTTTCCTTGCTATTTACCTGAAAGAAATGAGTGCATTTGTCCACCAAAAACCAAGTTCAAGTATAGTCAAAATTCATAAAAAACAGAACGTCCACCAATAGAATAAATAAATCATGCAGGGCTTCCCTGGTGGCGCAGTGGTTGAGAGTCTGCCTGCCGATGCAGGGGACACGGGTTCATGCCCCGGTCTGGGAAGATCCCACGTGCCGCGGAGCGGCTGGGCCCGTGAGCCATGGCCATTGAGCCTGCGCGTCCGGAGCCTGTGCTCCGCAACGGGAGAGGCCACAACAGTGAGAGGCCCGTGTACAGCAAAAAAAAAAATAAATAAATAAAAATAAAAATATAAAAAAATAAATCATGCAGTAGTCACACAATGGAATACTACATGCAATGAAAATGAACAGACTACTGCTATGCCACAGCATGGATGAATTTCATGGACATAATATTGATCAAATACATACAGTACGGCACTATACATATGAAGTTCAAAAACAGGCAGAACTGATTGATGGTGATAGAGTTCAGAATAGTGTTTACATTGGGGAAGATAATGACTGGAAAGGAAGCACACTGGAGCCTTCTGAGACTGTGGATATAATCGGTATCATAATGGAGTGGTTGGTTATGTGCATATGTAAAATTAATTGAGTGTATAATTAAGACTTTGCACTTTATTGTATGAAGTTACATCTCAAAAAGTAGATAAAACAGGCAGGACTTCCAGCTATAACTTAGTGAGGAGATGAACAAATCCTTAATCCCAAAAAGCAACTACAAAGCTTGACAAAACCATTTCAGCCTTAAAATCAACTATAAGGCATACAACAGTCTGAGAGAAGTTTATATTTGAAAAACTGCTGTAATTCAATAAGAACAGTAGGAGTCTGTGGTGTTCTTGTTAGGACTTTCCCCATTCCCTTCCCTCAGCTTGGTTGGCATGGAGGTTTTGCCACTGTGGGTATGCCATAAGGGCTGGAGTTTTTGATGTGGCAGTTGAAGGGAGCATACTCCTCTTGGGTAGTGGATGATACCCATGCTCCCCAGTGACATTGTCAGTAGAAGTGACCATCTGGCAGGGGATGAGAGAGGTGGGCCAACCGCTCTACTAGCCTGAGGTGTGTTTGTGGTTGGGGTGAGCATATTGCTGGTTGAGCCTGCGTGCGTGCACAGAGTGGACATGACAGGGCTCAGCAGAAAGTTAAAGCCAGGACATACTTGAAAATGTCCTGAACTTTGAATGTGGTACTCTGCCTTACACACAGACACATGAACGGAGTACAGAAGTCTTACTGGTCTCAGGTGTTTGGGTATAACCCCTGCCTAATCACTGGCTGACATTTTAAGTTTTGCAGACATAGAGGTAACCCCTTAGAAAGGAGGTTGAAACATAAAAGCACATGATAAGAAGAAATTGAGCTGAGGCATCAGTGATTGTACACTTTGGGGGAGAGCGATTTCACAGATTTAGCCCAGGCAAATTATAAAGCCAAGAAAGAAAGACAAACAAGCAAACATTAGTAACAACAACAATCTTCATGGGTAAAAGAAATCAGAATCCAGAGTTGCTACAATAAATTATTTAATATGTTAAGTTTTCAACCAAAAAATCATGAGACGTGAAAAGAAATAGGAAAGTTAGCCCATATTTAGGAAAAAAGTCAATATAGACTGTCTCTGAGTGTCTAGTTGCTGGATTAGCAGACAGAGTCTTCAAATCAGGTATCATAAATGTATTCAAAGAACCAAAAGAAAGCATGTTTAAAGAATTTTTTAAAAGTATGACAACAATGAATCAATAAATAATATTCTCAGTAAGGAGAGAGAAATTAAAAAGAAGCAAATGTCACCAAAGAGGATATACAGATGGCAAATAAAGATGTGAAGAGATGTTTAAAATCACTAGCTATTAGGGAAGTGCAAATTAAGACAGTAGTATTACTATACAACTGTCAGAGTGCCTAAAATAAAAACTAGTGACAACACCAAATGTTTGCAAGAATGTGGAGTAATTGGAAAACTTGTACATAGTTGGTGGGAATGTAAATGATACAGCCAGTCTGGAAAATAATTTGGAAATTTCTTATAAAACTAAATATTTACCATATGTTCCAACAATTCCATTCCTAGTTACATACCCACAAGAAATGAAAGCATATGTTCACATAAAAACTTGTACATGAATATCCACAGCAACATTATTCATAATAACTACAAAGTGGAAACAACCCAATATCCATCGACTGATAAATGGCTAAACAAAATGTGGTATGGCCATACAGTGGAAAATTATTTGGCCATAAAGAGAAATGAAGTATGGATACATGCTACAACATTGAAAACATTATGCTAAGTGAAAGAAGCCACATACGATATCATTCCATTTATATGAAATATCTAGACTAGGCAAATCTATAAAGACAGAAAGTAGATTAGTCATTGCCTAGGACTCGGGAGGGGTTTGGGGGAAATAGGGAGTGTCTGCTACTGAGTACAGGGTTTCTTTTGCGGGTAATGAAAATGTTCTAAAATTGATTGTGACGATGGTGCACAACCATGTGAATATAATAAAAACCATTGAATTATATACTTTAAATGGCTGAAATATATGGTATGTGAACTATATCTCAATAAAGTTGTTAAGGATTTTAAAATGAGATTAGCAAGGTCACAGGCTATAGGATCCATATACAAAAATTAGTTGTATTTCTGCATACTAGCTAGCAATGAACAAGCAAAAAATTAAATTAAAATAATTTTATTCACTATGGCATTGAAAATAATAAAATGCTTAGGAATAAATTCAACAAAAAAAGTGTGTGACTTGTACATTAAAAATTATATTACTGGGACTTCCCTGGTGGTCCAGTGGTTAAGAATCCGTCTTGCAATGCAGCAGATGCTGGTTTGATCCCTGGTCAGGGAACTAAGATCCCACATGCCACGGGGCAACTAAGCCTGGGCGCCGCAACTACAGAGCCCACGCGCCACAACTAGAGAGAAGCCTGCACACTGCAATGAAGCAAAAAGGCCGTGCACTGCAACTAAGACCCAACACAGCCAAAAAATAAAAATAAAAATAAATTATATTACATTGCTGAGAGAAATTGAAGAAACTTAAAGTCTAAATACAGGCATGTCTTGTTTTATTGCACTCGCTTTATTGCACTTCACAGATAATTGCATTTTACAAATTGAAGGTTTGTGGCAACCCTGCATTGTCAGGTGATAGGTAGCATTTTTTAGCAATAAAATCTTTTAAAATTAAGGTATGTACATTTTTTGGTAGACATAATGCTATTATTGAACACTTGGTAGACTATAGTATAGAGTAAACATAACTTTTCCATGCATTGGGAAACCAAAAAATTCATGTGACTTGCTTTATTGCAATATTCACTTTATAGTGGTGGTGAATTGTGGAACCGAACCTGCAATATCTATGAGGTATGCCTGTAAATGGAGAGACAGTCCATGTTTGGGAATTGGAAAACTCAATATTGTCAAAATGGTGATTTTCCCTAAATTGATCTTTAAATTCACAGTCCATGTCAAAATCCTAGGAGGATTTGTTTTTTCTTTCTAGAATTTGCCAAACTCATCCTAAAATTTACATGGAAACCCAAAGGACCTAGAATAGACAAAACAATTACGGAAAAGGAAAGCAAAGTTGGAAGACTTACACTACCTGATTTCAAAAACTGACTGTAAAGCCCCAGTTATCAAGGCTGTGTGGCATTGTTACAGGGATAGGCATATAGATCAGTGAATCAGAATTAGGAGTCCACAGCTAAATCTATTTATATATATGGTCAGTTGATTTTCAAAAGAGGTACATCCTTGATTCAAGATTTCTTTGCTTGGAAAAGCCCCATTGTAAAACACTCTCTCACGGTGCGTGCTGCAGTGTAACTCAGACCGCCTTGCAGTCAGGCTAGCTAATGCATCACAGTCTGCCGGATAAACTGCTACGTCATCCTCGGTGCTTGGCATGTTACAATGTTGGGATCAGTGTGGGCTTCTAGTTGGATTTTGTGCCAGGTACGTGTCTACTTTGGACACTCTCTTTTCATGTTAGATTAAGATGAGGATGCTTTGAATTTGGAGGAATGAATGTGGCTTTTTCTTTCTTTTGTTCTAATATTACAGGAGAATTGGGAGCAGCATCCATAAAAGATTAGAAACACTAGCTTTGTTTTGGATCTGGGTGTGCTGTGTTAGTGTTTGGTTGTTTTAGAAAGATCCCTTTGGTGAAAAGGAAGCACAAACTTGATTACTGAGAGTGACTCTTTAGTATATTTTCTGATATAATCAAGTGCAAAATAGCCTGCTTTATTCTATATGCAATGCTTTGCTTTTTGAATGTTGAACTTATACAACAAAGGCAGAGAGTGATTCTCTTTTGGGAACTGCCTACATCTGGCAGTTAGATGTGTGTAAAATTGAGCTGCTTCTACATCTGTGGTCACTGGAATTGTTCTGAACAAAGGCTTCAGTGCTCTTTTGAGACATGTTATCCTGAAGAGACATAAAGATAGGAGGACTCCTCTGCATCAGCTTCTTTAAAGGAGGAAGCAAACTTGACTGACTTTATCAGACGTTAGCATAGTATGGAAGGAATGATGCAGAGTGGTACAGGCCAGAAACCAATCCAGGACTTCCATTTTTTATTATGGCTAATGGTCATATTGAGCGAGTGTCCTGATTGAGTCTTTTCACCTTGGGTCACCTGAATGTCCTAAGATCAAGGTTTGTCTTAATCATTTATCTTCTATTTGATTTTTCATCTTTCATCTGTGTTCCAGGTCATTTGTGTACTTCTGTTTTGGAGGATTTCCCTGGAAGTTTAATAGGTTCTCAGCATAGTTGGCATTAGATAAGAATTAACCATTTGTATTCAACATTTTGGTGAGAAAGAATTTTTCTATGGTGCATGAATCAGGTTAGATATGACTCTGGTGGATTATACCATTCCTAAGGTCTTATCTCAGGAAATTGTGATTCTGTAGATTCTAGCTGTTGCAGTCTTTTCTGCCATTATGTGATTCTGTAGATTCTAGCTGTTGCAGTCTTTTCTGCCATTACAAGGGAGCAATATCCTGAGCAATATCTACTTAATTAAAAGCTAAAACAGGACTATGTTACTGTATAACATTCAGCCACCATTTATTTATTTAAGTGATTTGTCCATCTGTGGCAAATTTGCTTGCATAGCAATCGATGTGTCCCAGTAGTTTTTTAGGCAGGGTTTTTCTTCCCTGCTTAAACTGGGTTAGACCTCTGTGTCTAACATATTTTTCTGGGCCCCTTTTCCTTTCAGGGATTTTATCCACATCTTCTCCTTATCCCATTTGTACCAGCTCCAGTCTTATTCTCAAATTTTAGTGAATAAAGTCTTAGATTTTGTTGTTTTTTAAAAAGGTGTGTGTGTGTGTGTGTGTGTGTGTGTGTGTGTGTATGTGTGTGTACACCACTACTCTGGCCTGAGAATTAGAGTTGTGACTCCCACATTATTCAGAGTTCCTCAGTAGTGGCATGTTTCGTCCTTTTGACTGGCTTTCTTTCTCTCCTGACCTGCTCTCCCCACTCTTGGAGTCTGAAAATCAGTATTATTTGTTTTGATTGGATCTCAGAAATTACCTACTTAGGCTGTGCTGTCCTCCTCCCTCTGGATTTCCTGACCCCATTACTTTCTTGGCATAGTTGTCCTTGTAAACTTTGTCTTCTTTTTGCCCTGGGCCCTCCCTGTCATGTGCTCCTGGCAGCCTGGAGGGGCCGTGGAGCTTTTCTCTGGTGACTGTCAGAAGAAAGTGACCGTTGTTGAAACACGTTTGCTGCGGCTAAGGCAGAGCTGCTGAGATCTACTTTCTAGTTATGCAAGCTTTTATATTTCTCCCCCACTCCTCTCGGTCCCCTTGGGAAATCAGCTAATTCTGTGTGTGGGCCCAGTGTAGGGAGAAAATGCAAACAGGAGGGGAAGTATGGAAACTGGGGACAAAGTACACAAAAAGACTGTAGCTTGAGGCCATCAGGAATACTCTACTCTGAAGCAGGGCCAAGAAGTAGGCACAGTATGTCTTGTCCTCCTGGGTTTTAAGCACCTGCAGCAGGAGGACAAACTCCGGCTTGTGTTTACAAGGC
Source organism: Hyperoodon ampullatus (assembly GCF_949752795.1). Lineage (NCBI taxonomy): Eukaryota > Metazoa > Chordata > Mammalia > Artiodactyla > Ziphiidae > Hyperoodon > Hyperoodon ampullatus. The sequence continues at coordinate 51,707,768 of NC_136932.1, forward strand.
CGACATCTGAAGAAAAAGCCTCCATTCCTTTGCCATCTTGATATGGAGGGTTCTGCGGAGGAAAATAAGGAGATGAGATATTACATGCTTCGAAGGTAAGTTTTAGAGTGCCGTATCTGGGCAATATATATATACCTTTAAAAAACAGTAAGACATTGACAGCTAAGCCCTGGAATTTATGGGCAATCTGATTTGATGATTTTCTTGTGTCTGTAGGAAACTTTTTTTTTTTTAAGGAAATGAATTAGAACGCTCATATTTGCTCCTGGATTTCTAAACCTTTATTTTACACTCAGAATTTGAACCAAAGATACCCGAGACCATGTGTGACATTGTAGCTGCGTTGAAAACAAGCACCCGTGCACAGACCTCGCTGTGTGCTGGTCTTTCGTTAAGGAATCTCACTTAGTCTGTGCCAGAATTGCTCGCTGTTCTTGGCTGGTTTTTCAAGAGTGAAGTCTCTTCATGTATTTTGAAGGAAAATATGAATTCTGTGTGGTAGGTAGCATCCTGTTGAAGGTAGTTTTGCAGAAAACTTTTCTAGACTCTGTCTCTTGGACCAGGAAAGGTGACTGCTGTCATTGTCCTGGCGTGTGGCAGCCAGACTGGAGGTGTTGAGAGTGCCAAGCTCTCCTATCCCGAATCTTTCTTCTTCCTGCTGTTAGAACTCACGCTGAGGAGGAAATGAGTCAGGCCTTCTTCAGACTCTTGCAGGTCTGTGCCTCTCCAGCAGAGGGTCGACATAAAAGACCTGAATGATTTGCTGGATGGCAGTCATTAAGGGTCGCTTGCTTGTTTTTGCAATCAGGAGTTTTTATTTTGATAAAAATTACCCGAAAATTAAATAGACTCTGGAAAATATAGAAACAAATGAAAAACACTGATTTGGCAAAATGTGTCTTTAAAGCAGTCATCCTTTCCTTTTCCTTTTTACTTGACCTCTTCCACTCTTTGGGGGGTAAACCAAGCAAATCTTCCACTGAGAGTCAAATAAGTAAAAAGCAACTGGTATATTTTACATATACATATTATATATTGTTTTATATATAATATATACTTATATATTATATATTTGTATATTTTAATATATATACAATAAAATGATTTATATCTGTATAAATATAATAAATATATATAACTTTGGTTTATTATTTTATATATGTAAAACAAACATATATACAAACAGAATACACACACACTTATATATATTAATTACACACACATACACAGTTTTATTTTGTTTTTCTGTGGTTAAATACAATAGGTGATCTGTCCATTTTTTTCAAGGAGACATCCCTCCTGGAGCAGTCTGTCCTCCAGTTTGAACAATCATCTAGAGAATTCCCTTCTCTTCTGTGTTGGATCCTCTATTTCTTGCATTCCTTGTCTTCCTTTTTCTTGGTTTACTTCATCTTTTGGGTTCTCTGGTAGCTTCCTGAGAAAAGCTAGGTGAGAGGTAAAGATTTTGAGATCTTTTCTATCTTTCCACTTGATCCTCTTGTTTTTAGTATGGTGCCTAACTTCTGAACATGGCTATATGAAGGATCCCATCTTTTTTTTTTTTTAATCTTTTTAAAAATAAATTTATTTATTTATTTTTGGCTGCATTGGGTCTTTGTTGTTGCACGCAGGCAGGCTTTCTCTAGTTGCGGTGAGAGGGGGCTACTCTTTGTTGCGGTGCGCGGGCTTCTCATCGCGGTGGCTTCTCTTGTGGAGCACGAGCTCTAGGCGTGTGGGCTTCAGTAGTTGTGGCACGCAGGCTCAGTAGTTGTGGCTCACAGGTTCTAGAGCACAGGCTTAGTAGTTGTGGCACATAGGCTTAGTTGCTCTGCAGCATGTGGGATCTTCCCAGACCAGGGATCGAACCTGTGTCCCCTGCATTGGCAGGCGGATTCTTAACCACTGTGCCACCAGGGAAGTCCTCATCCCATCATTAAAAGTAAGGTATATTTCTGTTTTTCTCCCCTCTTTGATTACAAGTGACCCTCAGGGCATTCCTTTGTTTTCTCTAAACTATTGATTAAACCGTATGACCAATCCCTTCCCCACCTTAATTTTATCCATAAAGATTTTGCTTCCCTTTTTGTCTTATACTCAGGCATCTCCTTATTTATCCTAGGTTTATATCTTCTCTGTCTGTCTCTCCCTGAGAAACTGAAAGTTGATCTCTAGGGAGTATGTGTGTGTGTGGGTTTAATCTCAGGTGTATAGAATTATATAACCATGATTTTTGGTTCAAGACACACTCATTCGTCCATGTGTAACCCACTATTATTTATTTATTTGGTTACTTATTTAGTAATTTTAAAAATAGTGTAAAAAAGAATTTGAAAACCCACCACTTAAAGGTTGATCCTTGGCCGTCACCTACATCTTTCTAACCATATGGTCTCTCCTCCATAAACCTTCTCCCTGCTTTCCCCACCCAGGTAGTCATTTCCCTTAATCACATGTTCATCACATTATTTTGTTTCTCTGTTTACATAGTTTTTTGTATCTATATGTATGTCTTAAAAGTATGCATATTTTAGTTTTTAACTTTATGATTTTAATTTTATAATCTATATATAATATTTGGGAGCTTCTTATATATTAATCATATATCTATACACTTGACTAAGGCCTCCTATTATTTCTAATAATTTGTGGAATCTTTTGTTTTCTATGTAAATTACATAATTCACAAATAAATATAATTTAACTTCCTCCTTGGCAGTCCTCAGGTCTCTAATTTACTTATTAATTTTTTTATTTTATTGCACTTGCTAGGAAATCTAACAGTTTTATATTTATGGATTTTCTAAAATTAAACCATCCTTGCTTCCCTGGGACAAACTAAAGTTGGTTGTGGAGTAACATATTTTTTAACTAATATTTTGCCCACCCTTGACCCAACACCTATTTAGAATATTGTCTTTAGGAATTTTGCAACTGTGGTCATGAGTAAAGCGGCCCTGGACTTCCCTTTCATGTAACATCTTTGTCTGGTTCTGGTATCAGTATTACTCTAACTGGGGAGTTTTACTTCTTTTCTACTGTCTGGAAGTTTGGTAGGCTACGATCCTTGAAAGTTCAGTAGAACTTGTCTTTTAAAACCAACTGGGGCTTCCCTGGTGGCGCAGTTATTAAGAATCCACCTGCCAACGCAGGAGACACGGGTTCGAGCCCTGGTCTGGGAAGATCCCACATGCCGCGGAGCAGCTAAGCCCGTGCGCCACAACTACTGAGCCTGCGCTCTAGAGCCTTCGAGCCACAGCTACTGAAGCCCACGGGCCTAGAGCCCATGCTCCGCAACAAGAGAAGCCACCGCAATGAGAAGCCTGTGCACCCCAACCGAGTAAACCCCGTTCGCCGCAACTAGAGAAAGCCCGCACACAGCAACAAAGACCCAACGCAGCCAAAAATAAATAAATAAGTAAATAAGTAAGTAAGTAAATAAATAAATAAAATAAAAATAAAACCATCTGGACCTGATATTTCTTTGTGGGAAGATTTTAATCATACTCTTATTTTGAAGAGAGAAATTACTTGAGTGCAAGGTTAGAGTGTAGGAGAAAGGAAGAAAAGATAGAAATAGAAGAAAGCAGCTGTCTGTTAAATAGTGTATAAAGGATTTTATTTACTATATCCATTATCTCATTTAGTCCTCAAAACACCTTTTCAGAAGGTCTATCAGTGCTATGAGTCAAGGTCCAGTCAGGGAAAGAGAAACTGCATTAGGTATTATAAACAAAAGACATTCAATTGTGAGAATTGGTTACTTGGGTGTTAGAAGAATAAAAGAACAAAAAAGACATGCTGAGGTAACCCAAGGTTAATATCTGCAAGAAGCAGCTACCACCCCTAGGGAAGAGGTAGTATTCCCAGAACCTACAAGCTTGGAGAGGGCCCAAGGTGCTTGGAGAGGGGCTGGTGCTTGGCCCTCTGGGAGTAAGCTTTGAGTAGCTGGTGCTCAGATCCCTGCGGAGGAGGCCTGGTCTGACCCGTGATTGATAGACCCAGGCCGGGTAGCCCTGAGAATGAGTGAGCATGGCAGGGCTGGTACTCTGACAGCCAAGGAGCCACAGCCCACTGCTCCTGGTCCTTCTGAGGGAATGCATCACGGCTATTCCTGGGAATGCTGAAAGATTCTAGAGACTGGAATTAACTCTGTTTTCCTGTGGAGCAATGCTGATAATAGCTGGAAAATAAGAAGAAAATCCCTTTCTCTCTCTCTCTCTCTCTCTTTTTTTTTTTCTTAAACCCTTCTGCCTTCCTATTGGCGGAATCAAACAAGTTTGCGTGGTGTTAAGCCCTGTTGTCATAGAGCAGAGCATGAAAGGGTGGGCTTGGAGCTGAGAGACAAGAGCTAAAAACCTAGAACAGTGAACACCATACATACTTACAAAGAGAAAAGTGAAGCGTAGCAAGTTTAAGTTATTCGGTGAAGATCTGGAATTTAAAGCAGGCCTGTGCTGTTTCCACCACTATCTAATCTAAAACACCATTGATTGTTAGAGGCACCGTTATTGAATGTACCACTGAGAAAAAAAAGTCTGCCGATTAAATAAAGCACACCATCAGTTGTAAGATACATACCAATTTCAGAGATTTTAAAAAGCTAAAAAAAAAAGTGTTATCTTAAGGTCAATGAAATATGGTTTATAAATAAATTTGCCTTGTAAATGCCTTGTAAATAAATTGTTTTTGGAGTTGTTGATTTTGAAACGTCTATGGAATATCCAAGTAAAACATTTAGTAGGCAGTTAAAAATGTGGAGTTACAGCTCATAAGAAAAATGGAGGTTAGAGATACAGAGGTGAAGGTCATCTGTGTGTCAGAATCATAATCCAGAAACAGGTTTGCTAACTGTTGTGGGTTGTTTTTTTAAGTTTTAACAGTCACTCTGAGTCTATTATTTATACCATCTCATTTTAGTCTGTTCTTTGCCTATCTCTTTATGATGGCATCTGTTGGTAAACCTTAATATTTTTCTTAAATTTCCACAAGCAAAGATCATTTTCTTTTCTCTCTTCTATATAAAAACTATGTGGTTTGCCACCATGCAGGCTTCACAAGGGTGCAATTGGAAGTGCTCTTATAAGTCTGATAGTGAAAAGCACATCTCCAGGGGAGATAGATGATGTGAAGACATCTTATCTGTAGACTTTCATGATTTCTCTATTTTTACAGGTCCAGCATGTCTGGTTTGCACCTAGTAAAGCAAGGTCGAGACCGAAAGAAAATAGACTCACAGCGAGATTTCACTGTAGCTTCTCCAGCAGAATTTGTTACTCGTTTTGGTGGGAATAAAGTGATTGAGAAGGTAAGTTATAACCTGCTAAATTATTTTTTCAAGAGTACATAGCTCTAATACCTAGATTTGTTGTCTAGATTTGCTCAAAACCGATATTTAAATTCAATTTCTGAGACTGCAGAATTATCCTTTCTGCCTCCCTAGCATCCTATTAAGTAATTTCACTATTTTCTGTAATATGTATTTACCACAGACAATTTAGTCATAACTAAGTAAGAAGATGAGGCAGCACCCATAAAGTGCTTTTAGAAAGATCTTGTGGTTTTTATGGGGTTGAGTTGCACTGATCTGAGAGGGTATGAGAAATTGATTAGCTTGTGGGGTGGTGGTGAGGAGGTAACATGTCATAACACTGGGTTTAGAGCTAAGGGAGTGGAGAGAGTTTCAGAACAGAAGGCTTCAACAAGTTTGATACAGTGTAACCTACTGGGTTCCGCCAGGAATTTGAGATGTTTAGAGGGAATATACCACATGATATACTTAAAGAGATTACAGGTGTTTTGACATGTTGTGAGTTAATCTGTGTCACTTTTATCTAAACCATATTGGAGCTGAGAGAATGACTCGGTTGAAATAGCTTGCAGTGATTAAAAGATTAAAGGATGGGGACCTATATTCTCTGTCCTAAAAGTGTTGCTTTAGTGGTGCACTCCTGTTAGTCTTCCAATGAGTAGAGATTATGTGTCTCCCAACCTATGTTATCCTCAGGGTGATGATTGCAAGACAGGCAAGGAGGTGAAAGGTTTGTTTAACAGAGAAGTCTCAGGATCATTGATCCTTCTACTCTTTTTCTTGTGACCGTTCTTTCTGGGGCAGTCTGTACAATTCTAAGGCATTTGGATTCAGCATTCTGGAGAGAGGTGGTGGTTAGTGTAGGCGTTCTTATACATGTTCAGGATTCTGTGCCTTGTTTCACTACAACAGAGAATAGTGCATGACACTACACTGTTGAATCTTCCTCCAGCCTTATTTATATACATCTTCCCCCTGACGTTTGTTTCTTCTATTCCCTAAAAGTAGGTATCGTAGAATAATTCACAAACTCATAAGATTGGAGTAACTGATTTTTCCCTTCAGGAAATGAAGTTAGAAAGGAGTAAGTTTTAGCTGGCACATATTGAAGTATTTGCTTAGCTAACATCTTAAAATATCCCTTGATCATGTGGGAGTTGGTTCCTAACTGCCTAGACCAACAATACAAATTCCTAGTTGAAACTCTGGCTTTTCAGAGGAAGATCTACAAAAGTGATTTCATCTCTTTTCCTCTGTCTTTGCCTGTCTTTTCTATCTCTCTCTAATTCCCATGTTCCCTCTCTACCAGGTTCTCATTGCCAACAATGGCATTGCAGCAGTGAAATGCATGCGGTCTATCCGCCGGTGGTCTTATGAGATGTTTCGAAATGAACGTGCAATCCGATTTGTTGTCATGGTCACACCTGAAGACCTGAAAGCCAATGCAGGTAAGTTATGAACATTAAGAAAGCATCATCCTCAAGCATAAAACATTGAATGGCATAGCCTTTAAGGAGAAGAATGTTAACTCAGGAGGATTCCCAAACACAAGGATTTCTCTTTTAAAAAGTGTCAATAGTAGGCATAGACAAGGATTGTATTATATTTAACCTCAACGTAGACACCTGTGTTCTAAGTAAAAATAGGTAGAAATTTAACCAAAGTGTCGATATGGGTTTTCAGTGTTACTTGCTAAGCCACATTCTTTAGCATGTGTCAGTGGAAACGTTTGGAAGGAAATGCTATTTCCCTTATGAGTTACATTGAATTTTAGAGAATTTTAAGGTTAAGATTGTTTTTTCCCCTCCTCCTGGGAGAGGGAGACCTCTTGGGACCAAAATAGGTTTCACTCTGCAGGCTCTTTGGCATAGTCTCTCTGCTTAGATGGTTTTCCATCTGAGAGAGGCAGATAAAGACTATTGGTGTAGCTGAGAGGTCGTGGCTAGTCCTTCCTCTTCATACTTTTTATCACTAAAGTATAATCTCTAAGACAGAGTACCCACAGATAACATTAGCTCTTTATTTTATTTTTTAAAATTTATTTATTTATTTATTTATTTTTGGCTGCATTGGGTCTTCGTTGCTGCATGTGGGCTTTCTCTAGTTGCGGCGAGCACGGGCTACTCTTCATCGTGGTGCGTGTGCTTCTCATTGTGGTGGCTTCTCTTGTTGTGGAGCACAGGCTCTAGGCATGTGGGCTTCAGTAGTTGTGGCACGCAGGCTCAGTAGTTGTGGCACGCGGGCTCAGTAGTTGTGGCTCGCAGGCTCTAGAGCGCAGGCTCAGTAGTCGTGGCACACGGGCTTATTTGCTCCATGGCATGTGGGATCTTCCCGGACCAGGGCTCGAACCCATGTCCCCCGCATTGGCAGGCGGATTCTTAACCATTGCACCACCAGGGACGTCCAACATTAGCTCTTTAAAGGGCTGTCTTTTTAAAGCTATTTTGGTCTTTATATGTACTCTCTATATTGAGACAATGATATTAAGACTATTCCTAAGGAGTAAGGGTTATTATATTATCTTTAGAAATGAGGAAGGCACCAATTTATTGGAAAATAGATGTTATTGTATGAAATCATTTAGATTGACCCTTCAACACCTCTCAGCTGCAGTTTCGTATATGTGAAAGGAAAATCATGTCTATTTTACTGGATAGTTGTAAAGATGAAATTGTGTATAATAAATGTAAAGTACCTTGCATGATTTCTTTTTCCTTGTTTCTCCTTGGTGCTCCTATTAATTCATTTATTCATTCACTCAATGAACATGGAGACCCACAGTTTAATAAGATATGATCTTGCTCTAGGAAACAAATAATTTCAATACAATGAGGTAAGTGCTATAATAGAAATATGCACAGTGTACTATGGAACACAGAGATGAGACATCGTAACTCTGGCCCCTGCTCTTGGGTTAAGGGATAAGAGGGGTTAACAGGGTTAAGAGAGCTTTCTGAAATGGGTTTTACCTAGCCAAGAATGAGTAAGAGTTAGTGAAGCAGTTAGGGGGAAGACAAAGGTATTACAGGCAGAAAGAACGTATATGCAAATGCTTGAAGGTGTGACACAGTGGTTTCTGGAAACTGCAAGTGGCTTGTTAAAGTACAAGACATGATCTAGTATTTGTCAAGGATGGTCTTGTTTTTCATGTTAGCACCATCAACAAAGGCAAAATAATAGATAATATAGTAATAAGAGCAAGGTGGGGGTTTTTTTTGGTGGGGAGACAGATTAGGTTTGGAGTACATGTAATATAAGAAGATTCTAGAAATCCTACAAAAAATGGAATATATCCTTCTAGAACTTAGAAATAATGAGAACTAGAGATTAAGAGTGTACATTATTGGCACATATGTGATAGTTAACACTACCTCCTGAAAGATCAGATAGAAAATGAAGAGAAGAGGGTTAAGGATGAAAGTTTATAGAAGGCTAAAATTTAGGGATAGACTCAGGAAGATAGGCCCATAAACAGTGTTGAGAAGAAATGGTCAGAGAAATAGAAGAAACAGAAGAGAAAAGCAATGAGAAAAAAGGATTTCAATAAGGAAGGCTCAAAGGTGTCAGTAGTCCAATAAAATAGGAATCAAAATCTGTCTGGCGATTAGCTAATCATTGGTAACCTTTGCAGGAATAGTTTCAGTGGAACAATGTGAGTATGCAGACTAATATAGGAAGATAAGGAATGAATGGGATGAGACATGGAGACAGCCAATGTGGACAAGTTTTTTGAGAATTTTGGATGAGAAGGGAAAAAGAAAAGGCAGTAACTAAAGAGAAATTTGGGGTCAAGAGAGAATTTTTATTTTTCAGAATGGAAGAGACTTAGGAATGTTTCTGAGAGGAAGGAGCCAAGGGCAGGAGTGGGGGCCGGGGGGTAGCAGTACACAAGAGAGCTAGAGGAGATGGAAGGGGATGGGATCATGAGCACCAGTGGACAAAAGTACTCATATCTTTTGACTAAGAAATTCTATTTCCTGGTATTTATTCTGAGGAACAGAAATCAGTAATGGGGCAAATACGTTCATACAGGGATATTCATTGCAGTGTTATTTAAAATAACAAGAAACCAGGAATAACTTGTGTCCACCATTAGTGATTAGTTACGTAAAATCTGTTACACCAATTCTATGAAATACCATGCACCCATTAAAAAATATTTTGTGGAGAGGAGCTTCAAGATGGCAGAAGAGTAAGATGTGGAGATCACCTTCCTCCCCACAAATACATCAGAAATACATCTACATATGGAACAACCCCTACAGAACACCTACTGAACACTGGCAGAAGACCTCAGACCTCCCAAAAGGCAAGAAACTCCCCACGTACCTGGTAGAGACAAAGAATAGGGACGGGACCTGCACCAGTGGGAGGGAGCTGTGAAGGAGGCAAGGTTTCCACACACTAGAAGCCTCTTCGCGGGCAGAGACTGCGGTGGCGGAGGGGGGAAGCTTTGGAGCCACGGAGGAGAGCGCAGCAACAAGGGTGTGGAGGGCAAAGTGGAGAGATTCCCGCACAGAGGATCAGTGCCGACCAGCACTCACCAGCCCGAGAGGCTTGTCTGCTCACCCGCTGGGGCGGGTGGGGGCTGGGAGCTGAGGCTCAGGCTTCGGTTGGATCCCAGGGAGAGGACTGGTGGCGTGAACACAGCCTGAAGGGGTTAGTGCACCACGGCTAGCCGGGAGGGAGTCCAGGAAAGGGTCTGGAACTGCTTAAGAGGCAAGAGACTTTTTCTTCCCTCTTTGTTTCCTGGTGCGCAAGGAGAGGGGATTCAGAGCGCCGCTTAAATGAGCTCCAGAGACGGGCGCGAGCCGCGGCTAACAGCGTGGACCCCAGAGACGGGTATGAGACGCTAAGGCTGCTGCTGCCACCACCAAGAAGCCTGTGTGCAAGTACAGGTCACTATCCACACCTCCCCTCCTGGGAGCCTGCGCAGCCCGCCACTGCCAGGGTCCCGTGATCCAGGGACAACTTCCCTAGGAGAACACATGGCGCGCCTCAGGCTAGTGCAGTGTCACGCTGGCCTCTATGAATCATCTTAATAGATGCAGAAAAAGCTTTCAACAAAATTCAACACCGATTTGTGATAAAAACTCTCCAGAAAGTAGACATAGAGAGAACTTACCTCAACATAATAAAGGCCATATATGACAAACCCACAGCCAATATCATTCTCAATGGTGAAAAACTGAAACCGTATCCACTAAGATCAGGAACAAAACAAGGTTGCCCACTATCACCACTATTATTCAACATAGTTTTGGAAGTTTTAGCCACAGCAATCAGAGAAGAAAAAGAAATAAAAGGAATCCAAATCAGAAAAGAAGAAGTAAAGCTGTCACTGTTTGCAGATGACATTATACTATACATAGAGAATCCTAAAGACTCTACCAGAAAACTACTAGAGCTAATCAATGAACTTGGTAAAATAGCAGGATGCAAAATTAATGCACAGAAATCTCTTGCATTCCTATACACTAATGATGAAAAATGGGAAAGAGAAATTAAGGAAACACTTCCATTTACCATTGCAAGAAAAAGAATAAAATACCTAGGAATAAACCTACCTAAGGAGACAACTACCTAAGGAGACAACCTGTATGCAGAAAACTCTAAGACACTGATGAAAAAATTAAAAATGATACAAACAGGACTTCCCTGGTGGTGCAGTGGTTAAGAATCTGCCTGCCAATGCAGGGGACACGGGTTCAAACCCTAGTCCAGGAAGATCCCACATGCCACGGAGCAACTAAGCCCCTGCGCCTCAACTACTGAGCCTGTGCTCTAGAGCCTGCGAGCCACAACTACTGAGCCTGTGTGCCGCAACTACTGAAGCCCGTGTGCCTAGAGCCCGTGCTCTGCAACAAGAGAAGCCACTGCAATAAGAAGCCCGCACACCGCAACGAAGAGTAGCCCCTGCTCACAGCAACTAGAAAAAGCCCACGCCCAGCAATGAAGACCCAATTCAGCCAAAAAAAAATAAATTAAATAAATAAATTAAGAAAAAAAAAAAGAAGATGATACAAATAGATAGAGAGATATACCATGTTCTTGGATTGGAAGAATCAACATTGTGAAAATGACTATACTACCCAAAGCAATCTACAGATTCAATTCAATCCTTATCAAACTACCACTGGCATTTTTCACAGAACTAGGACAAAATATTTCACAATTTGTATGGAAACACAAAAGACCCCAAATAGCCAAAGCAATTTTGAGAAAGAAAAAGGGAGCTGGAGGAATCAGGCTCCCTAACTTCAGACTATACTACAAAGATACAGTAATCAAGACAGTATGGTACTGGCACAAAAACAGAAATATAGATCAATGGAACAGGATAGAAAGCCCAGAGATAAACCCATGCATATATGGTCACCTTGTCTTTGATAAAGGAGGCAAGAATATACAGTGGAGAAAAGACAGTCTCTTCAATAAGTGGTGCTGGGAAAACTGGACAGCTACATGTAAAAGAATGAAATTAGAACACTCCCTAACACCATACACAAAAATAAACTCAAAATGGATTAAAGATCTAAATGTAAGGCCAGACACTATCAAACTCTTAGAGGAGAACATAGGCAGAACACTCTATGACCTAAATCACAGCAAGATCCTTTTTGACCCACCTCCTAGAGAAATGGAAATAAAACCAAAAATAAACAAATGGGACCTAACGAAACTTCAGAGCTTTTGCACAGCAAAGGAAACCATAAACAAGATGAAAAGACAGCCCTCAGAATGGGAGAAAATATTTGCAAATGAAGCAAGTGACAAAGGATTAATCTCCAAAATTTACAAGCAGCTCATGCAGCTCAATATGAGAAAAACAAACAACCCAACCCAGAAATGGGCAGAAGACCTAAATAGACATTTCTCCAAAGAAGATATACAGATTGCCAACAAACACATGAAAGAATGCTCAACATCATTAATCATTAGAGAAACGCAAATCAAAACTACAATGACATATCATCTCACACCGGTCAGAATGGCTGTCATCAAAAAATGTACAAACAATAAATGCTGGAGAGGGTGTGGAGAAAAGGGAACCCTCTTGCACTGTTGGTGGGAATGTAAATTGAGACAGCCACTATGGAGAACAGTATGGAGGTTCCTTAAAAAACTAAAAATAGAACTGTCATACAACCCAGCAACCCCACTGCTGGGCATATACCCTGAGAAAACCATAATTCAAAAAGAGTCATGTACCAAAATGTTCATTGCAGCTCTATTTATAATAAGCAGGACATGGAAGCAACCTAAGTGTCCATCAACAGATGAATGGATAAAGAAGATGTGGCACATATATACAATGGAATATTACTCAGCCATAAAAAGAAACAAAATTGAGTTATTTTTAATGAGGTGGATGGACCTAGAGTCTGTCATACAGGGTGAAGTAAGTCACAAAGAGAAAAACAAAAACTGTATGCTAACACATATATATGGAATCTAAAAAAAAAAAAAAAAAGGTCATGAAGAACCTAGGGGCAAGACAGGAATAAAGAGGCAGAACTACTAGAGAATGGACTTGAGGATACTGGGAGGGGTAGGGTAAGCTGGGACAAAGTAAGAGAGTGGCATCGACATATATACACTACCAAACTTAAAATAGATAGATAGTGGGAAGCAGCCGCATAGCACAGGGAAATCAGCTTGGTGCTTTGTGACCACCTAGAGGGGTGGGATAGGGAGGGTGGGAGGGAGGGAGGTGCAAGAGGGAAGAGATATGGGGACAGATGTATATGTATAACTGATTCACTTTGTTATAAAGCAGAAACTAACACACCATTGTAAAGCAATTATACTCTAATAAAGATGTTTAAAAAAATCAATAAAAACATAAAAAAATTTTGTGGGATAACATTTATTGGTCTGAGAATGCATTCTGACAAATTGTTACACTGTTTTATCTATTATTGTGTAACAGTATTACCACAAATTTAACAACTTAAAACAATGGACATTTATTACCTCACAGTTTGTGTAGCTGGGTCTTCTGCTTCAGGTTATCACAAGGCTGCCATCAGCATTCAGCTGGGGCTGCAGTCTCATCTGAGGCTTGACTTGGGATGGATCTGCTTTCAAACTAACATGGTTGTTGGCAGCATTCAGTTTTCTGTTTGGACTGAGGACCTGATTGTGTTGCTGGTTGTTGGCTAGAGACTGCTCTTGGCTCCTTGTCACGTGGGCCACCCCAAAATGACTGCCTGCTTCCTCAAAGCCAGCAAGGGAAAGTGTCCCAGTAAGATTGGCTACATTCTTATGTACTGTTAGTTTGGAAGTGACATCTCCTCATCCTTGCCATATTCTCTTGGCTAAAAGCAAGTCATAGATTGTGCCCACGCCCAAGAAGAGGGGATAACTTAAGATATGAATACCTGGAGACTTGGGATCATGGTTCTGTCCATCACAATTGCTTAGAAAAAAGTTGGCTGTAAGGAGACTGATAGCATGATATAATAATAGAAAGAAAGTACATTGTGTATAGTCAGAGGAAAAAAAAAGGTGTAATGACATATACCAAAACAGCAATCTGGTTACCTCTGTGAGTGGTAGTTAAAGACAAGCGATAACCTAGAAAAACATGTGAACAGCAAAGAGTTTCTGCCTGTAATATGAGCACAAGACACCCTTCAAAAGAAAATGAACAGAGAACATGAATAGATAGTCCATAAAAGAAGAATTAAAAAAGAACAATAGGGCTTCCCTGGTGGCGCAGTGGTTGAGAGTCTGCCTGCCAATGCAGGGGACACAGGTTCGTGCCCCGGTCTGGAAGGATCCCACATGCCGCAGAGCGGCTGGGCCCATGGGCCATGGCCGCTGGGCCTGCGCGTGCGGAGCCTGTGCTCCGCAGAGGGAGAGGCCACAACAGTGAGAGGCCCGCATACCGCAAAAAAACAAAACAAAACAAACAAACAAACAAAAAGAACAATAAACACATGAAAAGAGATTCGATTCCAATGATAATCAAAGAAATGTAAACCAGAACAATAATAGATTGGGATTTTTTAAAATTTATAGGACTGGCAAAATTTCAAATTGATAATACCCAGTATAGGTAGAGTATAGGCAATTTGGCACCCCCATTGCAAGTGAGAGTCTAAAGTGGTTTGGTTAGTATGGGAAGATATCCACAATATATTAAATTGGTTAGCAGTTTATGGTTTCTAGTATATCAAAGCATGAACTGATTATCTCTGAGTCGTGGGACAATGGATGATTTTGACTTTTAAAAAACAGTACATCCTGATATATTTTCTAAATTTTTAAATAATCAGCACACTTTCCCTCATAATCAGAGAGAATGATACACCTGTTTTTATTTTGAACAAACTGTTAGGGCCTCATATCTTACTCTGAGTGGAATTTTTAAAGAAGGACTTAAAACCTTTAAAAATTAAGAGCACAAGATAAGAAACGTAATAAATATGGTGGAGTTGGACCTTGAGAAAGTTATTTAACTGCTCCAAGCCATAATTCCCTGTAAACTGGGTGCTAAAAATATATGTTATATATGATTATTGAGGATGAAATGAAATAATATATATAAAGTGCTTAGTACAGTCCCTGCACATTGTAACTGCTCTGCCACAATTACTGCCAGAAAAGGAAGAGAGAAACATCAGGTGACAGATTTGAAAGGGGATACTGAGCCAAAAAAAAAAAAAAAAGTAAGGAGGGAAAGAAGTTATCTTTTTAAAGTATCTTTCCATCCAGATAAAGGTTTTTTGTTTTTTTTTGTTTTTTTTTTTTTTTTTTGCGGTACGCGGGCCTCTCACTGTTGTGGCCTCGCCCGTTGCGGAGCACAGGCTCTGGACACGCAGGCTCAGTAGCCACGGCTCACAGGCCCAGCCGCTGCATGGCATGTGGGATCCTCCCGGACCGGGGCACGAACCCGTGTCCCCTGCATTGGCAGGCGGACTCTCAACCACTGCGCCACCAGGGAAGCCCCAGATAAAGGTTTTTTAAAGCACTTGATAGACTCCTATCACTAACCTTTCCTGTTTAGCCAGTCTACAGACCCTCCAGACTCTACCCTGTTGCCCCATTCTGTCCCAGCTTTATACCAGGAAAAGGGCTTTCTCAGAATACAGTGCAAGTTAAAGATAAAAGGTGTCACTGAGCTTTTTCTCAGAATAGAATAATGGGCCTCTTAAGTGACAGATACATCATCCTTGATATAGGGATCATAAAAACCCTTTGAAAAGGTCACACGGTGAAAAGTTTGAGACCTGCTGTTTTAGTAGTATAAGAGCTCCTAACTATGAGATTACCCCTTTTAGCACTGTGACTTAACAAAGAGCCTCCAAATAAATGGTTCTGGGAATTACCCCATTAATACAGTTTGTCCTGTGGTTACGTATGATGGTACCTGTCCTTTACACAGTTTTTGCTCTGCTGTTACATTTCTGAAAATAAAGCATGTGTTCTCTGTTAATTTGCTTGTGTTTTCAGAATACATTAAGATGGCAGATCACTATGTGCCAGTGCCAGGAGGACCAAACAACAACAACTATGCAAATGTGGAATTAATTCTTGATATTGCTAAAAGGATCCCAGTACAAGTAAGAGATGCCAGCGTCTCCTCGAAATCCAAATTCAGCCTTTTTAAAAAAAATTTTTTTATGGGAGTATAGTTGATTTGCAATGTCGTATTAGTTTCTGCTGTACAACAAAGTGAATCAGTTATACATATACATCTATCCACTCTTTTTTAGATTCTTTTCCCCCATAGGCCATTACAGTGTATTGAGAAGAGTTTCCTTTGCCAAATTCAGCCATTTTACAGTTGGGCACAAGGGGATAGCCAGTGAAGAACTTTTAATTTCATATAAAGCATCTTTGTTGAACGTTGGTAAAAGCCTTTATATGGGACATAACAGACAGGGAAAGGAAAGGTGGAAAGAATGGAATGAGCCAACATAAAGTGAACGTAATCCAAACAAGAGGTTTGTAAGGGTCTTTCAGAGATTGTTCTATCCATTTCACCTTCAAACCTCCTAGTAAGTAAAAGTTGCCTGTTTCCAATGGAATACTCTTAGTCCAGAATATGGTAGAGTAAAAGGAGGTTGTTTCTTCCCTATCACATTGTGTTAAGGAGTTTAGGGTAAGTGTCTTAAAGCCCAAAGAGAAAAAAACTCGGCATTTGTATGGCAGTATAACCACTAGATATAAAGGTGGAGTTGGGTGGCCAAAGTAATTCAATCTGTGGAAGAAAACCAACATTTCTACAAGAGACTCTATAGAGTCTAGTTGAAAGGCTATGAACTGAGTTTCCTAAAGAGCAACAATACTAGCTGGTTCTTAATATCAGTTTCAACCTGTTTTTGACCTCTTCAGAGGTTTTACCACAATGGACTGCTTATTGTTGTTCTGTGAAAAGTTTGCCAAGAATCAGGCATAGAAGCTGAATTAGGCATTAGGCTGCCATGGAGCTATTGTACCTCATGGAGCAGGGGCAGTCTTGGTAGAAAGTAATACAGTTTATCATGTTCTTTTTAGGATGAATTTTAAGAATGAATCATATTGTGTTCCCTTGTAGGCAGTTTGGGCTGGCTGGGGTCATGCTTCTGAGAATCCCAAGCTTCCAGAACTTCTTTTGAAAAATGGCATTGCCTTCATGGGTAAGCCTTTCTGACATACTGTTCCTGCCTTTCTGTTTCTCTCTGTTATTTTGGCACTGGGCTTTTATTTTTTCATCAGTCAGCAGCTCTCAGAGTAACCCTTTTCTTCATTTCTTTTTCTTTTTTTTTTTGTTTTAACCCTTCATCATTTCTTACATCTTGCATCTTTTTTTTTTTTTTTTTTTTTTGCGGTACGCAGGCCTCTCACTGTTGTGGCCTCTCCTGTTGCGGAGCACAGGCTCCGGACGCGCAGGCTCAGCAGCCATGGCTCACAGGCCCAGCCGCTCCACGGCATGTGGGATCTTCCCGGACCAGGGCACGAACCCGTGTCCCCTGCATTGGCAGGCGGACTCTCAACCACTGCGCCACCAGGGAAGCCCTACATCTTGCATCTTGATTGGGTTTTTTGTCCCCAGATTCTTTTCTATGAGATATGGAGGAGGCTCTGATTTCCAGAACACTGGCCTTTAAAAACTTTGCCATTAACATTAAGAAAACGTGGAGAAACGACCTATTTTTATATAGAAAAGATAATTGAATACTTAGGATATGCTGGCAGTGTGCCCTTAAATATGAATCATTTCTTTCACATTTAAGCATATAGATTATATTCCTATAAGTGACAGCTATTTCTTCTGACTTTTCTGCTATCCTATATGGAGAGAAAATTTGAGGTTATATGGCTCAAAGTGTTTCTGTCTCTATCTCTGCAATGATGATTATGCTTTGTAAAGCCTATTAAAGATAAATCTTCCTTTTGGGTTTCCCTAAGACCAAGGAGAGTATAATATTTTAAACTTGAACACCAAAACTTTATTGTCCTTCAGGATATTGGTTAAAAAAGAAAAAAAGAAAGACTTTGTTAATATGGTAAAGTTGGATCATGACAGATGATAAAATCAGAGTTACATTTGTCAGGAATTTAATTCAGCATATATTTTATATATATTGAATTCTCCCTGTATGCAAAAATTTACCACATCAGGTTCTATAAAGGGTACAAAGATGAGCCAAAACATAGTAGTCCCCATAATCAAGTTTCTGATGTTGATGATATGTGCTGTAGGGGATACAAGACAAATACAAAAATAATTATATGGAAGACAAAATACATGTGACAGAAACGAGGCCAAAATGTTACAGTCAGGGTTCTTTCCTTGTTTTGTTTTCAGGTCCTCCAAGCCAGGCCATGTGGGCTTTGGGGGATAAGATTGCATCTTCCATAGTGGCTCAAACTGCAGGTATCCCAACTCTTCCATGGAGTGGCAGTGGTAAGAAATTATTTGTTTGTATCTTAAAGTGTAGAAAAGCTCGGTAGAATATTTGGGACTGTGGCCTTGGGGCTTAAGCCTGCTTTAAAATGCATTGGATATTTGACAGAAATAGAATACACATTAATTAATGGTATCTTGTATCTCCTGGCTTAATTGTTGTACCTGTGATTTTATCATGTCTTAAGAATGTAAATTTTGTACCAGGTATGTAGATGCTAAATTGTAATGTAAATGATCTTGGGACTTAATTTGGAGAAACTCTGAGGAAACTCATCTGGTTCTGTGGATTCAGATCTACTCTGGGTTGGCTAGAATCTTCCTCAGAGATGGACTTCTTAGGTGGAATAGGCCTTTGAACCTGCCTGGGAGGTGACTGGAATCACTAAGAAAAAGCTAAAACCCACCTACTCAGATGCTTGCCTGCCAGTATTCATTCATTCATTCTTTCTTTCTTTCTTTCTTTCTTTCTTTCTCTCTTTCTTTCTCTTTCTTTCTCTTTCTCTCTCTTTCTCTCTCTCTCTCTCTCCCTTCCTTCCTTCCTTCCTTCCTTTCTTTCTCTTTCTGTTTATTTAATCTTTATTTATTTTTAAAATTTTATATTGGAGTATAGTTGATTAACAATGTTGTGTTAGTTTCAGGTGTACAGCAAAGTGATTCAGTTATACATATACATGTATCTATTCTTTTTTAAATAAATTTATTCATTTTATTTATATTTTTGGCTGTGTTGGGTCTTCATTGCTGCACACGGGCTTTCTCTAGTTGCGGCAAGTGGGGGCTACTCTTCGTTGCGGTGTGCAGGCTTCTCATTGCAGTGGCTTCTCCTGTTGTGGAGCACAGTCTCTAGGCGCGTGGGCTTCAGTAGTTGTGGTACATGGGCTCAGTAGCTGTGGCGCACAGGCTTAGTTGCTCTGCGGCATGTGGGATCTTCCCGGACCAGAGATCGAACCTGTGTCCCTTGCACTGGCAGGCGGATTCTTAATCACTGTGCCACCAGGGAAGTCCCTCTATTCTTTTTTGCCAGTGTTTTCTTGATTTGAGCCCACAGTCTATTGATGATTTGTTTTGCTTGTTTAATACCATTCAACCTCTCATTTGCCCTTGATGCAGAAAAATGAGGTCAATAATCAACCTTTCTTTTAGGCACGCAGAAGGATGAATTTTTTGTAAAAATGATTTATTCTTGATGAATCCCTTGGAGAGTGCGTTGTGATTTATTATAGCTGATAACAATATGAACTTCTGTTTTTTTGGTACTGAAGCACAGAGAGCAAACATACACTAAAACCTCTTCCGAATAGGAACTACCATTGTCTTGAGTCAGAACAGATGTGGACTCTTGTTACTCTGGCTCTCCAGGGGGATTGCAATATCCTCTCCAGACCGGCTGGGTCAAACAGTTTAAAATAAAACGTTGAATTTGTTCTTGTTTGAGTGGAGAGGCTATACCATTCCCTTTGTGAGTACAGGGACATTCAGGGAGTATGGAATCATGACTCTGCTGAGGCCAATAAAACCGCCATTTCCATTTCCAAGAGCTCATAAAGATTGAATTATTTCTCAGACCTCTGGCCCTGGAGCAGCCCTGAACACACACATCGAAGGTATTTTGCCAGCTGAGTTTATGTGCGAAGTCTGACGTGCTATTTTGTTTGTTTGTTTTGTCTTGTATGTCCTTGCATTTTTTAAAATTGCTGCTTGTTAGCTCTCTTGGCTTTTTCCAGCAACAGAACCCAAGTGGCCAGCTGTTGCTATAGATAAATCCTGCTAACTCCAAGGACTGATCAGGGTTTTATGGTATCCTTCTTTCTCCCATCTACCCTCAATATTGGATAAATATGAAAGCATTTTAAAGAAGGTACTAGTGGTCCAGTGGTTAGGATTCGGCACGTTCACTGCCGTGGGCCTGCGTTTAATCTCTGGTTGGGAAACTTAAGATCCTGCAAGCCGTGTGGCAGTGCCAAAAAAACAGTGGGGGGAAGTAAAGAAGGTATAAGCAGAAAATTGACAAGAACAGAAGCTTTTGTAGCTGCTTTTAAGTCACTGTTATCTATTGCAGGTCTTTGTGTGGACTGGCACGAAAATGATTTTTCAAAACGTATCTTAAATGTTCCTCAGGAACTATATGAAAAAGGTTGTGTGAAGGATGTGGATGACGGGCTGAACGTAAGTTACTAACTCTAGGGAGTGATGTTTTTCAGCGGACCACTTACAGTCCCAAATACAGGGATTTGGAGCCTGGTTCATGATATACACCCATGATGGCATTAGGGTTGTAAGACCAGGAGGTATAGTTTATAGAATGAGGAAGTGACCTACGTTTCACAAAAATAATTTAAATTTGTTTTGAAGCAAGCCGTTCACCTGGACAGAACATTTCTTAGGTGGTTAAATCAGAGCTTTAAGGAGGTTCTGATTCTATTCTCTACCACCTGTTAGTATTTGTGTGCATGCGGGGAGAGTTGGGGGCAAACAACACTTTTTGCCCTACTTGAGTTCAGAACCAAGAAGCCAGGCAGAGAGGGATCAAAATGTCAGCTTTATTATGAATAGAGATGATGGTGAAAATGGTTTAAGTGTGTAGCAACAATCAGATTCGTAAACTGAATGTCAGTTAAGCAGGCTCGCTCACTGGTTAGTGGTGGTGTGAATAACCACAGAGACAGAGCTTTTGCCATTCAGTTTATCGTATGACTGAGAGCTGGCAAAGAGCATATGTTCTGTGTAGTGGGCTGATCCCAAAGGGGAAAAGGCTGAGCTATACATGCTCAGTTTCTCCTGCCGAACTGACCAATCACAGAATTCATTCTTTTTTCCCTTGGGGAGGAGTGAGGGAGGGAGCTGATAGAGGCTGAAACTATTACTCTAATTATTGTCTGTCCATGTAGAAACATGAACCCAAGCAAAAGGAGGTCGGCTCTCTAACATTACTT
Source organism: Hyperoodon ampullatus (assembly GCF_949752795.1). Lineage (NCBI taxonomy): Eukaryota > Metazoa > Chordata > Mammalia > Artiodactyla > Ziphiidae > Hyperoodon > Hyperoodon ampullatus. The sequence goes on from NC_136932.1 coordinate 51,728,913, forward strand.
TTTCTTTCTTCATAGTTCTCTCCAGTTTGTTCCCCTTTCACTTTTTAATTAGTTGGAAGTGTCAGCTATGCCTCCAAGGAGATAATGAAAGAGGCTATATTTTAGAAAAACACACTACTCTTGTTTGACTTGTATGTTATAAATTCAGGAGGAACACTGAATGCTCAACTAATTTTGCTCTGTTGTTTGCATTTCAAGTTAAGCATCCTGTAATCTCCTTAATAAGAAGAATTAATATTTCTAATTGAATTGCTAATGCTATGTTCTATTTGATATAATTTGCAAAAGAGTAGAAGCCCTTTGTAGGGAATTAGCTATTTTGCTTATCAGTTAAAATTCCTTTTTTTCCTGGTTATAAACATAAAATTTTCTGGTAGAAAATTTGGAAAGTGAGAAAAGATGATAAAACCCATAAGCCCACCATCCAAAGATAAGCCTTGTTAACATATTCATATATTTTCTTTTTTTTTTTTTTTTTTCGGTACGCGGGCCTCTCACTGCTGTGGCCTCTCCCGTTGCGGAGCACAGGCTCCGGACGCGCAGGCTCAGCGGCCATGGCTCACGGGCCCAGCCGCTCCGCGGCATGTGGGATCTTCCCAGACTGGGGCACGAACCCGTGTCCCCTGCATCGGCAGGCGGACTCGCAACCACTGCGCCACCAGGGAAGCCCAACATATTCATATATTTTCTTCCAGCCTTTTTTGATTCATAGATTCATGTAATGATAATCTTTATTAGTAGATTCCCATAACTATAATTATTATGATAATTGTAAAATTAAGGTCTTACTATATACATTGTTTTTGTAATCCTAGGTTTTTTTCTACCTATACATAAGCATTTTCCTTGTGGCATTAAAATTCTTCTAAAATATTTTAAATGGATGACCTGTGCCTAGAGCTTTTATATATTTTTAAAAGGCCTGCCTTTTTCTTATATCATGTGGGCTACCCTATTTTTTTTATAGTGTTTTTTAAAATTTATTTATTTTATGTATTATTATTTTTTTTGGCTGCGTTTGGTCTTCGTTGCTGTGCACGGGCTTTCTCTAGCTGTAGCTAGCAGGGTCCACTGTTTGTTGTGGTGCATGGGCTTCTCATTGCGGTACCTTCTCTTGTTGCGGAGCCGGGGCTCTAGGTGCATGGGCTTCAGTAGTTGTGGCACGTAGGCTCAGTAGTTGTGGCTCGCAGGCTCTAGAGTGCAGGCTCAGTAGTTGTGGTGCATGGACTGAGTTGCTCTGTGGCATGTGGGATCTTCCCAGACCAGGGCTCGAACCTGTGTCCCCTGCATTGGCAGGCAGATTCTTAACCACTGTGCCACCAGGGAAGCACCCCCCCTATTTTTTTTTTAAGTCTTTCCCACAACTGTGGCTGTTTCTTCATTTATCACCCAGTGATTGAGTTCATCATGCTAATTTTGTTTATAAGCATAGAAGTGAATAGTTAAGAGAGTTTAGAAGAGATGGGACTGTGAGTGAAGGATTTTCATGCCTAATCTACTGACAAAAATTAAAATGTGAAATGGTCTTTTTCTGGTGACACGTTTTTTAGATATTGTTACAATGTAAACCGTGAAAGACTGGAATGTTTTGACAAAGGAATGACTCAGTTATTTTAAACTTTTGGTTAACTTTTCCCCAATTTACTTTTTGCCTTAACTATAATATGGACATCTTCCATATCATTGCATGTAAAGGCTACCTCATTCCTTTAATAATTGCATAGTAGTCTAGTAAATAGGTATATCTTGATTTAACTGGCTCCTTACTTAATAGATATATAATGAAATATTCAAAAAGTTTTGGGGTCATCACCTGATCATTATAAAATACTGTAAATGTGAAAAGCACATTTAGAGCATGTGTTGAAAATTAGTTTTCTGACTACTTTCATTAATATTTTGGTATCTTGTTATTTTTATCTTTATCAAAAAGTTGAGTGAGAAAAATTTCTGGATATGGGAGATTCCTGATTTGTTGAGTCTTATATGTTGTCGGAGGGTCAGAAGCTATGCTGAGGCCATCAGCTTATAATAAGTGAACTGTGTATGTCTTTTTGTCTTTTTTAAAAATAAAAATTATGGAATAAAGACAGAAAGTGTATACTCTGGTAACTTGAAAATAAAATAAAATAAAATAAAAATTATGGGTAATAGACAAATTCCTGCATCTTATGAGAAATTCTAATAATACAGAAATATATACAGTAAAAAGTGAAAGTTTATATCTACTCATCTTCCTTTTATAAATCACTGTTGGTGGATTTTCTAGACTTGTTTTTTTATACATACATATGTAAGTGTGTGAATGCATACATAATTATACATATAGTTTTACTTTGTTTTTGACCTATATGGGATTATCTTAGATTGAACCATACAAAATTGCCAATATTCAACCATTTTTTTACCTACCAAAAAAATGCAATTTCTTCTTGTTCAACCCAATAGTACAAATATTATTCAGGTACTTTTTTTTCCCACCTAATAGTATATCTTCAGGATCTTTCTATTTTGCTATATATAGACCTACCAAATGACAGCATTTTTAAAGGGAGAAAATGCCAGTTTTCTCCTTCCCTACTAATACCATTCTCACTTCCATTTTTCTCTTTCTTCTTGAAGGCAGCGGAGGAAGTTGGATATCCAGTAATGATCAAGGCCTCAGAAGGAGGAGGAGGAAAGGGAATCAGAAAAGTCAACAATGCAGATGACTTCCCTAACCTCTTCAGACAGGTAGAGTACAAGCTGTCGTTATTTATTGGAACTAACACGTATGTCAGAGATGCATGTAATTTGGATGTCCAGAAAATATTTAGATTTTTTTGTCTACAGCTAATCTTGTCTTTCTTTCTAGCCTCTACCTGCTTATTAGCAGGGGAAAAGAATTAATAAAATGTCCAGTTCAATTTAAGGTTTTATTCATTTAGGTAATTCAAGCAGTAGAGTTACTCTGTCTTATATAAAATTGCTTAGTTTCTCAGATAGCTCTTCTGCATATGGTTTGTGTGGCTCATAGGAACTGATAGTAACAAGCAAGAGTCAGTACCTTTCTACATTTTTGTGCCCCTCTTCTGCTGGCACTTTAGACAATGTATGTGACACGGTTAATTCCTGATCTGGATGCTCTTGGTCTGGCCTCACTCAAGCTCTTTGATTGACTTCACCTCACTTCAGTTCAAATTGGCTGCAGACTCCTGAGTTTCTGTCATGTGTTCTGGCCCAGCAGTCTATAATACCGTGGCCTGTACTGCATGGCCACCACACCCTGGCACAGGGACCCTGTGGCAGGCCCATGCTCTATGAGAACGAAGGGTGGCTCAGGAAAGCTAAACCTAGGATCTCTCTCTGCCTAATCCTCTGACTTGCAGCCAAGGATGTCGCCATACTACAAGTTGGTTGTGGAGGCCAAAGAAATGATTTCTTTTCAGAATCTTAGAGAAAGAATCCGAAGACAGGAGTCTCTTTTTCCTGCCCTCAGAGTTACCCTTACATACTTGACTCACTTCTTTTTTTCTCCTACCAATACCCAGAAAAAGAAGAGGCAGAAAAAGGAAAATTGGGACACCTTCTGGCCTTTTCACTTTCCTAGCTTCCCACTTTTGCTTATTTTTCCCAGCACCTTTTACTTTGTACCATCTTTTACTAGTACCCCTAGCCGTGTATTATTTGCCCCGTTTTTTTTTTTTTTTTTAAACCATTCAGCACCAAACTTCTTGCTTCATTGTCATGAGCTAAAGAGAAAAACTCTGTAAACTGGGTCTTCCATGATTTGATATACTAGACAAAGAAAGTGATAAAGGTATTGTTTTGCTGCATTATCCTATTTTGAGTGTCAGTATTTGAATATTACCTGTCGTTTACTTTATATTCCTTCTGTAATAATTCTAATTTCATAAGCAGGTCAGTGCCTCATGTTAATTTTTTAAAATGTTAACTCCTTTAGATAATTCAAAATTACTTATTACTGTGGAATCAAGTAGTTGAAATATCTAGAATACTAAGATTAGGAAGTTTTACGTAAAAGTCCTTAAGTACCAATAATGATTAACTAAGTAACTCAAATCAGTCCTTCCACTGAGAGCAAACTAGAAAAGGTGGCTAAATTAAAAAAAAAAAAATCTGTTTTAAGGCACTAGAGATCTTTCAAGACAATGAAGAATTTGGGGGCTAAGATATAGGAGAAGAATGAAACCCAGAGAGGTCTCATGTTTGAGGCCATTTTTTCCCTAGAGACATCCTTTAGTTTGAGAAGAAGCAGTTGAAAAGCTGATTAGATTTTTCAACAGTCTTATAAGACTAAAAGGACAAAACTTAGACTGTAGGGTTTGCTGAGGAGGGTTCCCTGGGAAACCTCCCGCATTTTAGGTTGGGATCTTGAAGGAGTAAGAATGAACTAGAAATAGACCAGTTCTCAAAGGGACTAAATCTCAGCTTCAAAATGCTTAACTCTTGATTCTAGCATGATGTTCTAGGGTTGCTAGCGTCCCTAACCACCAACAGGAAGCACATATAAATTCTCTCTAGAGAAAGATAACATCCAGAACCTCAAATTATTTCTATTAATTTTTCAAATGCAGTTTCAAGCAGCCAATTAAAAATAAGCAGGCATCACAACATTGTAAATCAACTATACTTCAATAAAATAAATTAAAAAAATAAGCAAGCATATCAAATTATGTGATTGAAAATCAAGAAAAATAAAAACCAATAGAAACAGACTCACAGAGGGTTTAGATGATGGATCCATCAGACAAGGACTTTAAAGTAACTATATTTAATGTATTCAAGGAAATTAAAGATAAGATTGAGAATTTTGGCAGACAACTGGAAACTATAAAGAAGAAGCAAATGAAAATTCTAGAACTGAAAATGCAATAACTAAAATTAAGTCAATAGAGGAATTTAATGGCATATTAGATGCAGTTGAAGAGAGAATTAGTGACTGGATGATAGGTCAGAAGAAAATTCAGTCTGAAGCATGAAGAGACAAAAAGGATGAAAAATACAGAAAAGAGCATGTGAGAGAGTATTTGCAAAGATGACCATGTTAACTCCTCCCATCCCTAGACCCTATATATACACCTTTTTATAGTATGATTTTGCCTTCTTCCCATCAAGAAATAAGAGTCTTTTTTCCCCACCCTTTGAATTTTGGTTGTCCTTGTGACTTGGGTTGACCAATAGAACGTGGTAGAAATGGTGTACAAGTTCCAAAGCCTAAACTGCAAGTGGTCTTGTAGTTTCTGCCCTTGCCCGTTTGGAATGAGCCTTAGACTTGCCTTGTGAAAAGCCCAGTTTAGCCTTCTGGAAAAGAGAGGCCACACAAAGCAGAGATGAGTTATCCCAACAGAGGCTCCCTAGACCGAACAGTCACCAGCACCTTTGAGACATGTAAGTGAGGCCACATTACACCATCCAACCCCAGTCAAGTTGCCAGATGACTAACTACATGAGTGGCTCCAAGCCAAGATCAGCAGAAGAGCTGCCCAACTGAGCCCAGCTCAAATTGCTGTGAGCAAATTAAAAAAAAAATGGTCAGCGTCCTAACTCACTAAATTTTTGGTGGTTTGTTAGGCATCAATGGATAACTGACCCAGAAATTGATACCTAAAGGTGTAATACTGCCCTAACAGAAAAGTAAAATATGTGGCATTGGCTTTGAGACTGGCTCATAGGTGGAGGCTGGAAAAATGGTAAGGAGGTTGTTAATGAAGGCTGGAAGAATGGTGAACAAACTTTTTGTGCAGGATGGAAAGGCAGTGAGGGAAAGGGTAACCCATGTTCTGTAATGATGGAACAATTACCTGAGGTAACTTGGAAAGTAGAGACTGTATTTAGTGAACTTGTAGACCTAGTTAAGGAGATCTTGTTAGATAAAGTGTTAACAGTATCTGTTGAATGCTTTTGGTTGCTTTTGCTAAGGAACCATAAAGAGGGATGAACTAAAGAAGGTGTTTCAAACTTGTTGAGTTTGAAAATAGAACTGTTTCTCATTCCCAATCTCTCCAGCTGGCAAAAGATTTTTCAAAGTAAAAAATGACTTCAGAGTAAAGACCAAATCAAGAGTGCCTGGGAGATCCTTTAAGACCTCAGAAATATTTAAGTCAGTACCTGGTAGATTACTCTCTCAGCTAGAAAAAAAGAGCTTCTAAGAATTTTAAAGATGTTGTCCCACAGCAGCCTGACAAACCCGAGGTACAGAGAGGTCTGTGCAGAAAAGTTATGGATATGGTTTTGGCGCAAGTAGTGAATTTCCAATATGATTCATAGGAAAACCACAAAGTTTTTGAGAGACTTCTGTTGATAAATGCACCAAAGGGATTAAAGGGACAGAGACAGTTCAGACTTCAAAGAGGCCTCTGGGACTTCGATTTTCTATGAATAGGAAGCAGACTGGAAAAGTTGTTCAGCTGTAAACATTAGTAATTTCTAATAATAAAAAGATTTTTCAGATTGTGGAGCCAGGAGCCCAGAGGGCAGCTAAGAGCAGAGGGGACCCATGGATTAGGAAACCACTCACAGGGAGCAGAACAAGACTGTAGTAAAAAACAAAGCAAACAACAAAAAAAATTCCATGTCCCTGGAGTAAGGGAACCTCACAACATCTGCCTGTCTGGATTTCAGAATTATTGTGGACCAGTGACTGCTATGTACTTCCTGTCCTTTCTTCTTTGAATAGGAGTATCTTTTACAGTTATTCTCTCCCCATCTCATCATTAAATGTTGGGGGTGTTGGGGGCAGATAACTTGTCTTTTTAGTTCCCAGATCTTTGGATCAAGAGCACCTGAGGAGCTGCACCCAAGGAGTCTCTTTTGCTTGTGGACATGACTTATGAGAAAATGGACCTCAAGCCTGATGCCATGATTGGATGACTTTGGGGGTCTTGGGAGGGGGTGAGTCTATTTTGCATGTGGGAGGTATGTGAATTATTGTGGCCAGAGGGCGGACCATAGTAGATTGTTTGCAGCGATGGCCGCAATAACCTCTCCTGTTCTTGAATGTATATCCCTTTGCAATGTGACTTTGCCTTTCCTCTCATTAAGAGGTGGCATCTCTTTTCCCACCCCTTGAGTCTTAGCTGGCCTTGTGGCTTGCTTAGACCATTAGAATGTGGCCAAAGTGGTATTGTGTAGAGGCTAGTGTTTATGAAGCCTTGCAGCTTCTGCCCTCACCCTCTTCTTGGGACACTGCACTGAAGAAGCCTGGTCTAGCCTACTGGAGGATGGAGGCCACATGCAATAGAGATGAGCTGTTCCAGTCAAGGCTCCGTAGACCTACTGGTCAACAGTCAGCACAAGTCAGCAGACATTTGAATGAGGCCATTCAGCCCCACTCAAGCCACCAGATGATGATATGCACATGAATGACTATAGCAAGACTAGAAGAACTGCCCAGATGAGCACAGCATCATGAGCAAATAAAATGGTTGGTGTCCTAAGCCAGCCACTGAGTTTTGAGGTAACTTGTTATATAGCAAAACAAAGCATAAGAGATACAGAGCATAAAAGACAGTGAAATGATCTATTGTGTACTTTGAGTCTCAGAGGAGAAGAGAGAGAAAATGGAGCAGAAGCAATGTTTGAAGAAATCATGGAGCAGAAGCAATATTTGAAGAGACAATGGCTAAGAATTTTTCTGAACTAATGGCTAAGAATTTCCTGAAAAGATACTAAGCACAGATTCAAAAAACACTATGAGCCCTGCAAGGAGAAGTACAGAGAAAACCACATCTAAGTTCATCAGAGTAAATCTGCCACTCCACTCCCCTAAAAAGACAAAGAAAAGAGAAAATCCTAAAGCAGCCGGGAGAAAAAGATTACTTTCAAAGGAGTAACAATAAGATTGATAGCTGACATCTCAGTAGAAACAGTGGAAACCAGAAATCACTGCGGTATCTTTAAAGTGCTGAAAGAAAATAATTGCTAGTGTAGAGTTCTGTATCTAGTGACAGTGTGCTTCAGAACTGAAGATGAAAGTCCTTTGACTACAACAATACTGTATATAATGTAATGTGAACCAGGAAAGTATCTAGTCTAGAACAAGTTGTACATTTGGTTGTTTGGAATTGATGGCAGTATTTTGCCCTTTTGTGGAATTTGTGTGTGTGTGTTTTCAAAATATTTGTTCTTTGCCCTTGTAACACACTGGATGTTCATACATTTTTGTATTTATCAGTTAATATTGGTTATATAACTAAGAATGCAGTATCTTTAAGAAGGATGAGAGCATGAACTATATTTTATTTATTTTTGTATTTCTAATGATTAACATGGTCCCTGACACTTCTAGGCATCTGCCTGTTGAAATGGAAGGAGCTTATCAAGATAGAAAAAGTGCTTACCACTTAAGAATTTGTTCTATTTCCTTTTCTAATATAGGTTCAAGCTGAAGTCCCTGGATCTCCTATCTTTGTGATGAGACTAGCCAAACAATCTCGTCATCTGGAGGTGCAGATCTTAGCAGATCAGTATGGCAACGCTATCTCTTTGTTTGGTCGTGATTGCTCTGTACAGCGCAGGCATCAGAAGATTATTGAAGAGGCACCTGCTGCTATTGCTACTCCAGCAGTATTTGAGCATATGGAACAGGTATGTATATGAAAAGCTCTAATTTTTGTTTTCTTACACAGAACTACTACTCATTTAATTCATATGCCAATCTGAGAATAGTGGAATTTCAAGCGGTGGTTCTGGATAACTGATAAGATTATATCCTTTTCCTAGAGGAAAAATAAAATAAAAATGCTGCTATTCTCCCTCTAGTAGAGATACCAGTGAACACTTCAAACTCTAAGTTAGTTAGCGCTTTTGACAAAAAATCAGTGTACTATTTTGAGTAGGGATAATGAAGAGAAATGTTTGGGGATTTTTTAATCTTATTGTCTGGTTCTTGAACAAACTCATGATAAGCAGGTAGTTGCATTTTCTAGATTGATTGTCCTTTAGTCTTCAGATGAATTTGTTCAAGTCCATTGTCTCTTAAAAGTTCCTCTAAATATCTTTAAAATTTACCATAGTCTATATTTTTGTATGGAAAATAATCTCTCAGCACTTTTACAGGGTGCCTTGGAAATAGTTGTAGTTTAGGAGTCTGAACGTGGTCTTTTCTGGAACGTTGACTCAATCTTCATCTTTTTGGAGATATGTTTTCCATCTTTTTTCTCCCTGATTCCAAAGAAGCTGAATATATGGTCATCTGTGTTTTAAGTTTAATTTCTACGTGTGTGTATTAAGATTGATTCTTTAACTACTGTAGTAAAGAGGCCTCCAAAATACAGTGGCTTAAACAAGGTGCAAGTTCTATTTCTCTCTCTCGTCATAGTTCAGAGATGAGCTGGTGCCAGGGACCCCGGTTTACTGCTATGCTGTTACTAGGAGGGGAGTCAGCAAACTACAACTAGCAGGCCAAATCCAACCTGCCACCTGTTTTTGTAAATAAAAAAATTTTTTTTCTGTTTTTAATATTTATTTATTTACTTTTGGCTGCGTTGGGTCTTCATTGCTGCGCGTGGGCTTTCTCTAGTTGTGTCGAGTTGGGGCTGCTCTTCGTTGTAGTGCGCGGGCTTCTCATTGCAATGGCCTCTCCTGTTGTGGAGCATGGGCTCTAGGTGCGTGGGCTTCAGTAGTTGCAGCACATGGGCTCAGTAGTTGTGGCTTGCAGGCTCTAGAGCACAGGCTCAGTAGTAGTTGCGCTCGGGCTCAGTTGCTCCGCGGCATGTGGGATCTTCCTGGACCAGGGATCGAACCCATGTCCCCAGCACTGGCAGGCGGATTCTCAACAACTGCGCCACCAGGGGAGTCCCTGTAAATAAAATTTTACTGGAACACGGCATGCTAATTTATTTATGTATTATCTATGGCTGCCTTATCACTGCAGTGACAAAGTTGAGTAGTTGTGACAGAGACTATATGGCCCACACAGCTGAAAATAATTATTATCTGGCCCTTACTGAAAAAGTTTGCCAACCCTTGTCCTAGGGTGTCATTACCTTATGATTAAAGCTAGCTTGCAAGAATATGTTCACACTCTAGCCTGTGGGAGGGGGAAAGAGAGGACTTGGAAGGCAAGCATATAAAAATATGAGCCAGAAGTCACACATATTACTTCTGCTCACTTTTCACTGGACAAAATTCAGTCACATAATCACACCTAGCTGCAAGGGATGTTAGGAATTGTAGTCACTAGCTGGGTGGCCATATGCTCAGCTGAAATTCAGGAGATTCTATTACTAAATGGATGACTCAATGAAAAATTACTGGAGGGCATTTAACAATCTGTGTCTGCTCCTCTGGCTACCCATTATCCTTTCACACCCTTTTTGTCACTCTTGGAACATTCTTAGCCTCTCCCCAAAGAAGACAGCCCAAAGTCCCACCTAGTTACTATATTCAGCCCAAAGTCCAACTCTCTAGGTAATGTACAGTCCTCTCTGTTATATGTACATGTGGCTTCGTATGGGCCAGTGACCTAGAATACAAGTTACCTACCCCTTGTGATTCCTCCTTTCGCCATATACAGTGGTGGAGTAGGAACAGGATAACTCCCATTTGGAAAAAAGAAGAATGAAAAGTAGGCAATAATCACTGATCCATAGCAGTTATCAAATTCTTCTAGGTAGGAATTGTGGTGATTTCCTGTCATGTGGTGGAGTAATACCTCAATTAGCCCTCTGGCTGCCCCTGGTTCTGCTCTCTGGAAGTAAATTCTTTGCCCGTCATCCCTCAAGGCACCGTTAAGGCCTTTTTCTCTGGGAAGTTCTTCCTTGTTCACGGTCCTCTATGATTGAGCTTTGGAGACCATGCTTTCTTTGGCAGAGCTTTCACCGCTCACTTCCTGCTGGTGCAGGGTTGGGGCCACAAAGATGACTGTGATTATCAATCATGGGTTTTAAAAGCCAGATTTGTGGTTTGTTTAGAAATACAATTCCTCCAAAACTTAGTAAGTTTCTGGACTCTTTGCTTCTATTCAGCTTCAGGTAGGAGTAACCACACTCAAGATTTCTGGACATAGTAACTTTTCCTCTTTATTTACTTCCTTCTGTGTTAAGCCCTTTTTCTCTCCTCAGTTCAGTACTGACTACCTTGAGGCCAGCTGATACTAAAGCAGCCCCCTTGACTTGATCTTTGGCACTGGGTTGCTTCAGGGTGAGAATCTAATCTTCTGGTTTGGGGATACAAAGGCATTTGTTTTTTTTCACATTCTGACTTTTTCTAACCACTTTTCTTAGGGCTTAGTTTGTGTTTTGTCCGCATTCCAAGTTATTGTAGGAGACAGTTTCCCAAATGTTTTCTTATGCCTAACAAGGAGGCCACCAGTTTTCCGGTCTGCAGTATCTGTTTCCTTGAGAGCTGCTACCCTGTTGTTAAGTCAGCATCACATGGTTTAATTTTTTTAAATATCAGCATCCTACCTGAATTTAATAGTTTCTGTATTGATTAGGGTACAGGTTAAGCTATTGTAATAAAGAGATCCAAAAAAATACAACCACGCAATAGGATAGAAGTTTATTTTTCCTTCCAATCATAATCTGAGGTGATCTCTCCAGGACCAGTAGGACCATTCTGCTCCATGAGACCATCTTGGGAATCAGGTTCTTTCTGTTTTGTTTTGTCATTCTTAGTATGTTCTCATCTGCGTGGTGAAACGGGCTTGCACTGTCATGACCATGTTCTAGTCCATAGAAGGGGAAAAGCCAGGAATAGAGGACAAGCAATTCCTTTTCAAAACATGATTCAGGGATTATGCATATCACTCACCAATGCTGACGTTGCATTGGTTAAAACTTAGTCACTTACTTTAAGAGAGGGTAGAAAATCTAGTCTCTAGCTGGACAGCCATGTTTCTAGGAAGAATTTCTCGTATTCTAGGAAGAATACTAGAAATACTAGGAACAAGGGTACAATGCAGAATCTCCCATGGTGTTTTATTTTGCTTGTGGTGCTTATGCCTAATAAGGTGGGGTTGCCTATGACCCCAAGTGAAAACCACTGTCTTCACCCACCTTTGAGCTGAGTTTGTCTTCCCTGTGCAGGAATCTTGTGTAATAATCAGAGAGGGTGAAATTCACTCTCACATGGCTAAAAGCCTTTATAAACACTGGCTCTTTGAGAGGGAGAAGCTATAGATAAGTAGTAGCCCATCAGCTGGACAAGGTGACATACTTATGTTGCCTTATCTTTCTTCTTTGAGTGTGCGGTGAAACTTGCCAAAATGGTTGGTTATGTGAGTGCTGGAACTGTGGAATACCTCTACAGCCAGGATGGCAGCTTCTACTTTCTGGAACTGAACCCTCGGCTACAGGTGGAGCACCCTTGTACAGAGATGGTGGCCGATGTCAACCTCCCTGCGGCACAGCTCCAGGTGAGTCACCCTGCTCTTGATCAGAGAGTTGCTTACAGAAGTTTGGAATGTCAGAGATGCCTGCAAAACTGGTTCAACCAGCGTCTGATAAGAGAAGACGTCTCATCTCTTGCACTCTATGGCTTGGGATGTGTGGGTTGGTTTTCCTGATATGGTACAAATCTAGGAATATTATTATTTTTTAGCCAGACACATCTGATATAACATGTCCTATATCAGAAAGAAACTTCACCAATAATATGCTTTACTCAGTTGTTTAAATTATAGGAAACCTTACAAACGTCGTAATTGTCCTCTCCTCCTTTCTCCTAGTGTTCTAAGTCGAAGCAGTTCCACCTTAGAGTGGTGGCTGAGGTTATTCATGGCAAGAGTGTGGCAGCACACATTTATTTTTATAATGTTTAAAGTGCTGGCTGTCAATATTATTTTCTCCATTCAGCCCAGGAAACAAATGTTATGGGAAGCAGTAATAGTTCATGATGAAGTTTGATATTACTTGTAAATAACATATTCTTTGCCCACATTGGGAACCCCTTCTGGTCCCCAGGGGTCCCTATTAAGGAACCCAGTAAATAAAGATTTATATACTTTCTCCAGTGGTTTGTGGCGATAATTATGAACTAATTATGACATAGTTAGGACTTTTTTAGCTGTCTGAACGTGGAGAGCCACTGACACTGACTCTTCCCTTGGATATTTTCATTCTGATCCCTTGATGGGGAAATGACAATTAGAGGGAAGCTCATGTCTATTGCATTAGGGATTTGGGGACTTTTTAAGGAGTGGGGAGTATTTAATAACTTACGTGTGTTTTGTTTCAAGTAACTTAGAGTCACCTATTCAATGATGTAGGATGCAGGCTATAAAAATAGGGTGTTTTAGGTGGTGGCTACTGAAATGAGAAATCTGATAGCTTCCACATTTTAAGGCAAGTAACTGTGAAAAATAAGTGATGTGTGTTTTATTACCTTTCAGATTGCCATGGGGATCCCTTTGTACAGAATCAAGGATATCCGTATGATGTATGGGGTATCTCCCTGGGGTGATGCTCCCATTGATTTTGAAAATTCTACTCATGTTCCTTGCCCAAGGGGCCATGTTATTGCTGCTCGGATCACTAGTGAAAATCCAGATGAGGTAACCCATCACTTAAAAGGTTTACACTTTTTTTTTCCCTGTGAACTTTAATATTAAGATGCTATCTGAGGGCATATCTGAAATATCTTGGGACTTCCTCTGGAGAAGGAAATTCATAGAGGCTTCATCAGAGCAGACAAATAAGTAATCACTGTTCCATTGGTCATTTAGACCTATTTAGTCACTGTAGAGTCCTCAGTGGGTCCGTAGCACTGGACATTGGCTCGCAAGCCTTTATGATTTTTGTGTATCATTTCTGCTTTTGTGTATGTGTGATTACACAGAACCTGAACAATGAGTATATGAACGTTCTCTTCCTTGAAAATATAATATCATCTCATATTCTTCATTCTCTAACAAGGTTTTGTTTTGTTTTGTTTTTGATTTTAAAATTTTATTGCGGGCTTCCCTGGTGGTGCAGTGGTTGAGAGTCCGCCTGCAGATGCAGGGGACGTGGGTTCGTGCCCCGGTCTGGGAGGATCCCACATGCCGCGGAGTGGCTGGGCCCGTGAGCCATGGCCACTGAGCCTGCACGTCCGGAGGCTGTGCTCCGCAACGGAAGAGGCCACAGCAGTGAGAGGCCCGTGTATGCCAAAAAAAAAAAAAAAAAAAAAAAAAAAAAAATTTATTGAATGTAGTTAATTTACAATATTACATTATTTTCAGGTGTACAACATAGTGATTCAGTATACTCCATTTTAAGTTATTATAAAGTACTGACTATAGTCCCTGTGCTGTACAATACTCCTGTAGTTTGTTTATTTTATATATACTGGTTTGTACTTCTTAATCCTCTACCCCTATATTTCCTTTCCTTCCTTCCCTCTCCCTCTTGTTAACCACTTGTTTGTTCTCTATATCTGTGAATCTCCTAACAGGGTTTTAAGCCCAGCTCAGGAACAGTTCAGGAACTGAATTTCCGCAGCAATAAGAACGTTTGGGGCTATTTCAGTGTTGCTGCTGCAGGGGGACTTCATGAATTTGCTGATTCTCAGTTCGGTCACTGCTTTTCCTGGGGAGAAAACCGAGAGGAAGCAATTTCGTGAGTATAATAGCATTTGATTGCATTTCAGAGAATAAACTTGTGCTCATCTTCAATGAAGGTGTGAGCATGGGAATGGGAATCATGTATTGCTATAAAAGTACTAATATGAATAACCTTCTTTGAAGAAATATATCTTTGACTGTACTTACATTCATGTTGTGTTAAATTTATTCAGTGTTTGGCAAATGTTTTTCTGTCTGTTGCCCTGAGCCTTTTCAAGCATTTTTGCTTTCAATGTTTTTAATAAACTTATAAAATTGATTTCTTTAAAGATATCATATTTTTCTATAGAAATGGTGTTGTTATTTGGGGGTGGAGGTAGATTCTTGTCCAAGAACTTGACATATGTCAGAGATAAGACCTGTTATTTGTCATCAAAATAAAGGTATAGCTGTAAATGTCCCGTAGCCATTTAAAATAATAAAATGAAACTGCTTATTACATGAAAAGGGCATAAGGGGACTGTCCACATTGCTTATATGAGAGACCTCAGTGAGCTATGAAATATACACACAGCGTATAATATAACTGGTATATCATAAGTATTAGTTAATATTCTATTGAGCGTAAACATTAAATATTTAATAGCAGTTTTGCTCGCCTGAAAAGTAGGGCTCTAGGAGGTAATTTTGACAGGTTAGATATTTTAGAAGATCTATCCAAAATTGATCTAGTTCTATTTTTTAATTGTCTATTTACTTGACCCAAGCATTTAATACTATTCCTTTGACCTTTAAACTGCACACATAGATTGTGTAATCAGTAAGTATTTATTAATAATGTTGGTTTTTAATAATGTTTTTAGAAGTTGGGAAATCTCAGTTTTTCTCTATTTTGTCCTCTACAACTCTTCCCACTTATTCAAAACTATAAGTGGAGTTTTCAGAATTAAAGCAATGCTACCAGAAAAACCATCTGGTATAAAAGTTGCCTTTTTTTTTTTCTTTCACAGTCCTATCCTGCTTTGCCAAAGTGAAGAAGGTTTACACTAGAGCTTGCAAATTGGTGGCTTTCCGACTAGTCACAGCCACAGATGTGTTTTGATTGTCTTGTAGAGTGTTAGTTTTTTTAAATCACCAATATTTAAAAATTGGGAGGTTGAAATAAATACATGGATTTCTGTCTTCTCTTAAAAAAATGGGATGATGGTTGGTTTTATATTCCACTTGGCAAAAGTTAACTGAAGCTTTGTGTGACTGCTTCTTTTAGAAGAAACACGAACTCTCTAGTTCACACAGCTCCCATCCAGTCTGCCTCACTCATTTACATCCCCAGAGTGGCCGCTATTGGTATTTAGGTTTCCAGTCCTGATTGGCACGCCACTGAGCATTCTCTACAGGACATGTCTTATGACCTGCTCCAAAAGCCTTGCTCCTTACTTCCTGACCTGCTCTGTACATTTCTCTACAGTGTAAAGCTACCAGGTTAATGTTTAGCATATGAAAATTATGGTCTCTACAATAAGCTTGCCCTTTTTTTTGGCTGCGCTTTGTGACACGCGGGATCTTAGTTCCCTGACCAGGGATCGAACCCACACCCCCCTGTAGTGGAATCGCAGAGTCTTAACCACTAGACAGCCAGGGAAGTCCCTAAACTTGCTTCTTAACACCATGCTAAAGTTCATTCTTCAGCTCAGAGTTTGTTTCTTCTTTCTTCATTATATTAGGTCTATATTCTTCTGCTTGGTGTTCATATTCTTCTCCAGAATAGCCCCGACCCATATTTCCCGCAGACGGTAATCTAAATACCATGAGAACAAGACTGTGTCTGTCTTGTGGCTGCTGTGTCCCCTGAACATAGTAAGCATTCAGTAGATGTTTGTTGAATGAGTGGACTTGCCGCTCCTTCCTGTCCTCATACCCTCTGCTTCAATCATAACAGTCCCTGAACACACCCCCTAATTTATTTCCTTTTTCCCTTTGTTCTTGCTACTCCCTCTGTCCATCCACTCATTCACTCCATTCAACAAATATGTACTGAATATCTAATGGCTCTGACAATATAATGAGGATCAAGATAGGGTCTGTGCCCTCATGGAACTTTATGATCCAGAGTAAGAGAGGCAAATAAGCCATTGAACACAATGTAGGAAGTGCTATCTCTGATAGTGGGATTACATAAGGGTGTTACAGGAGCGTAGAGCTGAGTCAGCTAACTCAGTCCAGAAAGGGTCAGGGAAGGTTTCGCAAAAGGAAGTGACATCTAGATTGATATCTGAAACATGTATAGGAATAAGCCAGGCTGAGATAGGGCACAGAGAGGAGGGTGGAGGTGGGAAACAGAATAATGTTCTAGGCTGAGAACTCCTGGACCACTTGGAAGAATATTTCTGTCACAGTCATAATCCCAGCTTAACTTTTATCCCATTTCAGATCCCACTTTCTTTTTCTTTTTTTTAATTGAAGAATAGTTGATTTACAATATTGTATTAGTTCAGGTGTACAGCAAAGTGATTCCGTTATATATATATGTTTTTTTCAGATTATTTTCCATTATAGGTAATTATAAGATATTGAATATAGTTCCCCATGCTATTCAGTAACAACATGTTGCTTATCTATTTTATGTATAGTAGTTTGTATCACTGAATCTTATGTTCCTAATTTATCCCTCCCCCTCCCTTTCCCCTTATGGTAACCATAAGTTTGTTTTCTATGTCAGATCTCACATTCTTTATGAAACCATAGGGAGGTGGATTTTCTCCCTCCTTAGAACCGCTCCACACTTTGCTTATATCTCTCTACTGGTATTTATGATATTATGTCATATATTTTTTAAGTGATTATTGTCTCCACATTCTCTGTCCCTTACGAGTCTAGTATGTGTCTTGAGTCTGTGAGATGCATAATAAATATTTGTTGAAGTAGGGACCTGCCCTGTTCAGCATAACACTGGGCAGAAATATACAGGGAAAAACCCCATGGTATTTGAAATTTTGTTAAAGTTAGATCATTTAACACTTAATTGGAAAGTAATCAAAGTAATGAGCAAGTCATTCCACAGATGGCTAAAATGCAGCTTAAAAAAAAACACCACTCTTACATTCAGTGTCAGGATAATACCTGACTTTCCCCAGCCAGTTACCTCCATTGTATGGAAACCTTTAAATTAAGGTATTAGTGTTTGTAAAAATTCACTGAACAGTATACTTAAGTATATTTTATTAAATGTAAACTTTACCTAAATAAAAAAGGTGTAAGGAGGGGAGAATTATGCCCTAATTCTCGTTAGCCAGCAATAAATGAATGGAATGATGGGAACAGTGAAAACTGGGTGGTTTGCAGATAATTTGTTCTGTGTTCCGTTTAATGAAATGTATGTGATCTGCTGATGCTCTTATAGTAATATTAGTCAGACTCGTAAGTTTGCTGACTTCTTGAAAATTCTATCTGGAATGAACACGTATATATCTGCACCCTCATTTGTTCTTGGAACTGTCTGTCTCTCTCCCCCGCCTCCTGAAACTCTAAAGGAATGAAACAATTCTTGAAAATGATTAAAAAACACTAAAACATTTGTTGCTGAAACAGATCTGCTTCTATCCTTCTCCCAGAAACATGGTGGTGGCTTTGAAGGAACTATCTATCCGGGGCGACTTTCGAACTACAGTCGAATACCTGATCAAATTGTTGGAGACTGAAAGCTTTCAGATGAATAGAATTGACACTGGCTGGCTGGACAGACTGATAGCAGAAAAAGTACAGGTGTGTATTTCTCCACTTACACAAACAGCTTCTGGGATTGGGTTTTTATAGGCTTGTGGTGTGATCAGTCCATGCCGCTAGATGAAATTTATTTGATTCTAATCTGAATCGTTCTAATCTGAATCGTGGAAAAATCTAGGAGTCAGTGTGATTTCAGCACTGTAAGAGTTCTTGTGCCTGTGTTACACAGTCACTTTATAGGTTGTAGTATTACTTCCAAGGGTATATTTGAAGAGAGGCACACAGGGATTGAAATACTTTCTCTTTCCTCACTTGATGTTAAGTCTGGTTCAGAGTTACCAACTTTTATATCTATCTACCAAGCACTGATGAGAGGGGCCTCATTTTAATCAACAGAAGTTACCCTTTGTTCCTGAATTGCTGGGCTAATATAAATTACTCAAGATTTTGTATAAAATTGTTAGATTCATGTAAATTAGCTGGAGGTCCAAATTTTGGTTATACACCATTTTTCTTTGAGATTATCAGTAGCCAAATCTTTGTACCTTTTGAACTTTATTTGTGACAAAAGCTTGTTTTTGAGCTACTCTTCGATTGGCTCAATGGAAATCTTAGGGAGGGTGGAGGGAAAGTCGCTTTTCATCTCTATTCAAATGAGACCTCTATTCAGATTCTAAAAATAAATGTGTTTTTGTCTCAAAAATCAGTTGGGGGCTTCACTGGTAGCACAGTGGTTAAGAATCCGCCTGCCTATGCAGGGGACACGGGTTCGAGCCCTGATCCAGGAAGATCCTACATGCCACGGAGCAACTAAGCCCGTGTGCCACAACTACTGAGCCTGCGCTCTAGGGCCCGCGAGCCACAAGTACTGAGCCCACGTACCACAACTACTGAGCCCACGTACTGCAACTACTGAAGCCTGCACACCTAGAGCCCGTGCTCTGAAACAAGAGAAGCCACCACAATGAGAAGCCCGCGCACCACAATGAAGAGTAGCCCCTGCTCACCTCAACTAGAGAAAGCCCACGTGCAACAACGAAGACCCAATGCAGCCAAAAATCAATAAATAAAATAAATAAAAATTTAAAAAATACTTTTAAAAAAAGGGTAAATGTTAAAAAAAAATCAGTTGGACAATAAGGATGGAGACTCTCAATGGTAGCCAATTCTTCACAGCACAATTGAGCCTGATTTAAATTGAGGGGCCATGGTGCCAAGTGACCCTGTTTTTGATCTGCCCTCTTTTCCTTCTTTTCAGGCAGAGCGACCTGACACCATGTTGGGAGTTGTGTGTGGGGCTCTCCATGTGGCAGATGTGAGCCTGCGGAATAGCATCTCCAACTTCCTTCACTCCTTAGAGAGGTAGGCTTTGCTTCTCATAGTCTGTGCAAGCTAACTAGTGGTCCTGAGTGCAGGACTGAGGCCCATTTATTCTTCTCTCTGTTTCTGGCAGCTTGTGAGTGCTACTTGTTATTCACTGACCATGGAGGCAGGGGAGAGAAGGGATGTAGGAGTTTCTGACAAATGATTTTGGGGTTCTAAGGGCAGATTCTAGAAATTGGTTTATACCACAGTTAGAATAGGTTGCTTTTTAAAAACTGGAGTCCAGCTGAAGTAAACGTTCTGTTCTGTACAAGCATCACATTTCTCTAAGCCCTGGTGATGAAAATCTGGTGTTTTACTCTAGCAAGGAACCCTGAATATTTCATATATGACCTGTAAAATTTCAGGAATTAATAATTGAGGCTGATATTCAAGATGACCTCATGAGTCTTTCAAGTATGTGTGGGGCTAAACTCATTTCCAACACTGGTTCTAAAGACTGAGCTCTGCCTTTGAGTCCCTGGAGGAATTGTCCACAAGGCTAATCATTTTATAGCACTTTAATCACAGGCACTTTAATTCTTTCTGTGTTGTTAGACTTACATCAGCTCCATTTTGAGGTGTCTGAAAGGAAGAAAAGAAACAAAATTTTAAAAATTGAACTGAGATTTCAGTTGTTCAAGTCTTACCATGAAAATCTTTCACTATGTTATACTTATGCACTAAAACCTTCATCAGCTCACATTTCCCTTCTGTATC
This sequence comes from Hyperoodon ampullatus, assembly GCF_949752795.1. NCBI lineage: Eukaryota > Metazoa > Chordata > Mammalia > Artiodactyla > Ziphiidae > Hyperoodon > Hyperoodon ampullatus. The sequence continues at coordinate 51,749,203 of NC_136932.1, forward strand.
AGATCTAAATCCCTCAGAGTGACTTCCAACTCCCTATATACTATGGAGGCTTTTTACCACTCGAGCCATACTCATTTCTATTCTTCAACATGCAATCTCTAACCTAGTTAAATGGTTTCCCTACTGGTGTACAGATATGTCACACGTAATCTCTCCTCTACGAGCTCCCCTTACCTTTTTAACGTTACTTTAAATTTATTTTTAAAACCTGTGTTTTGAAATAACTTCAGACTTATAAAAGAATTGCGTGAATAATACAAACAATTTCTATGTATTCTTTGTCCAGATTCACCCATTGTTAACAACTTGCCTCACTTGCATTTTTACTCCCTCCTTTAATTATCATCAAAGTCTTTCTTGATAGCGTTTCTTTCCTTCCTTGGCAATGTCCTTCCCTTTCCCCTACACCCAGCCATGGCCTACTGCTTTTTTTTTTTAAGACCCCAAATAAAATTCAGTTGATAGGGGTAGATGAGGGTTGATTGCACTGGAGCTTTTCTCTTCTTTTAAGTTTTAATTTTATTTTTTTTTAAGAACAGGTAATATATTCACATGGTTTAAAATTCAAAAGGCACAAAAAGGTATGTAGTGAAAGGCCTCCTTCTTACCTCTGTTCCCTGGCCACCCAGTTTCCTTCCCTGTAGTCAAACCACGTTACCAGTTTTTGTCTGTAATCTTTCAGACATATGGTAAGTTATATAAGCATATATATGTAATATTTGTTTCTTCCTACCACCTATTTTTTTTTAAACACAAGTGGTAGCATACTCTGAAGCTATCCTACACAATTTCACTTGCTTTTTTCATTTAACAGTGTATTTTAGAGAGTATTTCATGTTAGTGCATAAAGGGCTTCATCTTTCTTTTTTAATGGCTGCATAACATTCCATTATATGGCTTTTTGGTAATTTATATATCAGTCCCTTACTGATGATGGTCCTTTAGGTTGTTTTCAGTCTTAATATTCCAGGAAATGCTATAACTGATAACCTTTGAGATTCCCTTGTAAACTTTTAGAACTTTCTGGAAGTGTCTCTCACATTGTTGTTCTTACAGGGGTCAAGTCCTTTCTGCTCATACACTTCTGAATACAGTAGATGTTGAACTTATCTATGAGGGTGTCAAGTATGTACTGAAGGTATGCTGAACCCCACTGAAGCCAACGTTGTACTTTTTGCCTCTCTCTTTGTCAACTTGCTTCCTTTATGTCAAGAGATGGGGTGAGGGCTTCCCTGGTGGCACAGTGGTTGAGGGTCCGCCTGCCGATGCAGGGGACACGGGTTCGTGCCCCGGTCTGGGAAGATCCCACATGCCGCGGAGCAGCTAGGCCCCTGAGCCATGGCCACTGAGCCTGCACGTCCGGAGCCTGTGCTCCGCAACGGGAGAGGCCACAACAGTGAGGCCCGCGTACCACACACAAAAAAAAAAAAAAAAAAAAAAGAGATGGGGTGAAAGTTTGGTTTACTGCAGGGCTGGGTGTTAGTGAAATTATAGTCATCATTAGTGTCAGTAGCCTTGTGTCAAAGCAGTATTTTATGATTCTCTGAAAATGTTTTAGCTGTTGCTTAATTTCACATATGCAGCCAAGAGATAAAGGAGACAGAGAGCAACCAGAGCAGGGAGATGCATCTAAGGTCCCCCCTCTTTGCTTGCAGCAAGGCTGAGCCATGCCCACAGACACTAGTGTTCAGAGCACCAGTGCCATGAATTTCCTTCCTCTCTGGCAGAGCTTTCTTACCTAGATCTCTGAGATACCGAAATTTTGTCTGGGACTCCCCCTGGAAGGAACACACTGACTTGTCTCTTCGGGTTTTCATTTCCTACAGGTGACTCGACAGTCCCCGAACTCCTACGTGGTGATCATGAATGGCTCGTGTGTGGAAGTAGATGTGCATCGGCTGAGTGATGGAGGACTGCTCTTGTCCTATGATGGCAGCAGTTATACCACGTACATGAAGGAGGAGGTGGATAGGTGAGTGGCTGTTTAAGGTCCATTTGCTGGTCATTGTATCAATCTTTTCTCTCAGTAGTCACTAACTCTTGGGATTTTTCAAGGTCTTTTTGTGGATTCTATTCTAATTAAAAAAAAAATAGTACATGCACTTAACAAAAATTTCAAGAGTATTAAGAAGTATTTATAATTAAAAACATTGTCTCTGGGCTTCCCTGGTGGCGCAGTGGTTAAGAATCCGCCTGCCAATGCAGGGGACACAGGTTCGAGCTCTGGATCTGGAAGATCACACATGCTGCGGAGCAACTAAGCCCGTGTGCCACAACTACTAAGCCTGCGTTCTAGAGCCTGCGAGCCACAACTACCAAAGCCCGCATGCCACAACTACTGAAGCCCCGGCAATGAGAAGACCACGCACCACACGAAGAGCAGCTCCCACTCGCCGCAACTAGAGGAAACCCGCGCTCAGCAACGAAGACCCAACGCAGCCATAAATAAATAAATAAATAAATGAACGAATGAATGAATTTTAAAAAATTGTCTCTCCGCCACTCCTGTGTGGGCAGACCATGAAAAATAAATTCCCTTTTTTATATGCTACCACTGTGAACAGTCTCATATGTTTTTGCGGTAATTTTGTATGTATATACAAGTTACATATATGTACATACTGTTTTTCTTTTAAATATATTCACAAATAAAAATAACATTTAGTTCTCTACCTTATTTTTTCCTTTAACATTTTTTATACTGTTCAACACCAATCATGCAGTGTGGCTGTGGTAATTAACTGAATTAACACATGGAAAGGTTGTAGAACATTGTCTGTGATATAGTAAGAGTTCAAAAAATGGTAGCTATTACATCAGCATCACCTTCATTGTTTTTTTTCCTTGATGGAGGTACCTATTCTTTTTAATGGTTGTATATTATTCCATTATATGGATGTATCATAATTTATTTAATCTGACCCTTATTGAAGGAAATTTGGGTTATTTGGCATTGTAAACAAAGATGCAAGGGACTTCCCTGGTGGCGCAGTGGTTAAGACTCTGCGCTCCCAATGCAGGGGGCCCTGGTTGGATCCCTGGTCAGGGAACTAGATCCCACATGCATGCCGCAACTGAGGAGCCCACCTGCCACAACTAAGGAGCCAGCGAGCCGCAACTAAGACCCAGTGCAACCAAATAAATAAATAAATAAATTTTTAAAAAAAGGATCCAATAAATGCTGTGTGTGTGTGTGTGTGTAGAATGTTTTAAGGTTTTTTTGTTTTGTTTTGTTTTTTTGCGGTAGGTATGTGGGTCTCTCACTGTTGTGTCCTCTCCCGTTGCGGAGCACAGGCTCCGGACGCGCAGGCTCAGCGGCCATGGCTCACGGGCCTAGCCGCTCTGCGGCATGTGGGATCTTCTCGGACCGGGGCACGAACCCGTGTCCTCTGCATCAGCAGGTGGACTCTCAACCACTGCGCCACCAGAGAAGCCCCAGGTTTTTTTTTTAAGATTGACATTATCCTACCATTATCTTTTACAATTTGAGGTGCTTTATTGACTTACATACTCCCACTTATCTCCTAGGTATCGCATCACGATTGGCAACAAAACCTGTGTGTTTGAGAAGGAAAATGACCCTTCAGTGATGCGCTCACCTTCTGCTGGGAAGTTAATCCAGTACATTGTGGAGGATGGAGGCCATGTGTTCGCTGGCCAGTGCTATGCTGAGATCGAGGTCAGGGTGGTGATTGGGCTTCCGGGCCATGGGAGGGAAGGTGGGACAAGAGTTGGCTGGGATTGACTAGGCCTCAAGAGTAACAGAAAGGAAATAGAAAATAGAAAGGGGAAGTGTCAGTGGCTGTCATTAATCCCTAAAGCTAGGTCCTAAGAGATTTTATTTTTCACTGTAGGTCATGAAGATGGTAATGACCTTAACAGCTGCAGAGTCTGGCTGTATCCATTATGTCAAGCGGCCTGGAGCAGCTCTTGACCCGGGCTGTGTAATAGCCAAAATGCAGCTGGACAACCCCAGCAAGGTCCAGCAGGTGAGTAGGAAGATACTTTTAATATTGCTCTCCAAGAGCTGATTACACGGTAACAGTAGTTTGGAAAGGCAAGTGATTTCAGTCCTTGGTTTTCCAGTTTTTCCTTAAGCTTTTTAGCCCGATCTTATGGCTTGTATGTGTGCCTTTGGTATTATGGAACTAGAATTTGTAAGAGTTATTATGATACTAAGATTCCGTGATCTTATGATGCTTCCTCCGTTGACTTCTCTCTTTGTAGCTGGGTATGGTGAAGAGGAGTCTTGATTTTGTATGATGGATCTAAGTTGCAGTGGTGTGTTTGTACCCTGAATAGAAGGTAGTGGATGACTTGATCTCTCATTGGGATTGACAGGCTGAGCTTCACACAGGCAGTCTGCCACGGATCCAGAGCACAGCACTCAGAGGCGAGAAGCTCCATCGAGTATTCCACTATGTCCTGGATAATTTGGTCAACGTGATGAATGGATACTGCCTTCCAGATCCTTTCTTTAGCAGCAGGGTATGAATCACTTTTCTTGGGGAGGTGGTGCGGGGGAAGGCGTGTACATAATAGGGTACCTGTTCTCTAAGATAGTTTAAAAGTCACGTAAGGATTTTTTTTTTTAAGAGGGAGAAAAAGAAAGCTGTTTGATCCGAAACTCTCCCACCATTAGCTGTGGAATTTGAAGTCTTTAAATCCTTGCTTCTTATCGCTGTTATTGACTTCGCATTTAATTGGAATTTAAACCAGAGAATAAAGACCATGTTAGGTGCTTATATTGCAATTTCAAAGTAAGTACAGGCAGACCTCGGAGATATTGTGGGTTTGGTTCCAGACCACCGCAATAAAGCATGTATTACAAGAAAGCAAGTCACATGAAATTTTTGGCTTCCCAGTGCATAGAAAAGTTATGTTTACACTATACTGTAGTCTATTAAGTGTGCAATAGCATTATGTCTAAAAAAATGTACATGCCTAAATTTAAAACTGCTCTGTTGCTAATAAATGCTAACCATCATCTGAGCCTTCATTGAATTGTAATCTTTTTGCTGGTGGAGGGTTTGAAGCAGTGCAAGAATTACTAAAATGTGACACAGAGACATGAAGTGAGCAAATGCTGTTGGAAAAATGGTGCTCAACACAGGGTTTTACAAATTGAAATTTGTAAAAAATGCAATATCTGCGAAGTGCAATAAAGCAACGCACAGTAAAGCACAGTACGCCTGTACTATATGGTAGTGATTCAGATATATTGTTTTATTTGGGGGATTGTGTTAATTTTGTCTGGTTCCTATTTTATTATTTCCTTCTTCTCAGGTAAAAGACTGGGTTGAACGGTTGATGAAGACCCTCAGAGATCCCTCCTTGCCTCTCCTAGAACTGCAGGATATCATGACCAGTGTCTCTGGTCGTATCCCCCCCAATGTGGAGAAGTCTATCAAGAAGGAAATGGCTCAGTATGCTAGCAACATCACATCAGTCCTCTGTCAGTTTCCCAGCCAGCAGGTATTTATAGGGTAACACTGTCATTTTCTACTGGCTGCCCATGCTAGAGTTCATGTTGTAGGATTCCTTCCTGTTTGGATCCTCCTTACTGTCTGGGTGTTGTGCTTTTGAAGTTTTAAGCATTGTGCCCATTACAAAACTGCTTCATGATACAAGCCCAATAAGGTAAGTACTGTGTGTGAAATGTAAAGTATCTGTGGTTAAGAGGAAAGCATATTGGCCATGTATCCCATAGAGTTTTGTTCTTGGGGCTGTGCCTTAATTAGAAGTATTTTTGTGAATTTAAAATAGGCAGATATTTGTAGTTCTATCATCAGAGACTTCCTTACTATCTCAGCAGCATACTTATTACCCTTTGCTTTCTTATTTATGATGAATGAGCCCCTAAACTATACCAGGTAACTTGCAGCTACTCTCAACATGTGAAAGATAGAAACTGTCATGTTACAATTAAGAAGATTCCTAGTGTTGATGCTATGCAGGCTAATGATTTGGGTCCCTTTACTGGGCTGGGCTTCATTTTTTTTCCCTTTGTTATACTTTAGATTGCCAACATCCTAGATAGCCACGCAGCTACATTGAACCGGAAATCTGAACGGGAAGTCTTCTTCATGAACACTCAGAGCATTGTCCAGCTGGTGCAGAGGTAGTTACATGGAACTCCAGATTCCCAGACCTGCGCATCCCCATACCTTCCCTTCTTCTAAGTAGTCACAAAGAGGTTTACTTCAGGTTTGACTTAGAGAAATTAAAAAGCACCTCTATCTTAGAAAATATGTTATATCTACTAAATATCTTAGAATCGTGAGCTAGCTCCCATACTCAGTGTTTCTGATGACTTTATTCTGCATCTTTCTGTCAGTTATTAAGGCACAGCAATCTCATCGTTTTCTTTTTCCTTGCAATTTCCATGAAACTCCTAATTTTTCTTCTGGCATAGGGCCCCATTTGACATTTATTCTCCTTAGCTTATGGACTCAACTGTTGGATTAAAGGAACCTTCACAGGACATTTTCAACTTTAAGATATTCATAAACTTTTCAGACACCCCTTAACCACTTCAAGGGTGTGGTGATCGTTTCAATTTAGCAATGGGGACTGAACCAGGGTGTTGGTAGGTAGGGCTATCAAGTGTTTTTTGGTTTTGTTTTGCACTCTTTTTTTTCTTGATTCCTTTATAAGAAAAAAAGAAATCTTGTCTGTAGCCATATTTCTTTTAGACTTGAATTTAAATTGATCTGGTTAGTTGATTCTAGGCTGTCTCCTGTCCTGTCCTATATTAGAAGGAAAGCAGTTTAGTAGAAAGTCTAGTAAATCTGGGCTCTGGGTTTATTATGTAATAGTCTGTTATTTAACAGTGTTAGCCTGTCAGGATTTTCAGTGGGGACCTTTTTCTGTTTGCCCAGGTACCGCAGTGGTATCCGAGGCCACATGAAGGCTGTGGTGATGGACCTGCTGCGGCAGTACCTGCGAGTAGAGACGCAATTCCAGAACGGTAAGTTCCTACCTGAGGACTCTGTATCTGGGAACAATCCCCTCGAGGACTGAGCAACAGCTGAGCCAGTCCATCCTGTCACTAACACTTGACATTAACAAACTCTTCCTCCTTTCACCAGTCCCTTAAAAATTAAACCTCTATATCTCACTAGCACCAAAGAAAGAACAACAACAAAACACAGCTTGATGAGATTGTGAATCCAGTGTGCTTCTGGGAGAGGGCTGAGAAAATTTTTCTAGCAGAAGATTGGCATCTTCTTGACCTTGTACAGTGAGAGCTGGTTGAGTCACGACCAGGCTGAAATTGAGAAACCCTATCCAGAGAGCTTGGCTCTCAGCAGCTAATCCATGGATTGAACCACAGGCCTCTGAAAAAGGCTCAGATTTTCCAGTGCTTTTCAGTGTATCAGTTAGGTGGAATTTATCCCTGGCTTTCTCTGTAGAGCTTTACTAAATGATGTACAAAGTCTCTGACTAAAACGCCCTGGCTGATTTTAAAGCTACATACTGCTGATACTGCTTTCTGCCACAAGATGGCAGTGAAACACCACAGAATTTGAAAGATTACCTAATATTTTCTTTTATCGGTCTTGCTCCCTTTTCCAGTCCTTAAAGGATGACTCTCCCACTCATGACAAGGAGAAATACTCAAGTAAATATTGCAAACTAAATGCAGCAATGTGTGAAATAATAGATCACAGCGAAGTTGGCTTTATCCCACTGGTGCAAGCTTGATTCATGTTTGAAAAACCGATTAATGTCATTTATCATGTAATAGACTAAAACAGGAAAAAACATGGCCATCATCTTAAGATATGGATGATAAAAGTATCTGACAAAATTTAATATGCATTCATGATAAATTCTTAGCCAACTAAAAATGAAATGGAACTTTTTATCATGTAAAGTTCGCCTACAAAAAAATCCATAGGATGCATCATACATAGTGGTAAGATGCTGAAAGCATTCTCTTTAAGATTAGGAATAAGACAACGACACATACTATCATTACTGCTATTCAGCATCATACTGGATATCCCAGCCAGTGCAGTAAGACAAGAAAAAGAAAGAAAAGGTATGAGGATTAGAAAGGAGTAAGGAAGTAAATCAGCCACTATTAGATATGATATGAGGTCTACCTAGAAAGCCTCAAAAAATCCACATATTTATTATTAGAATTATTTAAAATCTAACAAAGTTGCTGGATACAAAAGTCAATTTACAAAATTCAAATTTTATAGTGGAACAGTCATTTAGAAGAGCAGTTTGGAAAAATATTCCATTTAAAATAGCAACACAGGGCTTCCCTGGTGGCGCAGTGGTTGAGAGTCCGCCTGCCGATGCAGGGGACACGGGTTCGTGCCCCGGTCTGGGAAGATCCCACATGCCGCGGAGCGGCTAGGCCCGTGAGCCATGGCTGCTGGGCCTGCGCGTCCAGAGCCTGTGCTCCGCAACGGGAGAGGCCACAGCAGTGAGAAGCCCACGTAATGCAAAAAAAAAAAAATAAATAAAAAAAAAAATAAAATAGCAACACAAAATATGAAATTCTAAGGAATAAGTCTAACAAAAAGTGTGCAGCCTCTTTTGGAGAAAATTATAATCAGTAAAAATAATAAAGAAGATCTAAATAAATATCATGGCCTTAGGTTGGAATATATATTTTCAAAGTGTTGATTCTCCCTGAATTCATCTGTAGATTCATTGACATTCCGATAAAAATCTGACTAGTGTATTTTTGTGGCATTTGTCAAGCTAATTCTATAATTTACATGAAAGGAAAGGTAACCAAGATTCTTCTAAAGAAATACACTGTGGAGGTATTTGTCCAGTTAAATATCAAATTTTAATATAAAGCCCTATTGATGAAGAGATTGTGATATTGGTGTAGGGGCAGATTAATAGAACAATGGAACACTGGTTCTGTTAACCCAGAAGCAGGTGCAAGCATATGTGAAAACTTACTTTACAGCAGAGCAGGTATTGTAAATCATGAGGAAAGGATAGACTTTTCAATAAATGATGCTGGGACAAAGGATTATTCATTTGCCAAAAAAAAATGATCCCTAACCTAGACGATACACACAAAAATCAATTCCAGATGAATTGAAAACTTAAACATATACTAAAGAGGCAAAGCTACTAAATTTTTAGGAGAATATCCTATGACCTCAGGGCAGAGAAGATTTTGTTATATGAGACCAGTAAGTACAGGGATTTCCCTGGTGGTCCAGTGGCTAAGACTCCACACTCCCAATGCAGGGGGCCCGGGTTCCATCCCTGGTCAGGGAACTAGATCCCGAATGCTGCAACCAAGATCCTGCATGCTGGTAATGAAGATCCCACGTACCGCAACTAAGACCAGGTGCAGCCGAATAAATAAATAAATATATTTTTTAAATTACTGGTAAGTTTAAAAAAAAAAAACCAACAAGTACAGACTATAAAGGAAAAGGATACGTAATTTGACGTCACGTAAGAACTTTTGTTAGTGAAAAGATACCATAAAAAGACTGAAACTACAAGCCACAATGTGGAAGAAAATATTTACAAATCATGACAATTAAGAAAGGATTAGTATCTGTAATCTATAGAGCACTGCTTTGAATCAATAAGTAAAAGACAACCTAATAGAAAAATGGGCAAAAGATATAAAAAGATAATTCACCAAAGAGGAAGCATAAATAATCCACAAACTCATGAAAAGATGTTCAGTCTTATTACTAATTAGAGAAATGTGAACCAAAACCACAGTAAGATTGGCAAAAATTTGAATTTCACATCATCTTCCACCACTTCTGTAAGCAGAAATGCAAATTGGTACAACCACTTTGGAAAAACAGTTTGTCAGTACCTAATGGAGTTCAACTTATTTATACTTTTCAACCTAGCAATTTCACTTTTAGATGATATACTCTAGAGAAACTTTTACACATGTTTATTAAGGACACATATACAGTACTGTTTGTGGCAGTGTTATTCATGAATAGCAAAAAAGACTGGAAACAACCCAAATATACACAAGTAGAATAGATAATTGAATTTTAGTATATTCCTGCAATGGATTACTCTGCAGCAGTGAAAACAGTTGAACCAAGGTACACACATGAACAGAAGATGAATCTCAAAAACATAATGGTGAGGGAAAGAAACAAGTTACAGAATGATCCATACACAATGATTCCATTGTTATCAAGTTGAAAACAGGAAAAATGAAACTATGTATACATTTGTGATAAATGTAAAGAGGAGCAAAAGAATGGTTAACATAAAATTCAGCTTAGTGGTTGATTTTGAGGAGGAGCACATTGGATCCTTCAAAGATACTAAAAATGTTCTGTTAAGATAGATGGTAATTACTTGGGTGTTTATTTATTCTTTGGTATGTATACTTCACAATAAAAAGTTTTTAGAAAGAGGCACTTGGTATCATTGCTTTCTTTCTGCTTAGTGTCTCCACTGCCTCTCCTTGGGTAAATATTCTTTTTATTTCCTCCAGTTCTAGTAATTTCTGTTACCAAGATATATTTCTGTTGTCACTTCAAAGCTAAGTTTTGGTCAGGAGAAATATGAATTTATATAGGACAACCAATTTTTAAACAGCTTCCATTTTGTTCTAAATGGGTCTTTTATGACATTAGCAGCTCTCTAAATATTGTAGCCCACTGTTTTTCAAATATATTTAGTTTTATTTTGAAAAGAAATCTTATGTCAATCTCTAATATTTAAAATAGATAAAAGCAGAGTTGCCCTGGTTGATTGTATTCAGTATCTGAGGAATCCATGGTAATGCAGTTTGAATGCCACTGTTTTGGTTTGTAACCTAACCTGCAGGCTGAAGTAAGGTGATAATCCTTTACTATTTTCATAGAATTCTGACCCTTGAGACTATTCAAACATTAATTCTCCTTTGCTTGGAAATTTAATTCTGAGGTAAGCTGTTTTTAAAGAACTGAATATTACTTGTATCCCATGGTAGATATCACTACAGTATACCTGAAGCTTACGCTTCTGTTGCAAAACATAGCTCTGCTAGGCAGAACTAACCTGCCCCTGGTGGCCTTGTGAAAGGCCAATGAAAATATACACAACTGTACTCTCCCTACAGACCTTTTGACTTCATGCAAGGTTCTCCCTGATGTATGCCTTAGTTTGGATTTGGAATTCCTAGGCATTGCTTAGCTGCTTTATGGACTTCTGGGGGAAAATGTTGGTTCCAGAGGTAGCAGCCATCCTTCTTGTGGACATTGCTAAGTTTGGTGTTTTATTTTTGAGCTAAAACTGTTCCTCCTAGTTAGGGTGAAACATTTTCAGTAAGTCAGACATGGAGCCAGAATCTCTAGCTGGGGTTTAATGGTATTGACGTTTGTTTTTAAGCAGCCGAACCCTCTCTTGTAAGGAAATCATTCCAGGAAGCTAAATAAGAGAGTTTAGAGTCAGAGTAGGGGGTTGGGGTTATCCCCAACTCCTCAGTAAGATGCACCCTTCCCCAATCTGTCAAAAATTTTTTTAATGAAAATAAACCTTAGAGAGGTAAAGTGGCTTGCCCAGGAGCATACAGTAAATTGGTAACAGAGCTAGGCTTTGAGCCCAGGTCTTATACCGGATTGCCTGACTCCTAGCCTCGGGTTGCTTTTACTAAACAACACTGCGAATTCTATACATATCCATCTAAGAAAATTCTTATGGTATTTCTTCTCACTTCTTACCAGTTTTCTAAGTAGAGACATTAGAAAACAAACAAATAGCATGTAAACGTGAACATTCATACGTGGGTGAGGATCACTTCTTTTTGCTGCTTGCAGGTCACTATGACAAATGCGTGTTCGCCCTTCGGGAGGAGAACAAGAGTGACATGAACACTGTACTGAACTACATCTTCTCTCACGCTCAAGTCACCAAGAAGAATCTTCTGGTCACAATGCTTATTGTGAGTACCATTTTTCAGAACCTGTAAAGATGGTTGATGATATGAAAAAAGCATTTCTCCTTGTGACAGCTGTGGTCAGAGGAGAAGCTCCTGCCTTTTGTGATTGTGGGATGAGTGGGGCTTGGGTTGTAGATTAACAATTTCTCCTATCTGTCTTTGTCCTTGACCTTAAGGAACCTGCTCCAGTCAGAAAAGGACTGTTCTGCCAATTGTGCATATAATCTTACATGGGAACTCAAATCTCTTCGCTCTGCTTAGAGATGCCCCATGCTTCCTTATTCCTCTTGTCACTAGTGACAGTAGCTTTAAAATTTAGTCTTATCTAGCCAGTGTATACTTTTCTGTTATAACGCTTGTTTGTTCCATGAATGCTCTCACATCCAAAACTGAATAACAAAAAAGCAACTGTTAGAAATGTAGTACTGTTCCTCCCCCACCAAAGAAATTTAAATGTATTCCTCATCTTCTGTGGTCCCTTTCTGTTTTATTTACATGGACATCTAAGCTCGGATTATTGTATTGGTAGTAGCTTTTGTCCCTATAACCTAGTAATATGAGAATTAGTAGAAAGAGGGAAGGAGAGGTGAGACTAGTAAATGTGAATAGGACTGATGTACATGTGACCAGTGGGTAGAATTTTTGTGGACTTAAGGATTTTTAAAGATGATTTGTAAGTTCTCTACTGCTCGGTTTTTCTGGTTGAGTTAATTCTAGGAATCAGAGAACAATAGGACTATTCTTAGAGCCCCTCTACCCCATGAGCAATTAATTGCCTTGCTGCTGCATGTTTGTGTTTTTTGGAGACTATAGTACCTTTTTGCTCCTGTGCTTTTCTTCCTTGTCCCTTTGTGGAATTGGCATTCTTGGTACCTTAATTCCCTCATTTCTTCTTGGAGGAAAAAAAGACTATAAATCTTCACTGCTATTTTTTATTTCATGGTTCGGAATGAAGGGAAACTATCTACCTCACATCTCTGGTTAACAACAGTGCCACTCACTCAGTTATCTGCCTAGCTGGCTAACTCTCGAGGATATAACATTTTTTAGAATAGCCACTTAAAAAAATACGTAATCACAGGGAGAGTTCATTGCCTTTGCTACCCTAGAATGGCTAGATGGTGGGGAAACCAGAAAATGCATTTGAAAGGAAAAAACAATAACAGCGCAATGTAATATTTCAACTTCTCCAAGTGATAGGTTTCGGCAAAGAAGTGATATTATCTCTGGCAACCTGCTGATTTTCTTTTTCTCAATCAGAAAAGGGAAGAAATCTCTGACTAATTAGATTTTTTTCCTTAAATTTTAATAAAAGGATTGCTAATTCTCATTTGGATAAAACCAAGACTTTCTGGCAGAGAAAGGTAATGATGAGGGTGTGGAAGAATTTGTCAGTTTGGACCTAAAATGGAGTAAAATTTGCCTTTTTAGGAAGCTAGTTATGGTGAGTTTTCATTTTATTATGATTACCTTTTTAAGGACTTAACGGTTTTTATGCACTAAAAATAGACCAAAGTCCAGAATCCTTGGAGCTGCAGAAGAGTAATGATCGTCCAAGACTGTCGCTGGGTTTCTTAAATTCTAATTTGTAAGATATAGGGGCCCGGCTCGCTCCTTTTGCGGAGTGATTGTAAGTAACGCTTGCCTTAAGAATCTCATTATTGGAACACGGAGCCATATTTCCTCTGAGAATTCTGGAGTAGCTTTGAGCTGGGGCTGTTCATTTCTCAAGTAATCACGCTGGTGTGATGGAGAGAGAAAATGGCAGCTGTTCGGAGCTCAGGCCTTCAATTTTCTTCAGAGTCCAGTCACTCAAGTGTGTAATTACACGGGGGTGCTGCAGGGGCGTTGGGCCCTGTCAGAGAACTGGTTTGAGGCTTTGCTTTCTGCTTTTGCCAGTCAGGACAGGCGTACGCCAATGGGACTCTGACTTGCTGCTGTTCTTATTTTTCCCCACCTTGTCATCCCGATTACTTCTTACCTGCATGGATAGTAGCCAAACTTTCTTTCCAACAGGCTGAGCTCTTTGGAGAAAAGAGCTGTTTATTAATGTTTGGGTTTAGATGAATAGGACGGGGAGGGATAGGGAGAGAGGGAAGGAGGGAGGAGGGAGGGGAAGGGGAGGGACGAGGGGGCGTAGAGAGAGGAGGAGGAGGAGGAGGAGGAAGGTTGAAGATGTGAACCAGAAAGATGGATTTGTCCTTTTCTTTATTTTGGCATTTCACATTTATCTTTAAAAAAACAAAGGGAAACTTCGTAAACATCTCTAGGCTTTTATATTCTTAAATTGCATTTGAAATATCAGTTATTTTGCCCTCATCTCAGAGATTTGGAAATCAAGAAGTTAACTGCTCTGCTTGAGCTGAGGGCCAGCTAGCAGGGACTTAGGGAGCAGGAGCGAAGGCTGGAAAAGCGCTCCGTTCTGATCTGCCTTCTTTGGCAGCGGTCAGGCCCTCCACCCCACATCTGCATTAATGGTGGTAACTGGGAAAAGCCATTTTAGTTGTTTGGATTTCTCTTTCTGTAGGTCTTACTCTCTTTTATGGATAACAACTGGATATGGTAGCATTCGATTCCCCCAGCTGTGTTCTCTGCTGGTTCCCCTTTCTTTGCTTACCTTGGCTTCCTGATCAATGTTATGTGCCCAGCATTCCAATCTCTGCTTTCTAGAAGTGGGACTGTTGATGGTGTGCTTTGCTGAACTAGATGATGATTTCTGGGGCTTTGGAACCTAGGGGGAGGGAATCAAGAAAATCAGGCTTCTGTGAATCAGTGTTGCAGGATGTGGGCTGCTCCGAGGAAGCCTTCCTCCCCTCTGGGTGTTAGCGTAACTTGCCTACTGGTAACTTGCCTCATAGACTCTCTAGCAAATTTCTTCTAATCTTTTGCTGTATCTGGAGAGCAAAATATCAAGTAAAATGTTAAAGTCCTGTCAAGTTTTCTCTATTTGGAGGAACATTCTGCCACAATGAAAACAAAGCCAGTAAGTTTATTTTTTGAAAGTTCTTCTTATTTCTTAATTTTATAGGAAAAAGCTTAGAACATTGTTTAAGTTTACTTAAGAGATATTTAAGGGACTCTTTAACCAAATTGAGCAATTTTGTGTCAATAAAAAGTATCAACATCCTCACAGCTGTCTAGATGGCAAAGTATGTATCCTATAGCCACCTTGATTCTGAGTGGTCTTCCCCTCACTACTTCTGTCTTATTTCTGGTGTGGTCCACACGAATGTAGTATAATCCATGCTTCCTTAGGAGTAATGCCATGCCTGTGAGCCTCTGATTTGGTTCAGATAGGGAGCATTTAAAATGCCTATCAGGGCCTTCCCTGGTGGTGCAGTGGTTAAGAATCCGCCTGCCAGTGCAGGGGACATGGGTTCTAGCCCTGGTCCGGGAAGATCCTACATGCCGTGGAGCAACTAAGCCCATATGCCACAACTACTGAGCTCGCGTGCCACAACTACTGAAGGCTGCGTGCCTAGAGCCCATGCTCCGCAACAAGAGAAGCCACCGCAATGAGAAGCTGGCGCACCGCAACAAAGAGTAGCCCCGCTCGCTGCAACTAGAGAAAGCCCGCACACAGCAATGAAGACCTAGCACAGCCAAAAATAAATAAATAAATAAAATGCCTATCAGCCTCCTTCCTTTTTCCTCCCAACATAACTGCAAATAATTTCGTTCAACGTGTAAATAATGGAGAAAAGTCCCAGTAAACCCAGGTTTACTGAATAAGGGTTATATTAACATTTCTTGTTTAATCTGTCCCACAACATCCTTGGAAGGTCAGAAATTCTAGCTGTGACTGGAAGAAGCTTCCAGTCCATTTTTGATATTGGGATTGGTGCCTCATCCAGCTGAACAGTAGTTAATGTCTTGAGAATATTACCCATTACGTCACATCTTTTCATTTTGAATTGCCTTCAAATCTTAGGATGCTAAGATCAAGTTGGCTATATTGGGCTCTCCTGGCAGTCAGCTACATAACTTTGGCTACGGTTTTGACACTGAAGCATGCTTGTTATATTTCTGCAAATCTGAACTATTCCTTGTGGTTAACCACCATCTAGTTTAAGAATGAAAACAAGAAATAACTGTGTGGTACCAATCTTAACCATTATTGAATAATTTTCACTTTGGCTTGCAGATTTATGCAGGTAATCCCCAAATCAGGAGGTAGACTCATTAAATGAACCTGCCTCTATACACTGAGGAAACATAGGCTGACACCATCACCATTTAATGTTACTGTTACAAAATGTTCACCAGAGTTAGATGGTGATGTTGGGCTGTCCAGTTGCCCAAAGGACATCTGTCTCTAGGCCAGAGGGCTGTAAACTTCCTCTTGGATGCTTGTATCTTAGGGTGGGTGGTTCTGATGAATGGAATCGTCTTCCATCCCTGGTGGTTTCTTTCACAGCTTGAACACTGTGTTCAGGTCAAAGACAGGAGAGGGTTGAGAAGGTTACACTACACACAGTTTTCTGTTGCACATCTTTTCCGAAGTACTAATGATGACAACAGAGAAAATAATATTTGAATGGGAAATTTCCAAGTCAGGATAATTTAATGGAAGTAGTGGTTTATTCATACTGTGTTTGATATTTCACATGCCAAAAAGGTCAGGTTTCTGTACTTTATCACAAGGAGTCCAGGAGGATTATCAGTTGGTGATTGTGAATGAATAATTACTTCCCTATTATTTTTTCTAGTCTTCATAGTTCACTTTTCTTACAGAAAAGAAGCTTCTCTACCGCCTTTCTCACTCCCTCTCTCTCATAATGGAAAGATGAAATGAAAAAGTTTTTTTTTTTAAAGTAGTTGTGTGTGTGTGTTTTAGTTAGAATGTGATCTGTAGTTAGACAAGATGGTAACTCCATTTTTTAAAATTTATTTATTTATTTATTTATTTATCTTAATTTAATCTCAAAAGGTAAACCTGGGTTTCCTTTCAAGGGAAACCAGTCCATATCACATCTGATATAGGGTGGGTAGGTGGCTAGTGTTCTTATTTTGTTGTGTTGGCTTTTGCTGTTAATGTTGAGACTTTAGTCTATTTGCAGAACAGCTGAGTTCTATTACCCAGGCCATCTCGTAGGTTTTTGAACCTCTCAATGGGTCCATTCTGATGACTGAAGTAAGTACCTCAGAAAAGAGTATATTTTCTCTATTAGGAACATTAGGTAAAGAGGGATTTAGGTAGGAAAAGCTTATCATGGTTTCCCTACCCACTGTTATCTACCTATTCTTTCCTTCCGTCTTGTTACGGCCTTGTCGCTGGTGATTTGATTTGATTTTTTTATATATATATATATATCATCCCATTTCTTTTCTTTTTTTTAAACTATATTTATTTTTGGCTGCATTGGATCTTTGTTGCTGCACGCTGGCTCTTCTCTAGTTGTGGCGAGCAGGGGCTACTCTTCGTTGTGGTGCGCTGCTGGTGACTTTATTAAAATTCTGTTTTGCTCTTAAGTTCTCAATAAAAGATGAGACTTGGTTGCATTTTCTCCCTCCTCTTTGCTTTTTCCCCGGGATGGGAGGAATAGGTCCTTCAGTCTATGACTACGTGCTCAGGTGAGCCCTGGATTTATAATCACTTTCTTCTTCCACTCAGATGAGTGAATCCCTTGCGTTAAACAGGTGAAAACAATACTTGCACTTCCTTAACTGTAAATACCATCATGTGGTTTACGACTCTGGAGCACACCTCTGGTTGTGGATTGGGGAACCAGAAAGTATTTCCTGCTTTAAAATGTTTGAGAAGCTGTCTTTCCAGCATACCAGTGTTGAGTACTCCAAAACTGTTTACCCTGTGATGTGGAAGGTGGTAGGGGGTTGTAGAAAAAGCGTTTGGGGAAATGTATATTTGCCCCCAAAGCCAAAAGGCCCACGCTTCTATTTGTGCTGTGCTGGTAAAGGACTGTACGGAGTATCCCTGAGATGGGGAGGGTTAAAGATGAGATGGAGATTCTTCAAGAAAAAAGCTGATAATCCAGGAAGGAGAAAGATTAAAAGGCAGCAACAGGAAGCCTTTTGAGATCTGGTTGTCTTTCATGTCCGATTCAATAGTTGGGTGGGGGAGAATAAAAATTCACTAAAATATAAAGGCAGTTATTTCAAACTCCAAGTCGAGGGAACTATGTGATGTGGTATTAAGAACTACTATTACTGGGCTTCCCTGGTGGCGCAGTGGTTGAGAGTCCGCCTGCCGAGGCAGGGGACACGGGTTCGTGCCCCGATCCCGGAGGATCCCGCATGCCGCGGAGCGGCTGGGCCCGCGAGCCATGGCCGCGGAGCCTGTGTGTCCGGAGCCTGTGCTCTGCAACGGGAGAGGCCACGGCAGTGAGAGGCCCGCGTACAGCAAAAAAAAAAAAAAAAAAAAAAAAGAACTACTATTACAGCTAGCTCTGTAAATTTCAAAAAGGACATTTATAAAAGTGCATCTGCAGTTTTTTTCAGCTTAGATGAGAATTACATGGATAATGGATGAATTTAGGGAATAAACTGATACTGCCCTGGAGAAGAAATATTTTTCCCAAAATATGAGTTTTTTTTCTTAAAATTTTTTAATTTTTTGGAGACAGAGGACCCAAGTCTGAATTACACCATGGATTGTATAGTAGGAGCTTGGTTTTTCCCTCTAATCCATCTAAGGATTCACCATGTTTAGGTGTCATGGAATGATTCTTGGTACAGCAAGAGGATAAATGATTTGTCAGAATATGAGATGGTGTTTTTATTTAGCATGTGTTTATAAATGAATAATTTGTGCTTATGTTTCTGTTTTGCACCCTCCTGGGATGCTGAACATTTGGTTTGTGGAATGAAAACCACCAGGAGTGTTTCCTTTTGCCTTATTCTGCCTTCTTTCCAAAAGTGGGAGAGGGAACAGGAAAGCTTTTAGTCCCTATATTATTTAAAACCTCTTAAAACTTTGAGACATCCTTTGTTATTTCTTAGCGAGAATCCCTCGACCCCTTTTAATGGTCTCTAATGATTGCTATTGCATGTTTAAAGTCTAGTGTTGATTTATAAAGAAATACATTAGGAATTTAGAATCTGAATGGCTGAGGAGTTTGGGCTTCTCCTTGGCAGCAGCTTCCTCTGGGATCGCCAGGGAAGTACCCCTCTGGGATCTCTTTACCACACTGTTTAGGATAAAGGTAACAGGACATTTGCATCTGAGTAATCTAGCTGTTTACTTTGTTTTTACTCCCTTTTCCCATTTCCAAGTTCTCTCCACCTCAGTTCTTTTTAACATGGATATGTATGTTCTTTGTCACATTAACAATTAGGATCAGTTGTGTGGCCGGGACCCCACTCTCACTGACGAGCTGCTGAATATCCTCACGGAGCTAACTCAACTCAGTAAGACCACCAACGCTAAGGTGGCGCTCCGAGCACGCCAGGTAAGGACATGTGTTGGCTGTCCGGAGGGAGGAATGGTTTTCATAGACTGGGCAGTCCTAGATGCAATGAGCTCTTCCTCCAGCACCTTCCAAAAGTCATGCAATTTCCCATGTATGTCTCATTGCCCTCAGAACAAACATTCTCACGTGGTATATGTTTTTTAAAGAGAAAGGAAAAGATTAACATTAAGTTTCTTTAAAACAGGAGCCCTCTAGAAGCTAACACAACATTGTAAAGCAACTATACTCCAATAAAAATTAATTAAAAAAATAGAAGCCCTCTCCCCATTATAAAATCCTGTTATTATTCCCTACCCTTCCTAGTAAACTAGGGTCACGTGGAGGAAAGGAGACTGAGGGAAAGCAATAGGTTTAATATTTCTTACTTTCCAAAGGGAGCTTAGAAGCAGGTGAAAACTTTTAAGTGTATAGGAAAAAATCAAGTGTGGAAAGCAAGAAGATAACGAAATGAATCTTAGGTGCTAGCAATCAGCACAACCCCAGAGCAGCCGAGTTTCACCCTGTAGTCTTCATTTCCATTCCAAAAGGTTTCAGCGGGGAAGCCAGGAGTTGGCACTCCCTTTGTGTTCCAGCGCATGGGCATCGACAAGGAAGCAGCATTTGAAGCTGTTCAGTGACCTTCTGCTTTCTCTACAATTGTATCCATGTCACTGAATTACTGCAAGTTATTGAACCTCTCAGTGACCTGCTGAGGTTATTCAGGTCCTACCGTGTCCCTGTTTGTTTGTGACACTGCTTTCACTCTCTCTGCCCGTCACATGCATTGGTGTTACATCCTGACACCTCCTCCTTGGGACTGAGTACCTGGGGTTGTCGGAGCAGCTTTTCCTAGTCTTTCGCCTTCAGAGTTGCAAAAGGCTAGCTCTGCTACACCCACCTTCCCCACAGCTGTTCCCTGCCAGACCTGACTCCCCATTCACAGCTGGTCATGCAGCCCCCAGGACTAGCAGCTCTGCAGTGGTAAATCACATGCACTGATGGAACTTGATTGAAGCTGTTTCTTCTCCCTCCCCCTCCCTCTGCCCCCACGGGAAATCGCTCACAAGCAAATCGTGGTGAGAGTCAGCTGAGATGCAGTATTTGGCGGCCTTGGCTTTACGTTACAGGACCCAGAAGTTGTTTTACGTGGTCTCTGTTTTATCTTTGATGCCTGCACTTACAGATTTATATATATTGCTTTTGTATCAGAGCTGCCTAATAGGAGCCTAGAATAATCACTCCCTCAGGAACTTACGCCTCTTATTGTGCTCTCACTCTAGGTTCTTATTGCCTCCCATTTGCCATCATATGAGCTTCGCCATAACCAAGTAGAGTCTATCTTCCTATCAGCTATTGACATGTACGGACATCAGTTTTGCATTGAGAACCTGCAGGTATACATTATAGCCCTTTGCTGCCACTCTGCACTCTTGTCCCCTTTACTCCCAAGCATAGTTTAAGTAATCAGTCAGTCAATTTTGATTTTCTGTGTAGTGAAGTTTCATACCTTGAATTTCTAAAATGATTTATACTTATGTGTTTTTTCTGCATAAAATGCTGTTAGAATTGTGGCTTAGCTTAAAAATTGAATAGGCCTGCCTTGATAGAAGTGTCCTAATGAAGTCTTCACCTCTTGTGCTTTTATCTAGAAGGTATCCTAGGACAGAATGAAGTGGTAGCACTGGTTGATTTCTGATATTTGAATCAGATGTATAAATAGGTAGTTAGTCTTCTACAGGCAAAGCTACTTAAATAATCATTTAATTTTATTTTAATGCTTACTGTTAAGCTGCATACAGAGCCAATTTTATAAAAGAATATTGGCTAATTTTACTGCTAATTCAAAGAACCTTGACTATTATTTTTAAAACAAAACCATTTTGTCAGGAATGACTTTCTATTTTTCTACTTGGAAATAATGATAATATTATTATACCTAGCCAAGGGAATCTTCAGGGTTTCTATCAGATTTCGTTCTGGGGAAACTAAAGAGGGGGGAGGGATGTTTTTGCTTATTTGGTTCATAGTTGAAATAGAGGGTTCAAAAATCTATGGCTTACCATAGTGGAGTAGTGAGACAATATATTAAAAGTTAAGTACGGATATGTGTCAGAAAGGATAATAATAGCCATAAACACTTATATTAGCATATAATTAAGGCACTGTTAATGCATTAGTCTAAGAATTTTACGTATATTAACTCTTCAACAGCCCTGTGAGGATAGGTATTCTTATTTTCCCCATTTTGTAGCTGAGGAAGCTGAGGCAGAGAGAAGGTAAGATCATACGTGACCTTCATAGACAAAATTCTTAAGTTTCACTAAATGCTTCAAATGCTAAATATTGTCCATTGGAATTGTTCTCTTATGGATGTAATGGTTTAAGCTTGTCTTTGTACCTTCCAGAAACTCATCTTGTCCGAAACATCGATTTTCGATGTCCTACCAAACTTCTTCTATCACAGCAACCAGGTCGTGAGGATGGCAGCTCTGGAGGTAGGTTCTCATAGTAACGTGACATGACCTTTTTCTCAGTTTCTGGCTGACTCCTTTTGTCCATTTGGCTATTGTTGTCAGTCCTTTTTCTTTGGCCTTAACGTTGGTTCTCAAGAGTAGAGAACCTTCCTCTTTTCCTCTGAAACAAATGGTCTTGCTTTTACTCAAGTGTGTCAACTCAACTAATCACCAGTTTCTGGGCTCCACTCACAGGAAAATAGCTGCTAGCATTTTTCAATTCTACTTACCAGGTATTTGAATTCTTCCATTTCATAATGATTAGGATTCCTTGTTAACACAATAAGTGAAAAAATATGTGGCTGATCAGAACAGTACCATTTTGTGATTTGGGCCAAATAAAATGGATTTTAGTTATATTCTGAATTGTCAAGCAGTTCTTATGAACTATTTTGGCATGAGAAGGAAAGTAATAACATTTAATGAACTGGGTTTTAGGTGCTTTATTTTTCTCATTTAATCCTATAATTACTTCATAAAGTAGAAGAAAGTGAGCCTCTGAGAGGTTAAGTGACTTGCCCAAATTCACATGGATAGTAAGTGGAAGAGTTTGCATTTGAACCCAGGTCAATCTGACTCATGACTTTTCTGTTTCCACTACAGTACACTACCTCATTAGGCACAAAAATTGCAGGCCCCAAACACTGCTGTAAAGTTGCGAAGTAGATGTTTTTTTTGAAGATGAGGAAAAGGAGTGTCTTCAATGATTTTATGTGATATGATACCACTACAGTCCTTTGCGAGCTCTTTTGGGTTACTTTTTATTTGTATTCTGTGGGGAGACTGTAATGTATGCTGCTCAGTAAATATCAAAATTTGAAAATATCTAAGTGTTCTACAGTGCTTTTATGCCATTTAATGCAAAGTCTCCTGACGTACCTCACATGCTGATGTGTCTCATTTTATGTGCATGGCAAATTAGCTGTGAAGTACATGAGGTTGGACTGACGGGTTTTCCTGAGACGTAGCCTGTTGCTGTTTCTTTGAGTCAAGTTAGTGTATTTGGGATAGTGTATGTCAACTTAACGCCTTCCTGATTTTGTCTAGGGTTTGGGGGATATAAACACTGTAAAATCAGTTTGGGCCAGTGGGAAAACAAAACAAAGATACAAGATAGTGAAAGAGTTAGACTGTACTTCAATTGTTTCTGTCTTCTATCTTCACTCCTCAGGTGGCCCAGAATCAGCACCTCTCATTTTTCTCCCTGTTTGCTTTTATTTTTAATTAATTAATTAATTAATTTATTTATGGCTGTGTTGGGTCTTTGTTGCTGTGTGCGGGCATTGAGTGGGGCTACTCTTCGCTGTGGTGCGCCGGCTTCTTATTGTGGTGGCTTCTCTTGTTGCAGAGCACAGGCTTCAGTAGCTGTGGCTCGTGGGCTCTAGAGCGCAGGCTCAGTAGTTGTGGCGCACGGGTTAGTTGCTCTGCGGCATGTGGGATCTTCCTGGACCAGGGCTTGAACCCATGTGTCCTGCATAGGCAGGCGGATTCTTAACCACTGCGCCACCAGGGACGTCCCTCTCCCTGTTTGCTTTTATTTTCTGTTGAAATCATCATGTGTAATGAATTAATAGTCATGGTTCTGTATACTCTTGTGCTAACTGATCAAACCTTCTCTCGAGTTTAGGTCAGTGTGAAGGGTTTATAGCACACCTAGAGGTGTCCAGCAGAGGAAGGCTAGCTTTGTTTCCATTTATAGTCATGGGTATAGTTTTAAGACTCCAGCTTTATTAATTAAAGCAAGGTATGTATGTACAGGGCTTTGGGACTTGTCACCACAGACCACCTTCTTCTGCATCAGACACCTCTTTTCAAGACTGTCTTTTTCCTGGGCTAACCATCTCTTAGTTTCTGTTTTTGAAGTGTATTTACTGAGGATTACTTTTTAACCAGGTGTATGTTCGAAGGGCTTATATTGCCTATGAACTTAACAGTGTACAACACCGCCAGCTTAAGGACAACACCTGCGTGGTGGAATTCCAGTTCATGCTGCCCACATCTCATCCAAACAGGTGAGTTTGAGCTGGTGTGTGCACCTGAGCCAACCAGAGCTCTATCAGGAGAGTTAAAGGGAGGGTGGGGGTGGGTAATGTGTGTGACCATTCTGTATGGTTTTTTAAGCTAGAAATGTAGAGCAGAAAATGAACATGTTTAAACCATGAGAAGAAGAGCCTCTTGGTATCCATTTCTTTTTTTATTTTTTTGATCTTTGATCTGGAGAGATAAAGTATGGTCTAATTAAGAGAAGTTTAGGATTACTCCATTCATTTTCTGTTTTTAGAAATTTATTTATTTATGGCTGTGTTGGGTCTTCGTTGCGGTGTGCGGGCTTCTCATTGCAGTGGCTTCTCTTGCTCTGGAGCATGGGCTCTAGGTGCATGGGCTTCAGTAGTTGTGGCACACAGGCTCAGTAGTTGTGGCGCACGGGCTTAGTTGCTCTGCAGCATGTGGGATCTTCCCGGACTAGGGATTGAACCTGTGTCCCCTGCACTGGCGGGCGGATTCTTAACCACTGCGCCACCAGGGAAGTCCCTCCATTCATTTTTACTGATACTTGTATTCTGTCACTGAGGAGGCATAGTTTTTTCTTTTTTAAGTTGGAAAGAATTTACTGGCATTTTACTTGCTGGAATTTTGCCAGAAAATCACTTTTTTTTTTTTTTTAGCAGTTTAAATCAATGGAATATAAGCATATTTTGGGTGGAGTGCTTTTCTTTTCTATATGTTTGCTGTAGGTTAAGGTTATACCTGAGTCAATTTCATTATCTCCCTAAAAACAGACACATGAAGTTAGCAGTTGAAACTCAGTTTTTAAAAATCACACTTCAGAAAGCAAACTTAAATTCAAGTAAATTAATTAAGCCATGTTAATTCCACTAATTTTCCCTTCCTAAGCCCTTTAAAAAAATACAAACGTGCATATGTAAATTTGTTTCCAGTTCCAACAATAATACCAAAGTATTGCTTTGGTTTTAAGACAAAAATACTGTCTTGTAACCTCATTTATTTTTAAAGTATTCTGAGGCAGTGAAAACTTAGGAATTTCACCCACACATATGTTCATCTCCTCCTGTATTTTCATTCTTTTCAGTAATACCACAGGAAATACAAATAACCACAGCCAGTCTTAAGCTGCCCCCTCCATTTCTGCTTTATGGCCTTTGGTTCTTCACTTTTTATTTCAAAGTACTATGTCTTTGGGGATCCTTAGTTATAGACAACAGAAATGGTTTTGTTCCAAATTGCCACTTCACCCAAAGCAATAGAAACTCTTCCTAGAGACAAAGAAGTGTGTGCTGAGATTTGCAGCCACTGGATGCCACTGTTGATCCAGGAGAGGTCAGCAGATGTGCAGTAGCATCTTCAGAAAAAGTACTTGTCTTCTTTGTCTGAGAAGGTCCTTTCACTTCTCTACCTCGAAAATACCTTATGGCTGGCAGAGAAGAGCATATATCCTTGATTTAGCAAGCATCTCTCGGTACATTTTTGCCTCCATGGATTTCAGAATCT
This sequence comes from Hyperoodon ampullatus, assembly GCF_949752795.1. Lineage (NCBI taxonomy): Eukaryota > Metazoa > Chordata > Mammalia > Artiodactyla > Ziphiidae > Hyperoodon > Hyperoodon ampullatus. The sequence goes on from NC_136932.1 coordinate 51,774,531, forward strand.
CATTTTCTAGAAACGAATGGCTGTCCTTCAGCGACCAGCGAGGTACTCATGGCACACGTGGGCTCGGTGCTCAGGCTTCTTTCTTTTCCTGCGGTCCTTGAATAATTGTAGAGAACTACATGCTAAACTTAATGCTCTTTGTAATTCTCGGAACATTCTCCTTTTCTTCCTGCTTTCTACTACCTCATTCCTTTGGGCAATGATTTGTAGTCAGGCCACAGAGCTGCTTGTGATTTCCTTCCTTCCCTCATTGCTCCCCTTGCCTTTCTGAATTGCTCTCCCTGTCCTACTTTTAAATTTGAGGATCTGTGTCCAGTTTGGTGAGGGAAAGTCGATTGGAAAATGAGAGACATGCTTCTTAACTGTTTGTTAAGAAATCGTATTCACCTTTCCATCTCAAGGGTGTGAACCTTGGTTATTGCTGATATGGTTTCAAAACTTGTATACGTGTCCCTCCCAACAACTGAGGTGTACACATTCCTCTGGATAAAGACCAGACCTGAACAGAACAGTAATCCTGTCATCTTTCTAAAGTCTTCCTTGGTTCTGTGTATACAGAATTATAAACTGCTGGATTATTATTATTATTGATGTAGATGTGAAGATGAAGATAGGGAAAATAAAGGAGGAAAGAGAAAATAATCTTTGTGGAAACCAGAAAACCATTAAAATTGCTTTAACGCTTTTTAGGTCTAAAATCCTTTTGTTAGTTTAGGAATAGAAGATGTATTATCAGATTTAATTACAGAATGCTATATTTAATTTTAGAGCATGGCTTATTCAGTTATTATAGATTTGCAACTTGAATTTAGTTTTGTAAGATTTTATATTTTCTTATAAATGTTTTTGTTATAATTTGGAGTTATGACCTTATCCTGACACCAGTTGGTGTACTGCAATTCAATTCTGACACTTACCACCTGGCGTTAGATCAGATGCCACTAGTTAAGGGCTCAGTTCTTCACAAAACTACCTCTACTTCAGATGTGGCCACAAGTTGGGTTCCCAGGCCACCCACACTTCTGACCAACTGGCTACAAATTTGGGGGTTCCCATGACCCCTTCAGGTTCAATAATTCACTAGAACAACTTAACAGAACTCAGCAAAACACTATACTTACGATCACAGTTTTTTAAATAAAAGATACTGATCAGGACCAGACAAGAGATACATAGAGTAAGGTTTGGGGGGGGGGTGGGTGGGTCTTGAACACAGAGTTCTTTCACTGTGGAATCAGGGTACCTCATCCTCCCGGCATATCAATGTGTTCACCAATCAAGAAGTTCCATTGAGCTTCAGTGTCCAGAGTTTCTATCAGGGTTTCATTCATTGATTTACTCATTGGCCATGTGATTAAACTCACTCTCCAGCTTGTCTTCCCTCCCCAGAGGTCCAGCTGACCCTCTAAGCACATGGTTGGTCTTCCTAGTGAGTAGCCCCTATCCTGAGTTATCTCTTCGCATAAACTCGGGTGTGATCCAAGGGGCTCATGAATAATGAAGGCACTTCTATTACTTGAGAAATTCCAAGGATTTAGAGTCTCTCTCCCAGGAACCAGGGACAAAAGCCAAATTCTTTATTATATCATAGGCCTGCAACCCTTACAGAAGAATTCTAGGGTATCTTAGTTTTAGCTAGTTTTGAGTCAAGTTCCAACTTTTTTTCTAACCTCAGTACTTTTGTTCTTTTCTGTTCTTACTGTTTTGAACAAGCAGGCCATAAACATTATTGTTTCTAATTCTACAGAAATAAATTACAGGAGACTGTCTACCAGTGTTTATTCCACTCTCAGTTCCTGTAAGGCTCAAGGACAGTTATGTCCACTAACCTCTAGATCAGTGATTCTCAGAATTATCTGCAAAGTATTTTAAAAATACACATATGGGTTCCTGGCTCTTAAGATTCTGATTAATTTTGAACCAGAGTCCAGGGGACCACTTTTTTTTTTTTTTTTTTTTTTTTTTTTTGAGGTACGCGGGCCTCTCACTGTTGTGGCCTCTCCCGTTGTGGAGCACAGGCTCCAGATGCACAGTCTCAGCGGCCATGGCTCATAGGCCCAACTGCTCCGTGGCATGTGGGATCTTCCCGGACCGGGGCACGAACCCGTGTCCCCTGCATCGGCAGGCGGACTCTCAACCACTGTGCCACCAGGGAAGCCCCAGGGAACCACTTTTTGAAAAAGCTTCTCTGATAATTCTGTTGACCATCTACAATTGAGAATCACTACTACTAGACCAGCACTGTCCAATAGAAATATAATGCAAGCCACATATGTAATTTAAAATATTCTAATGACCATATTTAATAAGAAACAGACAGAATTACTTTTAATAACATTTTATTTAACCCACTGTATCCAAAATACATTTTTTTTTCTTTTTGGCTGTGCTGCATGGCAGGTGGGATCTTAGTTCCCCAACCAGGGATCAAACTCCCACCCCCTGCACTGGAAGCATGGAGTCCTAACCACTGGACTGCCAGGGAAGTCCCTCAAAATACCATTTTAATACGTAATAAAAAGTTATTAATCAGATATTTTCCATTCTTTTTACAAAGTCTTTGAAATTTAGAGTGTATTCTCTACTTCCAGCATGTTTCAATACAGGCTAGCCATATTTCCAGCACTTCCTAGCCACATGGACAGCTCAACTGTAGACCAAGAATTAATTAGGACAATCACACTGAGTCCTCTTTGTTTATGTTAATGGTAGTATCCCTAGGAGAGATTTTTTTTTCTTTTTACAAACTTTTATTCTTATGTTGCTTATTCTTGGTAGTTACAGCAATCATCCACTTCTGATACTGTAGATATACTACAGTATTTTACACATGCTTTAAAAATTGCTCAGTGAGAACAGAGAACAGGCATATGAATATACATATTTTACATATCTCATGCTAAACAGAATTTTATATTTCCCCAATATTATATTTGGGGTTAACAAACCAAAAATTCTTGGGGGAGAAAACACATACATTCTTTAACCAGTTTTTGCATTTTCTTTCCTGGTAGTTGGTCTTCCCATTTCTAGCCAGACATTCTTTTTTTTTTTTTTTTTAATGTTTATTTATTTATTTATTTGGCTGCATCAGGTCTTAGTTGCAGCGTGCGGTCTCTTCGTTGCTGCGCACGGGCTTTTCTCTAGTTGTGGTGTGTGGGCTCCAGACCGCGCGGGTTTAGTTGTCCTGCAGCATGTGGGATCTTAGCTCCCTGACCAGGGATCAAACCCGTGTCCCCTGCATTGGAAGGCGGATCCTTTTTTTTTTATTTTTCTACATTTCTTCTTTTTTTTTTTTTAACATCTTTATTGGAGTATAATTGCTTTACAGTGGTGTGTTAGTTTCTGCTGTATAACAGTGAATCAGCTATACATATACATATATCCCCATGTCTCCTCCCTCTTGCATCTCCCTCCCACCCTCCTTATCCCACCCCTCTAGGTGGTCACAGAGCACCGAGCTGATCTCCCTGTACTATGCAGCTGCTTCCCACTAGCTATCTGTTTTACATTTGGTAGTATTTATAAGTCCATGCCACTCTCTCACTTCGTCCCAGCTTACCCTTCCCCCTCCCCGTGTCCTCAAGTCCATTCGGAAGGCGGATTCTTAACCACTGGACCACCAGGGAAGTCCCCAGACATTCATTTGAAGTAGACTAAACTTGTCCAGCAAGTCCTTGGGAGTATCTTTCTAAGCTGTATTATCAAAGCAAGACTACAGTCTCTTGTTGTGTATGGGGTCATCTGGTGGAATTCTATTCCTGTGGTTTGTTTTTGACTAGTGATTTAGCCCCCGTGGGTGGGGATGAAACATGGCTCTTTGTCTGCAAACTGACAACAGCAGAGTATTTTTTCAGGAAAATGCCTTAGATGCCACTTGGATTGAAGACCGTGTCCCATTTGCACGTTTTGATTTTTAGAGAAGCAGGCAAAACACAAGCAGCTGCCATTGCTAATAAATGGAGCAGCCTCTGAGAAGGGAGAAGAAACCCTCTTTTTAGCGCATTTGGGCAATTAGCCCGTGGCCAACATGTTTTGGTACCTTTTTGTTTAAATTCATTGTGGGACTTTGTATTGCTTGACATTTTCTTATTCTTAAAATTTTTTTAAAAATTTTATTGTGGAAAGAACATTTAACATGAGATCTACCCTCTTAAATTTTTAAGTATACAATATATTATTGTTGATTTTAGGTACAACGTTGTACAGCAGATCTATGGTGCTTATTCATCTTGTGGACTGAAACTTTTGACATTTAGTTACTTTGTGTTTCAGTATAATTTGACTGTTTTTTTCTAATACTCCTCACAATATTTAAAAAAAAAAAAAAAAAGGGCAGCAGATGACTAAACAATTTCTTACCTCTGTGACTTTCTCATTATCCTTCTTGCTAGGCAGGCTTCAGCCAAGTTATGTTATCTACTTCCTGATCTTCTGTGTAAGACTTTCAAATTTTTTATGGGAACTGTAGTTGCAACTTATTCGGCATCCTCAGGTCTTATGCACCAGAGGATCCAGATATTAGAGCTTTACTAAAGGAAGCTCCTGGCCTAGATATACCCTTTTCTTCTTAAATTCCTTTCACTTGAACAGCAGCTGCACTTGACTTAAGCATAGTAGGAAACCTATATATTTATATATGGAACACCTATATATATGGGAAATGTGTGGATTTTTTTTCCTTCTTTATCTTCTTAGCGTATAAGGACTATGTCCTATTGTATGTGAATTTTTTTGAGGGGAGGGGATTTTTGCTGTCATTTTTTAAAGGTGATTTGTAGCCAGTTAGCAATTGTCCTTAGAGGAGAAATGAGGGAGTTTCTTCAGTCTTTTTCTTGGTGCAGGAGTAGTCAGGATAGCTGGTCTGCACTAAGAGAACATTTTATTATTATTCAGACTTTTAGGACTTAATTCTTTTGTCTAAGATTCCATCAGGCCAGCTCTTTAGTGAGTTCAACCAGTATTTTACATGGATTAATCCTGGAGCTCAGACTGTTATCGTTCAGCATTCCTTTTTCTCTGTCTTCTTCCAGCGAGGCTCAGGTTTTAGAGCCAGAGGTGGTGTGTGTGTGTCCATTCTGAAACCCTAGTTTTAGCACTCTGTGGTGCTGGTGATGGAAAAGCTTGTTACACTAAAGCCTCTTCCTGAATGTATTTTTGATGATTCATCAAATCATTTGACATTCACAATTTTACTTAGCTTTGGACATATTAAGTAACTCAGGATAATCTGGAAACAAATAAGTTCTTTAGTCAGCCTATGTATTTGATCTTCTAAAATATTTATACAAACATATGTAAAGTATATTATCCCATAAACTCTGTGGCTGTGCATATGGCTGTGCATATTATGACAGTCTGGGAGTATGAAATTTAAAACTCCAAATGATTTTCATAAGTAATACATATTAGTGAACATAGTTCATTTTTTTAAACTTTTAATCTGTGATGCAAATAAGAAGCACCACAATTGATGCAGAAGATGGAAGTCCATTTTGTTGTATATTTCTGTACATACATGATGGGTGAAGACTTATTGGTGTTTATTTCCACCTATTTCTTACATGGAAATCCATACTTTAGTTAATTTGAGTTGCACTGCACTTTCTCTGCTATTTGCTCCTTGTGAATTTGGCCTTCTATGTTATAAGGTTTTAATTCAAGCATTTTCCTCTTCTCCTGTCTCGCATCCAGAAGAGGTCGGCTGTGTTCTCCCCCTGATACCACATGTTTTGGCCATGACTGAGTTTTGGCTGCTTGGCACCTTCAGAGTTTAGCTGTTGGTGGGTGGTCTCTGGACCTTCTTTTCATGAAGAAGGTTGTGAGGAAGTTTAGAAATCAGAAGCCTTCTATGGGGCTAATCGGCAGCCCATTGCCATTCTTGAGGATTCTGATCATCTTTGACACCTAGAGATTAGACCCTTCTTTGGCTCGTAGGGAGACACTCAGAAGTCATCCAACTTGCAGCATTTTTTTTTAGCAGTGGGAGCACTTGGTTGTAGTTAGCAGGCCAGAATGAGCTATAAATAAATAAATAAAACTCTACAGTGCTTGTTGCTTCCTTCATGCAGGGTAGTCTGCTGATAAGATGCAAGCATCTGGCATAAGAGAAGATTCTCAGCAGGTTTAAGTGCTTTCCTGTATCCATGGCTCAGCTTCTGGTCTCTGCTGTGTTATTTTGGCACTCTAGCCTTGGAAGATTGGAGAGTCGAGTTTAAAACTCTCAATATATCATTAGGGTAGCCCAAGGTCCCTTCTTGTCAAGGAAGACTAGCTGATTCCAGGGGGAAGGAAAAGCAGAATCTAGGGCACCTGTAAATCCCTGTAGTTTTGTGCTGTGGGTTTGTAGCTAATTATATAGCAGGCAATAGTAATATGTTGTAGCTCTGTTGGCATACTTGTTTCAGAAAGAGCAAAATCTTCCAGCAGAGCCAAGAAGGGGCTTTAAAGGGGCTGCCAGTGAATGAAGCAACGATCATTTTATTGTAAACGAAAGCTCTGCAGTGGAGTCCGGGCATCTGAGCTGCAAGGAGGTGGTGGGGGAGATGCCAATAGAAATACATGGTTCAGATGTGTTTTACAGCTCTTGATCTGGATTCTCCTGCAGAAGCATAGTCACACAAGGAGACCACCACTGGTCACAGCCAGTCAAATTGCTGTTTCTCCTATGGTACTGCTGTTAGTGACTGCTAGTAGGTTATTCAGCCGACCTCTTCTGATTCTGCTTTGCTGCCTGATTTCAAAAGATTTGCCCTATCCTGGCTCTCAGTTACAGCTTGATGTAACCACTGCTTGTTTGCATGCATCCCCATCATTTTCATATAGGGTCTTTTTTTTCCCTTCCAGTTAGAAGGCAAAAGAATCAGGAGCATTTTTATATGATAAAAGATTTATGTAGGGCCAGCTAGAATCAAGCAAAATGAAATTCAGCTGGAAGGGATGGTTAAAAGGGTCAGAGAACTTGTGACTGCCAGAGAAGTTGGTGTTCCTTAAAGAAAAAGGGTTCAGCCAGCAGGCAGCAACTCTGACTTTGCTTTCGTATTGAAGCAGGCTCTCCAGCCATTCTAGGGAGGCAGGTCAGTAAAATCAGAGGTGACTTAATGCCGAGCACCTCAGAATTCAAAGGATTTCTCTTGTCCTTTTTTAAATTTAGTCTATATTGATGTGGAATGCTAGCCTCAGGAGCTGAGATGAGAAAATGCCAGGTCTAGATTTTGGTTTTTGGCACCATATTTAACAGTGTCCTTGGAAAGCTTCCCCTTTGGTTTCTCAGTTATCCCATCTGTCAAATGAAGCTAATCTACTGGAAGGAAAATGATTCTAATATTTTTCACAACATTGTGAATGAAGATTCATCGTCGTAAGTGCTCTGAAGAGCCTAAACAGGTGTCTTACAAGTGAATTTATACTCCTTTTTTGTATTTGAAAATGCAATTGATTGCCTTATCAGAGATTGAGAAATGTGATTATTTTTGCGTGATGAGTATGCAGTGAAATGTGGCAGATTTTATTTTATTTTTAGCTATATAAATGGGATATTTGACTCATACAATCTTTACGTTAGTTGGTTATTTTTGTGCAGACCACTGAGCTAGCTTTCTACTGTATCACAATAGTGTGCAGTATGCCACATCGGTCATTTTCTTAAATTGATCAAATAGCCCCTATATAGAGTTACAAAATATACAGATGATTGTTATGGACATGGCTAAGTATTTACCTGGTAGTAGAGAGTTTAACCTTCCTTCTCTGCTTGCCTCCCTGACAGACCCACAGAATCATATTCTATTGATACCAAAGGGGATAAGCTGACTCTAAACTTAGCTCTTATGTGATTGATTTGAGGCCAGTCCTTTAAAAACTGGAGATGTTGGGAGTTTTGTTCTTATCCCATACTGTGTAGATGGTGCATAATTCCTATAACAAAGCAGCAGGGGGCTTCCCGTGAGAGCTTGAGGATTGCTGATGGAGAAGGGCTGGCTTTTTCTTGGTGGTGTTCTTTTCAATTCAGGCCTTTTTCTGCTGAAAACTTGGCCTTTATCCTGTGAAGACTCCCTAAGGGATTAGAGTAGTCACAGAAGCAGTGAGACCATTTTATTAGTGTAAAATATTGGTTAACAGTTGAGAGAGATTATACTGGTTTCTAAATTCGAGAACCTGGATGGAAGGAGCCTGAGATTGCTTTGGTTGTAGGGTTCTTCTCTCTGAACTGAGGCTTATAGTTCAGAGACTGTGCAGGTCTTTAGACTCCTTTTTATATCTTAAAAGGAAGACTTTCCTATATTTTCATTAGCATTTACTGTTAGTTTTCTGCTTCTGCTCTAGAACCTGTGCGTACTTTTTGTTTGTTGATGAGGGCCAAGTGCATTATAACTAAGGACCTCTTGTAAAATGAAACTCATTCCCCTGAGTGAGAGGCTCAAAGACTCCAAACGGCAAAGGTGCAGGTTTTTGCACTCGGAGGTGGCTCTTGCCGCCTTATGAATTTGCTCTGTGATACAGGTTTGATGCAAAGAGCGTTGCTACTCACAAATCACGCGAGGTATACAGTTTGTGTGCAGCGATATGTCACAGCTCTTTATTTATATGGCCGGCTCAGTCTGTTCTGCTCCTTTCACTGCCATGGAAAGTGCATCATTTTCCTCCCACTCTCCTCCTTCCACATACCATCAGCACCACCCACTATGTTCTGCCCATTAAGTCCCCTGTGTGCCAGAAAAGCCCAACAATGATTAAACGCTGATAAGAGCGTTAGAAAGATAATCAACCCATCAACCCCCTTATAGGACTCCTAAATTGTGGGTGGTAAGCATAACTTTTTCCCTTTTAACATTGAAAATAAGGGTTTGATTTTTTTTTTTTTCAGTTGAGGAAATGACTGAGGTCAAATTAAAGTGGGAGGGGGGAAGCGTTGGTGTCAAAGACCAAAGAGAATGCAGGAGACTTGCTTTTCACTTTCCATTCTTATCCTCGTCTTTCTTTCACGATGTGGAAATATTCTTTCTCAGGAAACTCTAGGGCTAGCCAGATTTAGGTTAAGGTTTTATTTATGGAAGGCCTAGAGATTTTAAGCTTACAGCAATTTTTAAAAGTCATTATTTCCCTAAATTCATTTCACTTAAAAAATATTAATTAATTCATTTTTAACAGTCTATACCACTCTAGTCATAGAATCATTAATCATCACATTCCTGCATGCTTTTCAGTTCCTTTAAGCTCCTATGGCACAGAGTACACTCCTTTCCTACACCACCTCCTACCCCATCCCAGCCCAGTCTACAGGAGGAAGAGCAGGGTTAAAGAGAATTAGAAAAGGGAGCTGGGAACCCAGATGCCCGGCTTCTTTTCTCTAGAGGAGAGTTTGTAGCTTCATCACACATCCTAGAAAATCAATTAAGGTGGGAGAGGCTGTGGAATCAACTTCTCAGGACCTCCTTATTGCATTTTTAGTAAAATAAGAACAAGTTAAGAAGATTCTCTAAGAATTTTGTCGAGAATTATATTTCTTGTTGAAGCTTAAGATAATATACCATATTATACAGCTTTAATTTTCATGAGCCTGTGGTTTATCCTTACTCCGAATTATTTTTTTGTAATAGAGCTATAAAAAAAAAACTCCATGGTAAATACATTTTGACCCTTTCCATCAACAGCTGCTGTGGTGAGGTAGGTCAGGAGGCATGCCTCTTTGGAGGCACCCAGGGGGTTGAAGGGTAATGAGCACTTAATTATGTCTGCCAAATGCCAGAGCTGCCAAACTGGGGCTCCTCACGACTGGTCTGTATCTGCTCTGACAATTCTTTTATTATGGCTTTCACTAACCTATCAATAACTAACTGTGGTTGTTTAATTACAGGGGGAACATCCCCACGCTAAACAGGTACCGTATATTTAGTTTTTTTTGTTTTTTGTTTTTTCTCCAATTAAAAGCACCTTTTAGGAAAATCAGGGGAAAAAATAACACTACACTTGACAAGCTAACATGTTATCTTTCTGCTAGGGAGTCCTGAGCTCCCCTTTGGACATACTAAATTATTTTTTCTGTTTGGAAAACATGCCTTCAGCTTTTCTTCAGCCATTCAAAAAGCAATGCTTGAAAAGCCTCAGTATGGAACAGCTCCCGTCTAGCTGTGTACAGTAGGGGAATCCTCTGCCCAGTGTTCAGCTTTGCTGTAAGCATCTTATTTTGCTAAGTTCTCTGTTTGGGGCTTTCAGAGGAGAAACCCTTACGGTTACTCCTATCCTGGCAAATTGTTCATCAGTTTTTCAATTTATAGTTTCTCTAATTTGCTTCTCCTTTTAAAGGAACACACATGCAGAAATAGCTGATCTCATGTTTTATCAGTTTGTTAGCTATTTTTCTATAAAGTGTTATGATGCTATGAAAGTCAAGTTTTATTTCAGACCTGTAATGAGATTACATTGGAAAAGTGTATCTGAAGTTTTGATGTGTGTAGCCCTGTGAAACGTTTCCAGACCCGTGTAACACACATGATATTTTAATATTTTGAGTTCCTTCTGCTCCTGAGCCAAGCAAGGCGACACAATGCAAGTTTGAGAGGATAGCAATTCTGACTGGAATCCACAAAGTGCTTAAAGCCGTAACACGTTGGAGCTGACGTCTTTGTAGATGATCAGTTATTTGTTGAAATATTTATAGGCTTATGTTTATTTTGTCCCTCTCCCTTTAAATATTAAGTAATCAAAACTGTGTATAGCTTTTGGCATCCAATTTGGATGGGGAGAGGAAAGGGAGTGTTTTGTTTGGTCCTCTTGTCTGCTCTTGAAGAGTGGGCTTGCTTCACTCCTGCTTGCCTTTAGCTTTCCTGGTCCAAGAGCATAGTAGTGGGGGAAACTGAAATGTGGGTATTTCCAATGGGGTTTGGTTGAGTGAAAAAGATTCTTAACCCCATGTTTGCCACAAACATAGACTGTTAGCGTCTTCAGAGGGGGTTCCCTTTAAGGGTTATCTGGATTCTCTTTCCTGTCTAATGCCAGGCAGGAAGAAAAGATACAATGCCTCACAAACTTGCTCCTTTACTAAATATATTTGGTGATCCTAGAAAAGGATGATAGCACTTCTGTGTTCATACAGGTCTGAATCCCAGTTTCTAGTAAGCACCATGTGTAAGACTTGCTTGATGTGTGTTTCATTTGTCTGTTTCATTCATGATATCAATGGTTTCCTCTCCCACTCTACCTTCTAGTCCCTGGTACTGTCAAAAGTTGAAGTACTTTTTCATAGTCATCATTTACCAAGGGAATAAAAACCGGGAGTGTCAGTCTTTAATAGTCTGTGTGAGCAGCACTCCCATTCTGTAAAAAAATTCCATTGCCTTTTATAATTACAGTTTGCAATAGAATACGGTATGTACCCAGATCTCTAGCCCACCTTGCTGGCTCTCTTGCCCCCTGCAACACTGCAGGCAGGGCACTTCAAGGAGATTTTTGAGCAGCTCCCCAGAGTTCAAGTGCCATTGCCTTGCTCTGAACGTGCTTCGGATCAGTATGCCAGTAACATGTCGGCAAGTCCTGGAGGCATCCTTTAGTTTGGTCCTTCCTAACAGGCTGTCCTGATTGACTGGGCATCACAAACACTTTACAGTAGTATTTATCAGTACATGCTGCTGAGGTGCATCAAGGAATATCCAGATTTCATTATGTTTTTAGATTGAACAAATCAGTTCTCTTTGAGCATCTCCATTTACACTTGTTTGTCATGCTTACACATACTTTGAAACCCATGCTCTGCCCTTTTGTATCTTGCTGGGATTCATTAAGGGCTTTCAATGAAGATATGTTTACTTTGGTATAGAAATGTGTTTAAATATAAAAAAGGAAATTTTGCAAAACTGTCTCTCTTTCAAAAAGGGAGAAGCTATAATCCTCATAACTGCGCTCCCCATCAGCCCATTCAAGGAAAAAATAGATACCTCAGTAAAGTTCCTTTTACAGATTGTTACTTGTTTCTCTCTGATGAATTGTGTTTTTTCTAATGATTTACTAAACCATTCCAAATGACTTAGAGTTGTTGTGGACATGCATATGTCTATCTGTGAATACTTAATCTATTACAATCCCTAGAGAAAAATGCCTTAAGTGTTGCCTAGTTACAACTCACTTGGCTTGTTTACATCCTTTTCAAAGAGGGGATGTTTTCAGGAAGGGGAAGGTGCAGGATGGTTTTTAACCCCTATGTGCTATTCACTCGTTAGACATGTCATGATGTCATGGTATTAAAACCACCATGATATTCCTGACAGTCCTTAGATTTTTCTGTGGAGAAATTTGGGGGGGGGGTGTTGGTAAAAAATATTGTTTGTGTGAGGGGAAATTCCAGTGGAAGGGTTCATGTGAATCTAGCAAGACAGCCTTATCTATAGTGGGTAAAAAACCAAACCTGCTCTGCAACCTGACCCTACTTCAGTTTCCTCCCAGCTCCTTTTCCCTGTTGTGACTCTCCCAGTCCTTGTTCCTACTCTCCTTGTCTAATGCACTTGATTGAATTACCATTTAGAATGTCCTTCTCCTCCAACCTCAACCACTATGGCATGACTCATGTAGCTAGTGTCAGCGACGTGCTGCTGGACAACTCATTCACTCCACCGTGTCAGCGGATGGGCGGAATGGTCTCTTTTCGGACTTTTGAAGATTTTGTCAGGTAAGGCACCATGGAACTGTGTCTATACAAGGGGGGCCTTGGGCATCTCAGATTTCTGCCAAATGAATAGAGGTCCCCTGATTAGCCACGGGCCAGCTAAGGAGATGTAGCCCTTGCGGTATATGCTCTGGGAGAGGTGTAGGTCCTTCCCTTTCCACCTCTGTGCAGACTCTACAAACCTCTACTTGTTATGTGAGCCTGGTCAGAAAAAAAGAAACAAACAAAAACCATCTTTTCCTTAGTAGCTAACACAAGAAACTGTCTGCTCTGTGATGAGTGAAATGTCAGGAGAAATTAAACACAACACTAGAGTGAGCCCCACCAGAGACGATACATCTTTTGATTAAATGCATTCAGCATCTATCTCTTGATGTATACTGATGCATTACCCTAGGGGGAGGGGTAATTACATTGGTCTGTCACTGCTCTAGTCCCAGGCTCTTTCTGTTACTTTAAGACCGATGATGACAGCAGCACTGCTCATATCTTACATATGAAAAAAACAAAACAAAAAAGCTTCAGATCATTCTTTTTTAAAAAGAAAAAATATATATGGTTTATTAAAGTTTAAACAATCCATCCTCCTAATTTCTGCCACTTGGTGAAATTTTGCTTGTCACCTCTAGCCACTGTTGACAATTGAGTGCAGGGTAGGATAGATTATTCTTTTAGACAGAGCTGGCAATGGCAACGTTAGTTTCCTGCCACTTAGATTTTCTGCCACTTGGGTTTTCATCGTGGGTGTTTCTTTGGTATTTTTCAGGATCTTTGATGAAGTGATGGGCTGCTTCTGTGATTCCCCACCCCAAAGCCCCACGTTCCCTGAGGCAGGTCACACATCTCTATATGATGAAGACAAGGTATAGTGTCCCCTTTGGGAGACTGCTTTGCTCCTTCAGATACAGGATTTGTACTATATACTCTCTTTCTGATTGTAGAACATTGTAGGGAAGAATTCATCTTTTTACCCTACTTTATATTATTTAATTTTATATGCCTCATCAAAGTATTTTTAGAAACAGGTGAAATATAAATTCTCACCTAAAAATAAAAACCACTGTATTAATCATGGAATCCATAGCGTAGAATGAGGCCGTCTATATCCATTGCAGCTGCCTCTAGGTCTCTGAATGTTGTTTCAAACACTTGAGCTTTGATTGCTTTAGTTCTTACTCAGTAATGGCTTGTATATTTGCAGAGCAGTGCTTTCGTAGTCTTCAAGGAATTGTGGACTTCAGATAGTAGAAAAAATAGACATTTTGTTTAAAATTTTGTCCTCTTATTAAACCCTTCTTTCCCTTCTTTTCATTTCTCTGCAAACACATCCTGTTTTTTCCCTACCAGGTTATTTTCCCATGGTTTGATACTTCCACTGTTTAGAAATATGTTATATGGGAATATGTTCAGATGGCTTCTTTCACTCATTTTCCTTTACATTCTGTGAAGAGATATTGCAAATGGTTTCATTCCCATTCTATTGGTGAAAAAGTTGAGACATAGTGGTCTTCAAGTTCACCTCAAGCCTTTAGCTAATGCCTTTGCTGCCTTATTTTTTTAAAGTTAGGTGTCTTTATTTAATCTCCATTGTGGGTGTTGGGCAGTGGTTTCATTTTGCTTATTCATACTAGCAGAAAATGTCCTGTGGGCCATATCTGTTTTTCAGGTATCCTACCAAGTACCATAACTTCTCTCCATCTCTGTATTAGCCAGCCTCCTAATTTCCTTGCCTTGTGTTCTTGGGTTACAGATCCGCAGGGATGAACCAATTCACATTCTGAATGTGGCTATCAAAACTGACTGTGATATCGAGGATGACAGGCTAGCAGCTATGTTCCGAGAGTTTACCCAGCAAAATGTAAGTCCTCAGTTGGATGGAAACTAGTGATGGCCACTTTCCTTCTCGCTGTGTGTCATATCCATCCTTTTATCAGTTGCTACATATAAGGCCTATCACTGATAACGGCTATGTCTTTCACATAGTTCTGCTTGTAGGGGTAAAATTCCGAAGTGATTCAAAAGTATAAAATGCATATATTTTTTTATGTCAAGAAATTTAGACCTCAAATGTTTAAAATGTTTTAAGGAAGGGAAGTTGTATTCCTGAATCTTTTCCAGAGCTCCAGTCTGGAACTTCCAGTCACCTGCTGAATTCCCTTTGGTGACTTAACTCTGCATGTCTAGGCCCAAACTCCCTTCAGGCCCCCTCTGAGTCCTTCCATCCCAGCCTTGAAAATATCAGTTATACTTCCGTCCTCCTTGCAATTTTATGGCACTTGGATATCTTGTGTTGACATCAAACTCCATATAGTTTAAATGTAAATTCCTATCATTTTCCTTCACCTCTTCTGATTCCCCCTCTCCCCATCAAAAAGCTAAACAAAAACAAAAAACAGCCAAGTAACCACACGCTTTGCCCCCAATCATGCAGAAATCAGTGACGTCTTCCTTTTGTTTGCTGTTCCATTATTCTACCCCTCCTTTCCTACCCACCTTTCCTTCCTTCCTTTCTTCCCTCCCCCTTCTTTTCAGTTTTTAAATTCCCACTGCCCTCTTTCTAGTTCAGACCCTTCCTCACCCGACACCTGAGACACTGCGGCAGGTTTACTTGTGATCCTCCCTCTTCCCCTCCAGATGGTTTCCATTCTGCTCACTACCACAAAATGAAATGTCTGAAATGCCCCCTTACCAAGTTATTCTCCCACTCGACAGTGACTCTCTCTTGCCTTCAGGATACCTCCTTACCTTGATATTTGACATCAGCCTATTAACGAAGGCTAACAATCTAGCCTTTGCTGTTCCATGAAAGGACCTAAGTCTTTATCTCATCTACCTTGTTTGCTTGATCTCTTCTACTGCCCCTCATCTGGAATGTTCTCCTCTTTCATTCTTTCTTCCCTCCCTCCTTCCCTTCTCTCCGCCCCCCCCGCCCCTTCTTTCTAAATCCTGCTTCTTTTAAGAACTGTCTTAAAATTTCCCTCTTTTACAAGGACTTCTCTGCGTAGCCCTAACTAAAATGTATTTTTCTCCCTTGAATTTCTAATTGGTCAGCTTAAACTGATTAACAACAATAATACTTTTTATTTTTAAAGACTGTATAATTTTTTTTATTTGCACCTTACCACAATCCCATGGGGTTAGATTAGTCGGGAATTATTTCAATTGTACATGTGGGAAAAAGCTCAAGCTCGAGAGATTAAGGCCCTTTAATCGCCAGCTGGTAGATGACAGAGCAAAAACTAGAATTTAAGGCTTTGATGCCAGCTCTAGGGGACACAGATCTAGGTGCTTTAGTAAATAATACATTCCTGACCCTGAAGATGCTTAGAGTCTAATGTTCAAAATGATCATCTACAGTTATATTTCATTACGATATATGATAGTTGCCAAAGTACCCTTCCTCAACTGCCCTTAATGACAAGACCTATGTGTGTTCTTTGAATGGAAGGCACCTAGTCCGTAGTGCTTGTCATAAAGAAAGAACTCAACAGATTTTTTTTTTTTTAGATGTTGGGGGTAGGAGTTTATTAATTAATTTATTTATTTTTGCTGTGTTGGGTCTTCGTTTCTGTGCGAGGGCTTTCTCTAGTTGTGGCAAGTGGGGGCCACTCTTCATCGCGGTGCGCAGGCCTCTCACTATCGCGGCCTCTCTTGTTGCGGAGCACAGGCTCCAGACGCGCAGGCTCAGTAGTTGTGGCCCACGGGCCTAGTTGCTCCGTGGCATGTGGGATCCTCCCAGACCAGGGCTCGAACCCGTCTTCTCTGCATTAGCAGGCAGATTCTCAACCACTGCGCCACCAGGGAAGCCCCTCAATAGATTTTTAAAAATTTAATTCAGCAGTATAAACAATTAGTGCCATAGGCATTCACATCATATAACGCTAATGGTTGATACAGGAAAAGATGGTAATTTTATGCTTAATGTGTGTCATAACATTTTTCCCATGTTGTTGTCACAGCACATGAACTGACTGTGGGATTGTGGTGAGGAAAGTTCCTTCCAGAGAAGTAAAAGTAGGAGTCATGCCTCGGAATTTTTCTTTAGAAGAGAAATCTAACTTCCTTCTTGCCCTTGACTCATGCATGACCACATAAAATTAACCTGAGACCAGTGACCAAGGTGACCTCACTTGGAAAAGTCCTAATGTTGTGCATGGCTACTAATGCTGTTCATGATGGAATAATCTATGAGAGTTTCTTCCCAGGTTTTGAGGTACTAATTGCCCACATTTGATTGTTTTGACCTCAACTTTAGGCTTTTTATTACCCTCAGTTCTAAGTGATGTATATCATCACACATTGATTTAAAGAGGCAGTTTGTTCATTTTCACTATGTATATTTGTAACATTAACTGATGATAAGAAATTACCTTTTTCCTTTACTGGACTTGTAAACTGAGGCATAGAGAAACCCAGAGTCTTTGCCTGTGGCTGTTCAGCAGGGAAAGGGTAGACTGTGCCAACATTCCAAGCTTGGAGAAGCTATTTAGTGCATCACGTGCCGTGCTTACCCAGGCATATTAGGCATTTTCACCTACTTGTGAAAAAAATATAAAAAAGAAAAGGAAGCAAAAGCAATTTTTAAAAAAGCTGAAGTGATAACTAGTTTTGTTTTTCACTTCATGATCATGCTCCTAGCAGTTTAGAAAAAGTTTTTTTTTTTTTAAAGCACACATTAAACTATCAAATAGGTTGATCCAAATTGTCCAAATAATCTTCTAGTCCCAGCATGTCTTTTTTTCTCTCATAGAAATTAGGATCATATATTTGTAAATGACTTGTGGAGGAGATTGAAGCAGCCAGTGTAAATGGAGTTTCTCCAGGTGCTGACGCCTAATCGCTGGGTAATAGCTGTGGACTTGCTGTGAGACCCGCATTATTACAATGTAATCAGAATCCTGTTGCTCTGCTGTTATTGTCAGCCACTTGTGGAATTTTTAAAGCAATAACAATTTTGATTTTAAATTATGGCATTATTAAAGTTATTTTCTTCCCTGGCCAGAACATAGCTATTGATGCTTGTCTCTGAAGGACTTGCTGTAGTGGAATTCTTTGTTGGGGTCAGAAGAAATGTTTCTGTTCCTTGGCACACTGAGAGTCAGAGAACCACCAACCGCCCCACCCCACCTCTTTCTTCCTCCCTCCCTCTCCCCTTCCTTCCTTCCTTCCTTCCTTCCTTCCTTCCTTCCTTCCTTCCTCCCTCCCTCCCTCCCTCCCTCCCTCCCTCCTTCCTTCCTTCCTTCCTTCCTTCCTTCCTCCCTCCTTCCCTCCCTCCCTTCCTTCCTCCCTCCCTTCCTCCCTTTCTTTTCTTATACTACAAATACTTGGTTGTTTACCCTAATGGGTATGATATCAGTACCAATCTTTTTTTTTTTTAATTAATTAATTTATTTTTGGCTGCACTGGGTCTTCGTTGCTGCACGCAGGCTTTCTCTAGTTGTGGTGAGCGGGGGCTACTCTTTGTTGCGGTGCGCCGGCTTCTCATCGCGGTGGCTTCTCTTGTTGCGGAGCACAGGCTCCAGGCGCACAGGCTTCAGTAGTTGTGACACACGGGCTCAGTAGTTGTGGCTCGTGGGCTCTAGAGCGCAGGCTCAGTAGTTGTGGCGCACGGGCTTAGTTGCTCCACGGCATGTGGGATCTTCTCGGACCAGGGCTCGAACCCATGTCCCCTGCATTGGCAGGCGGATTCTCAACCACTGTGCCACCAGGGAAGTCCCCCAATCATTTTTAAATGTAGTTAAACCAAAATTTATTTATATTTGACCTGGGAATTTATTATTAGGAAATTAATTTTTTCCAGTTATCTTTTGCTTATCGTGCTAATTTTGTTACAAAGCAACGCCATAGTAAAAATGGAAAAATAAGAGGAAATGGCCCAGGGATGTGCTTGTTTATGAGGGGTAGCCAATTTGGATTTAAAAACTATATAATATCAAGAAAGTTAAGAACTGGCTTATGGATATATCTCTCGGTTAAAGAACGTGATCAAATTAAAGTCTGGGTGTAGGTTGTGAAAGTCCACATATTTTTTCTATTTGTGTTATTAATGTGTGTTTTCAGCTCATTCAATGGGTGGGATTGCTTTTCTACTTGTAGCCATGTAGCCCCTCTTTATTAGGGACCTTTAAGAGCATGTCTTTTACTTAGCTCATTAATCTGTTTCTCTCTGCCTTTTGAGATGAGAGAGCAGTACAGGATAGAGGAAGGCTTAGAGCCACAGGCCCAAGACTCACGTAAGGGGCTGTCTTGAAACTGCTGGTCTCTTCTAATATACTGCTTGCCTGTACCAAGCGGAAGTATGAATAATCACTAAATTTAAAAGCCTGTTAGACATTGTTTTTAACAACTTTTAAAGAGAATCTTTTTAAAAATACCTTCATATAAAGTAGGGAGGAAATGTTTTAGAGCTGAAAAGGTTAGGATTTGTTAGGTTGAATTCTGGGAATGCTATATCAGATGGTAGGTGATGTCTATAGTCTAAATAACAGTTTAGTACTTGAATTTTCCGTTTTATGGAATTTCTTCTTTTCCCTCTACCTGAATTCTTTTACCTTCTGTATCAGTATTGATCTTCACATTTAAATACATGCCCCCCGGTGTAATTTCTATAAGCAGAAATTGTGTTAAGGTCTACCTTGATATGTATCAGTCCTTAGAGAATTTAGGTGGCCTCATGTGACCTTTTCTTCTCCACAGAGTTCTCTTTCAGTTTTGTCCAGGTCAATATTTAAAACCTATTCTGTAAGTCTTATTCCCAGGAGCCAGGTTGAGATTTGTTTATTTGCAAGTTTGAAGATACTGAGTCAAGACATAGATATCCAAAACAGTGCTTAGTGCAATCACAGCCTTCTGAGGACTGAATGGGCTACAATTTAGGATGAATGGAGATCTCATGTAGCTTCTGTTTTTGCATGTTTGTTTGTAGAAAGCTACCCTGGTTGAGCGTGGAATCCGGCGCCTTACTTTCCTGGTTGCACAAAAGGTATTGGCATGTGAAGTATGCATCTCTTTAATATTTCTTATGCTGCTGCTAGAACTTTAAAAGTGAAAAATGGAATTATACTCATATGCTTACTTGTAGAATTTATGCAAAGAAGTAACTGTTTTGACATAAATTTAATCAAGAAAAAGCATTAAAGTCATCACCTTTTACTCCATGGGTTTTTAATTTTATTACTAATTGCCCTCTTCTTCTGTTTTTCCTTCCTTTCTGTCTTTTATTTGAAAGGATTTCAGAAAACAGGTCAACTATGAGGTGGATCAGAGATTTCATGTAAGTAAGAGCAACAGTGGTGAAAGATTACTTACTGTTTTATCTGTTACCTGCTGGTTATTTAGAAGGGCTGGTCTGATGTTTGGTCCCTCTTCTTTGAAAAAGTGTTATAATGAATATTCAGTTCTTCTATAGCGTATTCAAACTAAAGGTTTTTTTGTTTTCCTCCTTTTCTACCCTATAATGAATTCTCAGTATATGTCTGAGAAATAGTTAAGGATGAGCACATGCATTTATCCAGATGAATAAGGTAGAAGCAGGAGCTAACTAGTAATTTCTTCTGTGCACACGGCGAATCAGTAATCAAGGACTGCCAATCGTACTTGGGGGTCTTGCCTTCTACCAAAGATGGATTCAAGTTCTGTTATTGAGAACTGTCAATTCTGAAGAACAATCACTTATTATTTAAAATGCCTTAACAGAGCCCAAGTTGGTGTTTTCATCTTACATTAATTCTAGGAGGAGGAAATAAATAAAAATTAAGTTGCTTTTTTTCCCATTTAACTGAATTAACTACTAATAATTATGAGTTTAAAATTTTTATTGAAAAATTTTAATAAAGAGAACTAAGTTAATAGCCTGACATCTGAACTGTGGTGTATATGTGTATGATCATACGCAATATGATTATAGCAGTGAGGTCAGAAATCCAGTTTGCAGTCAAGATGTCATTCTCCAAAATGGCTGTTTGGAGTCACAGTATTTCTTTAAAAGTTGATCCTAGTGTGGTGAAGTAAGATTCCAAAGGATATTAAGAAGTCTTAATATTTCTGATGAGAATTTTATTTTGTTTTGTTTTTAGCAATTAAGATGATTAAGTTAGTTTTCAAGCCCTGCTCAATGGCAGTAATGAAGATAACATTTGGGATGCTGGAAAGGACTTCCTAAACTCAAGGACCTGTGTGTGATTGCTTTTATTGCCCTTTTGTTTATTAGGTCTCTAGCACTTGACATTTTGTTTTCCTTCTCTTTCCTTTTCAACAAGGTTCACCTTGTTGGTCTAGTCTATAGAGAAACAAGAGAGCCTAGCCTGCAGGCTAAAGAGCTAGGATTTTCTAAAATGCTTTAGGAAATGTTGTGGACTCCACAATGCCCCTGTGTTATTGATGTCAGGAAATCAAGCAGAGTGCAGATATATATCAATCAATAACTGTAGACAGGAAACTGGAGGCAGTGGAGAAGTATGAGGAGCTTAAAGAGAATCCTGGGGCTTTAGGAAAAAAAATAAGGAGCTTAGAGAATAAAATTGATACTTGGGGATAGAGTATGAGAGCCCATGAATAAATACTATAGCTGGTAGATGCTGATCAGAACTCAGGTAGACATGCTGGATCTGGGAAGAGTGTTGGGCTAGGTTCTTTAGTGTTAATGTGATTTTTTTCTTTTGTAACTGACTTTGGAATAATATATTATTCTGGGGAATAATACTGAATTTGTAAAATTGTTTTCCTTTTTCCTAATGGTTCAGACAGAGTCTTCATGTCTATAGCACATGAACTGGTTTTTTATAATAAGCATTCTATGATAAATTAAAACTCTCCACTAAAAATTTTTTAAAGCCAAAGCACTTAATTCTCACGGACATTGTTTTTTTTTGTTTTTTGGGTTTTTTTTTTTTATACTTTCTATCTTTGAATCTATATCCTGTCCTAGAATACATCTATAGATTTAAAACATTTTTTCTCCCTGCTCTCTTAATATTTCTGGATTTAGGTTGAATAGGGACATGTCTAAGCAAAATCTGCTAGGAAATGAGCCCAGCAGGGGGTCTTTCTGGGACTCATTGTACAGTTTCTATTTGTAGTGGCATCAAATGGGAAATCAGTTAAATTATCAAGTGACTTGATTTGTCATAAGTGTAGGAAAGGTTGTTTTAGGACGTAAAGAGCATTAAGGTTTGAGGTATGGACTGGATTTGCTCTGAAGAATTGGATGGCAGAGGAGTTGGGGTGTTTTTATGTTAGGCCCCTGAGAAATGATTAGCGGTTACACAGGGGTCAAGGACAACTATTACTGAACTCTGGCCAGGATCTGCAATATCCAGGAAGCCTTGGCAGGAGTTGTACAAATCTGGGGCTCACTGTCATGGTGCTGCTCTGAGTTCCTCTGCTGGTGGTAGCTTGAAGGACGCTTAGCCTCTGTCATGTCATCTGATGTGTGCTTGCCCCATAGTTAGTATAGTGTGAAAAAGTGGAAGCTTTCTGGGAGTGTTAGAGATGAATCCCTTGACCTCTCTGGCTTCTTGGTAATCCACTGTGATGTATGCAGCCTCCCCTGTTCTACACGGCGAAATCCCTATATTATTGAGTAGAAGAGGGAATGTGCGCAGGAAGGGACAAGGAGAGGAGGAAGGTTACCAAGTTTGGTTCAAGAACATTGGCTGGTGTGGAGGGAGGTAGCCGTGCTGTTACATAATCATTGTCTCTCAGACTGCTTCAGAACCAGAACAAGGCAAAAGAGGACCAGACCGCATGGGGGTTCCTAGAGAGTGTGTTGATTGTTAGGTGTTTGTTCACATGCCAGCGAAGGCTGGAATTATTTCCAAAACTTCGTTGTTTAATCACCACAGTCCCCAAAGAGCTGTTCAGCCGAATGTCTGCTGCTGCCTAAGTCTCTTGATTCTACGTGGAGACTGTTCTGAGCGGGCAGTAGTCACCAGCATTAAGGAGGCTTGGTGTTGAGTCTGTTTCCGTAACCATCTAATTAAATCAAGTACCCATAATGGGACTTGCATAATTGTTTAACATTGATTATTTAAACAGAAAGTTTGAGGAAAAACAAGTCTAGCCTTGTAAATATCTTCTTCATATTAAAAAAAAAAAAACTGTAGCCTCGAAAGCAAAAGAACAGGCTCTTTGAATTTCTGCAGCTATATAAGCTGCAGCTCTCTAGTTTTATGAGTATTGTCTTTATCCGTTTCACTCACATTTCAGATCTTGAATTCCAAAAAGTGCAGCAGAAGGTGTTTAATTGGAATATAAGTATTACTTTATGAAGCTTTCCATATTTTTTCCAGCAAAGTTTTGTTAAGGATACTAAAATGCATATTTCTCGGATTTCTTATCCTTTGCCACCTAAACAAAGCATTAGGTCTAAACAACGTGATAAGATTCCAAATCACTTTTTCATCTGTAAGTTTCCTTTTGTTTCTTGTTTGTAAGAGTTCATGAAATTTTTTAAAATTCTGCTGTAAATCACCTAGGAGATAATTGCAGTTTTACTGATTTTATGTGAGTGACTCCCACTTTAAATGTTTTGGATTGTTTGCGCCTGAAGGAAGAGCCTGCTATCGAAAACAGTTATCATGGTTAGTAGTTCATTTCTTTAAAAATAATTGATATGTCAATTATATCTCAATAAAGCTGGGGAAAAAATGGTAGTTCTGTTTGCTAGTGGATCAACGATTTGTTTTTCAGAAGGTTTGGTTTGAGATTTTGTTTTAATTACAGTCTATATAATTAGTTCTCAGTGTGTTGAGGTAAAAGAGAATTGCACCAGCAAGCTTCCAATTTCTTCATCTCATTAGGTTTTTAACACGATTATTAGTATCATAATCAGCTGTGATGTTTTCTGTTGCAGGTTTTCACATTCTCTGATTTGCAGGGTGTCTTGATTGGCTAATTTAGGCAAATTATTTTGATTGTCCTGATGATGGTTGGCTGATTAGAACACAGCAGGGGTATAATTTCTTCCTGAGAAATGTTGCATTCTTTTGTTTTTTGGTACCAGCACACTAAGAGGGTTTTTCTTTGTGTACATTCAATTATGATATTTGCCTATAACACTAGTAGAATGCCTGGAAAGCAATTACATTAGTGATGGAATAAGCATGAATGCCGTTAGTGGAAAAATTGGCCGCGTGAGGATGTGGTAGGATGAAGGAATTTATTAAAACTACAGACTCAGACTTCTGGATTTCTTCTTTTCTGTGTTTTCTGTATTTCTGTGATTTTTGAGTGCCAAAAAAAAGTGACTTTCTATAGAAGTCCTCAGACTTCCCTATCTCTTGAAGAATTGTTCATTAATCCTGGTTTCCCATTGCATGGAACTTCTTGCCATCTTCTGTTCTGAATGCTTCATGCTTAAATTGAGGACTTTACTGTGGAACTAAAAATTTATTCAAAAGTTTAAGAACATTTGTTCATGTCATCTCATAACACCTTTTTTTTTTTTGGCTGTGTTGTGTCTTAGTTGCTGCACGGGGCTTTCTCTAGTTGCGGTGAGCAGGGGCTTCTCTTGTTACGGAGCACGGGCTCTAGGCACGCGGGCTTCAGTAGTTGCAGCACGTGGGCTCAGTAGTTCTGGCGCACGGGCTTAGTTGCTCCGCGGAATGTGGGATCTTCCCAGACCAGGGGTCGAACCCGTGTCCCCTTCATTGGCAGGCGGATTCTTAACCACTGCGCCACCAGGGAAGTCCTCATAACACGTTTTCTTAGCTAACCTTAATGAAAGTGATTTTTCTGATGGGTAGTCTTTGCCGACCTCTGCCAAGAATTTGTCAGTCTTTTTCATTATTTGTAGTAAAGATATTTATTTCCATTCACTTGTTTGCTTTTTGTGCCTTTCAGTTACTACACATTTTCTTAATTACATTAGTAGTAAGTAAAATGTTTCTTGCTTTTGTTATGTTTTTGAAGGAAAATCATTTTGTTCCTACCACTATACACCCTTGAGTAAATGGTATACTAAATAACTATTTTAGTTAACTAATTAACTAAAGTTATGGAGGAATAGAGGAGTGTGTGCTTGAAAGATTGTATCATTACTTCTCTTGACTTTTCTTTCAGAAAATTTCATGGAAGGACTTTGTTACCCTTCCTTTTTTGACTTGTGTTACTTTTTAGCTAATGCTCTGAAAGCCATACCTCTTGAGAATAAAACCAAAACAGAGACTATATAAAGCCCTGAGCATGAAATCTACTGACAGCTCAGCTCAACATCTTCCTGCTTAACCTTGAAGTCATCCCCACGCTCTTCATTATCATTCAGGGGGAATTAGAGAATTATTTAGGACAAAACACCATCAGT
The DNA here is from genome assembly GCF_949752795.1 of Hyperoodon ampullatus. Taxonomy (NCBI): domain Eukaryota; kingdom Metazoa; phylum Chordata; class Mammalia; order Artiodactyla; family Ziphiidae; genus Hyperoodon; species Hyperoodon ampullatus. The sequence goes on from NC_136932.1 coordinate 51,799,490, forward strand.
AAAAGATCAGTGCTGTGTAAATCCACTTTCAAAGGGCTTTTAAAGACCCAAGCCTGGACCAGTGGTTTCCCAGCCTTGCTAAAACAAGCTCCTAGAAGCCTATTAAATGCCGTTTTACAGTTAAAATGCCAAGGAAAATGTAAAAAGATTTATTAACTGTGCAGGCTTTAGTTATGGTGAAGCCTAAGACCTGTGGAAAGTATTCAAGAAGTTCTCCATCAACTCAAGAGCCACAAGTTTTGCTTTGCTTTTTTTCTTTAAAGTTTTAATTTCTGGGGTTTTTGTTTTTTGTCTCATGAAAGAGAAGTCCTCAAAATAAGGAATTTGGATTAAAATAAGAATAGAGAGACTTCCCTGGCGGTCCAGTAGTGAGGACTCCGCACTTCCACTGCAGAAGGCTCGGGTTCCATCCCTGGTCAGGGAACTAATGTCCTGCAAGCTGCGTGGCACAGCCAGGGGGTGGGGGTGGGGAAGAATAGATAGGTGACACCCTACACTTAAGAGGTAGAGATGAAAGGGCACAGGCTCTGGCATTAGAGAGACCCAAGTTCACCTTTGGGGGTCACAATACTTTCCTAAGAGGTTGTTGAGAGCATTCGACGGTCAACACATGAGAGCGCCTGCCACATACAAGGCTTTCAGTTCATGTTTCCTTCATGGTTCCTGAAGTTCATTGAGGGGTATTTAGGCAGCTAGTCCTGGTCTCTCTGCCTTGTACCAATAGGTGTTTGATTACATTGCACTCATAATGAAGAAGATGCCTTAATAAAACCTCCTATAGAGGCAAATAGTAATGACTCGATTCCAGCACTGCCAGTAGAGCTTCCCATCCGAGAAACAGAGGTATTTGGTGTTAATAAGATAAATTTCAGAAACTAATGGACTCTGCTAATTGAATTCATCTTTGTTAATTAATAAGGTTCTAGTAAGTTGGTTGCTTTCTTGTGTAATGCCCTGCAAAAGAGCAGTAAGACCTAATGATTACACGTTCACTAGTTCCACCCCATTCTTTCCTATACATATAGTGGTATGAACCAATGTAACATCTTGTACTTTTCTTTGTCTTGAAATATCGTTGTTTAAACCTTTGAAATTATTGACTTAAGAGTGAATGAGGAAAAAAAAACATGGATTGGGGATTCTATGCTGTCTGGCTTGTTTACATTTTAAGAGTTTCTTAAGGAGAAACTTGGGAAATCAGTCCAGTAACTGCTATTGCAGTGCTGCAGAATTCAGGTGTATTGGTCTTATTTGCCAGGTTCTGCCAAGAGCAACACCTAAAAAAACTTTTTCCACTTGGGAGATGAAAAAATACATATTTTTTTTTTCGCTAGAAGAGGGTAGCTATTAAAGTTAGGTTAATAGTGTGGTGGTTCTCAAATTTGTAAGTGGGGTCAAAGTGATGGTTACCCAGAGGATCATGCATATTCCCCAGGCTAAGCTCAGGTAAGGAACGTGTTTTCTAGGCAGTTGTCTTCTAGATGCTTGACAGTTTCTGTACTATGTGTTTATCCCCAAAGAGCCATATATATGAAGGACTGACACATTTCTCCCCCCCTTCTTTAACACAGAGAGAATTCCCTAAGTTTTTCACATTCCGAGCAAGGGATAAGGTAAGAACTGATTTTTTTCCTCTTTCTTTTTTTTAATCTTTGTTTTTTCCTTAAAAGCCCAAGAGTAGCTTATCTTTGCCATATTTCTTGCCATTCTCCTTCCTCTAATTGAACATATGCTTCCCCTTGCCTTACATGTGTCTTAGAACTAATAAAGTCTCCCTTCTGAAAGAGTTTGGTTTAGGAAACAATCAAATGTATTGACCTACCCAAAGAAAGTGATAACTTTCAAAATCATCTCTGTGCCTTGGGATAATCCTAATGATGTAATATTAAAGGGCTACTATACTTAGTAGGATTATTCTTGTCACCCACAGACAGTTCGTTTATCCTCAAGTCTTGTTTATGAGCATTTGTTTTTCAATTTTTAAATATAAAATTTTAGACCATGTTGGTTTCTTCCTATTACGAGCTTATGTTTTTGGCTCTCTCTCTCCATTCACTCAATGGACATATACTCTTTACATGTCTAGTTTCAGCAAAACATACAGTAAATGTCACTACAACTTGAAAAAAAGGTAGGTAAATAATTATGTATGGATACAGGATGTCCAGAGCCAAATATCTCTTTTTAAAAATTGTATGATGTTTGTTTTCCAAGTATTTACTTACTATGTCCTTTTTACTCTGCCAGAAATGATAAGGGTATAAGACCTGCCCGTAAGCGTTTTAGACTAGTTGGGTAAAACTGAAATATTGGTATGTAAAATAGACATTAATGTGAAGTAATCTGGTTTACTGTTTTTAAAAAATGAATCATGAAGGCTTTAAATGCTACAGGAGATCTGAGGGAATTGGTGTTTTTTGTTTGTTTTTAATGGAGAGCATCACCACTTGTAAAAGCATAAATGATGAAAGCTTGCAAAGTAAACAAGGACTTTAGTGCCTAATCTTATGTAAACTCTAGCATTTTCCTTGTATGTAGCTCCTCTTTTTTTTTTTTTTTTTTTTTTTTTGCGGTCCGCAGGCCTCTCACTGTTGTGGCCTCTCCCGTTGCGGAACACAGGCTCCGGACGCGCTGGCTCAGTGGCCATGGCTCACGGGCCTAGCCGCTCCGCGGCATGTGGGATCTTCCCATACCGGGGCACGAACCCGTGTCCCCTGCATCGGCAGGTGGACTCTCAACCACTGAGCCACCAGGGAAGCCCCTATGTAGCTCCTTTTTTGACTCGTTGGCACATCATGGCTTATGTTTATATTTTTAAGCATCTCTTTTACATACACTTTCATAATATAACTTTGTAACTGCCTCTTGTGAGCTGTTTTTTCTTGCGTTCAGTTTGAGGAAGATCGTATCTACCGTCACCTGGAGCCTGCCCTAGCTTTCCAGTTAGAGCTGAACCGGATGAGAAATTTTGACCTTACTGCCATCCCATGTGCTAATCACAAGATGCACCTGTACCTTGGAGCAGCCAAGGTGGAAGTGGGCACAGAAGTGACAGACTACAGGTTCTTTGTCCGTGCAATCATCAGACATTCTGATCTGGTCACCAAGGTGGGTGCTGTACTGTAATGGGAAGTTATCCCTGAGGGAAGGGACAGGGAAACAGGCATGGGTCAAAATCAGGTTTTCCTCTTTTGAATCAAGGCTCTTGTTCCCTTTCATCCTACTCTCCAAAAACCAGCAGAAGTCTGAGAGTCATTTCTCTCACAGAAGTAAATATTCCATGTAATGAAGGGCTTTTTCCCCCTTCAATTTAAGTTGTCTTGGTAATGGAAGCATGGTAGTACTCGCTTGAGAAAATGAAAAAGTATGCTAACAGAGAAATCACAGGGAAGGTTAGATGATGATAGAGAATAAGGAGAAAAGTTAGAGGTGACCCCATTGTAAACCTGTCTAGAGGTGGGGTGCTTTCTGTACATAGCAAGGTGCTTGCTGGTGTGTTAGTTGTTACTGCATCCTATAGCTGTAACTTTTCTGCAGCTTTTCCTTTCTAAACAGATTTCCTTTCTACACTGCTCTGTTTGCCATATGTGAGATATAACCCTAGTGGGGTTGCTCCTCTGGGGATGCCCAGCATCTCCACCTGTTGGAAGGAAAGGATACATAAGAGGCAGGAGGAAGGTCTGGCAGGTCTTTATCTGACCCTTGCCTGCCCCTGCTGCCTGTGGTCATTGGGTTGACCCTAGGGAGAAAGGTAAATAACATCTGCAGCAGGTGCCTTATGACTTGTGACATGCTACTGCTTAAGTATGTATAACAGCTGTTTCTTTTTTTTTTTAACATCTTGATTGGAGTATAATTGCTTTACAATGGTGTGTTAGTTTCTGCTTTATAACAAAGTGAATCAGTTATACATATACATATGTCCCCATATCCCCTCCCTCTTGCGTCTCCCTTCCTCCCACCCTCCCTATCCCACCCCTCTAGGTGGTCACAAAGCACCGAGCTGATCTCCCTGTGCTATGTGGCTGCTTCCCACTAGCTATCTATTTTTACGTTTGGTAGTATATGTCCATGCCACTGTCTCACTTTGTCCCAGCTTACCCTTCCCCCTCCCCATATCCTCAAGTCCACTCTCTAGTAGGTCTGCATCTTTATTCCCATCTTGCCCCTAGGTTCTTCTGATCTTTTTTTTTTTTCAGATTTCATATATCTGTGGTAGCATATGGTATTTGTTTTTCTCTTTCTGACTTACTTCACTCTGTATGACACACTTTAGGTCCATCCACCTCACTACAGATAACTCAGTTTCGTTTCTTTTTATGGCTGAGTAATATTCCGTTGTATATATGTGCCACATCTTCTTTATCCATTCATCCAATGATGGACACTTAGGTTGCTTCCATGTCCTGCCTATTTTAAGTAGAGCTGCAATGAACATTGTGGTACATGACTCTTTTTTGAATTATGGCTTGCTCAGGGTATATGCCCAGTAGTGGGATTGCTGGGTCATATGGTAGTTCTATTTTTAGTTTTTTAAGGAACCTCCACACTGTTCTCCATAGTGGCTGTATCAATTTACATTCCCACCAATAGTGCAAGAGGGTTCCCTTTTCTCCACACCCTCTCCAGCATTTATTGTTTGTAGATTTTTTGATAATGGCCATTCTGACCGGTGTCAGATGATATCTCATTGTAGTTTTGATTTGCATTTCTCTAATGATTAATGATGTTGAGCATTCTTTCATGTGTTTAACAGCTGTTTCTTTATTGCCTCTTTTCAAACACATTAATGTTGGTGGTGATTTCCTTTCCTGCATAGGAAGCTTCCTTTGAATATCTACAAAATGAAGGGGAGCGGCTGCTCCTAGAAGCCATGGATGAGTTGGAGGTCGCTTTTAATAATACAAATGTCCGGACTGACTGCAACCACATCTTCCTCAACTTTGTGCCTACAGTCATCATGGACCCTTCAAAGGTACATTTCTCCTTAGCTTCTCTGCCAGCACTCGCCAACACAAGCAGAGAGATTCATTCATATTTCTTTGCACTTGGACCTGGAAACAGGTACTCTCGGTCAGCTGATTGAACCCTTGATCTTTAAAGTTTACAGAATGCTCGTAGGACTGGGTTTCTGGGATGGTGTCAAAAATGTGCTATAACCATTGAAAGCAGACCCCAAAACTGAAGGTGGTACGATGTTAATAATGCTGGTCACTTATTTGCAGTAGAAAAATGCAAAACTTCTTCCTCTTCTTCTGTTGGTACCTGGTTTATGATATTTGCCGTGATAGCAGTCCTATTTTATTTAATTCCCTAGGATTTCTCATCTGGAATAACTTACTTTGCTATTATAGGGCATTTTGGCAAAATTACTGCTTCTTTTCACAGGTTACCTGGTGGCCTTAGGGAAGTAATACACCTTCCCAAAGTGTCTAACTTGTTCTCTTTAGTATTTTTCCATGGAGAGAGAATTTGGTTGATATGGAATTCTGCATATATTTATGTATGTTTTCTTCCCTGAGGCTCTATTCTAAAATGCATTCCATATAACTTAAGGAAGGAAAACAAGGTGATTCTGTACTTGACCTTTTATCCCAGGTATAATAAAGACAGGTTGCTCTCTGTTTCTGTTCTCTCTAACCTTTTCATGCTTATTTTGGAATTTGAATAGGAGAACCCTTTCTCCTATTGTAGGCATGGACTTTTGCTTTTTGAACTTAACATCTAAGACCTGAGAAATCGTTTTCTACTTTTTTTCTTCAAGACTCCAAACTACTGATTGGTTGCTTTGTCTGTCAGGAAAGCCAAGGACAGGGCTACTCATTGAGTTTCATGAAGTCTCATCATCCATTTTAAGTAAAGGTTCTCCTGAGCATTCTGGGACTGATGAAACTAGAAGACTTAAAACATGCCCTGGACACTATATAACTATATATATTTGTAGATATGACCTATCATTTCTCAATGAGTTTTTGCTATCAGCCTCTCTGTTTCCACTCCAAACACTCATATGCCCTGGCTCTGTCTTTCTAATCATAGATAGCTGTCAATTTCCTGTATATAGAGATGTTGACTTTTGTTCCCTCGAAAAAAGAATGGATAGATATCTCTTGGTTAACAAGGAAGTGTGGAAATAGAGACGTTAACTCCTTGAAATCCATTCTAAGAGCAGAAAAAAACTACAAGGGTGGCACACACTTCTGAAGAGCCACAAGAGAAGGATGGTATGAAATTTTTAAAAAAGATGTTCTGGGCTTCCCTCGTGGTGCAGTGGTTGAGAGTCTGCCTGCCAATGCAGGGGACATGGGTTCGTGCCCCGGTCCGGGAATATCCCACATGCCACGGAGCGGCTAGGCCCGTGAGCCATGGCCTCTGAGCCTGCGCGTCCGGAGCCTGTGCTCCGCAACGGGAGAGACCACAACAGTGAGAGACCCGCGTACCGCAAAAAAAAAAAAAAAAAAAAAAAGATGTTCTAAGAACTTGAGAAAGGATTTTAGAGAGCTACTTAATTTAAGAAAACATTAATTTTGAGTAGTATGTCCTAGCTGCCTGTAGCGCTATTGGAAAAAAATTCTTTTTTGCTTTAGTATGTCAATAAGGAAAAATCACATCTAAGGCCATTTGGTTAAAATAATTCGCCAACCCCTGAAAACTAGGGGCACTAAGCTGTCTTGATATAAAGCTTAGAGCAACGAGGGAACATCTGCCCCATCTACTTAAGTCCCAGTTGGACTTGGCAGTGACCAAGTTTCAGAGCTCTGTTTAGAGAGAACATTCTAGCACCACCTACAAATTGCCTTTCTTTAATTTGTGCAATTTACCAAGAAGCATATTTTATAAAGTTTAATAAAATTGTATGGAAAAAAGCTCTTGGTGGTAATTGCTATGCTGATTTAAGTTCCTGAAAGTGCAATGAAACACAGTTACTGTGCATATAAATGCTACTTAATAGCTGTTTAACTAGAGATTTTATTCTTATTTGGGGCTTTCTCTTAAATCCCATTTGTAATTTTAGATATCGCAGATCTTTGACATAGAATATGAATATAATTGGGAAAGGGGAAAGGAGCTGCGTGGATTTGGGTGTCGTGAGCCAGAGAAAACCACTCAAATGCCAGGCCAGCATGAAGTTGTCCCTGACTTGTTCTAAGCAAGAGTAGGGTTGGGGAGAAACTCTGACTCTTTGTAAGGAATGCATGGAGGACACATACCTGGAAGCCAGCATCTTTTCCCATTCCTCCCTTCCCAAAGATGGGCAGACCCAAACAGGTCCTAGTTACAAGGGATTTAAGTTTTGTGCCTGGCGATGTGTTTGTGTCAGATTGAGGAGTCTGTGCGGAGCATGGTAATGCGCTATGGAAGTCGGCTGTGGAAGTTACGCGTCCTCCAGGCAGAACTGAAAATCAACATTCGCCTGACACCAACTGGAAAAGCAATTCCCATCCGCCTCTTCCTGACAAACGAGTCTGGCTATTACTTGGACATCAGCCTGTACAAGGAAGTGACTGACTCCAGGACAGCACAGGTACAGTAGTCAAGCAGGCTCCTCAAAGTTTTGACTTGGTCCTAGAGAGAAGCCACTTGTCCTTGTTACAGAAAGACCCAAACTCACAAATCCCATTGTTTCACCTAGTGGGGTTATCCTCTCTTAGCTTAAATGGTTGCATGAATTTGAAACACTTCATTTGCCTCATAAGATGTGCCACTGTCCTAATCATGGATGTTATGAAACCCTTAACCTTTTGTCATGTATTGGTGAGCCCTAACAGGTGCCAAGTGAACCTGACTCCACAGGTACCTGTGCAGTTTAGGGCTCTTTTTTAGAGGGCTCTTGGGCTACTTGAGCAGTCTTGTCTTTTCTGATTTGTCCTTGTTCCCATTTTCAGCCTATTTAGACCACTCACTGGCAAGTAAAGGAAGGGGAATTGTTGAAATATGAAATATCTCAAAGAAGGAAAATTTCAACATAATATAATAATAGCTTTAGCAATATCGAGCAGTGACTTTATCTTATTTACCCTTTATTTACACACATTATCTTTCCTTCAAAGAGTTCAGAGTATCATATATCTATAAAAGAGCAAAGTGGCAAACTTTAACCCATTTTTTCAGATAGAAAAATTGAGAATATGAAAATGGAAAGTGACTTTCTAAGTAGATTGGTTCTATGATAACAAAGAATTCCCTTTTAATCTGTTTTACCACCTTGGTTTCTCCATATTTGGGCCATTTGCTATGATACAGGATTTAGGTCAGTTCACTGTTGCTCACATCTTTTTAAGAACTGGGATGTTAATTGTAGGCCTCTGGCCTGAACTTGGGAAGTGCCTTTCTTCTCATTAAAGGATGAACTTGCTCCTTTGTATGTGTACACAAAGGTCTCAGTCTGTTCTATGCATTGGGTGACAGAAGGAGATTATGTGTCCCTTGTTTTTATCTGTGTCCTTTTAAATCTGGGAATAGCAGTAAGAAAAGATATTTTTTGCTGGTATTTTGAAGATGAGTTTTAAAATTCTAGGTTTAGACAGTTGTCAGAGCGACCTTTCATTTTGTGCTTTGATTCCCAGTTAGATGGCCAGAGAAACCTATCACGTGAGAAGTGAACAGTTAAAACAGAGAGAAAGTGTGCACAAGAGTGCAAGGGGTGAGCAAGAGAAAGAGTATTCAATAATTTTTTGCTGCATTTGATGTTTTCAGGACAACCTTAAAGACATTTTCAGTCAAAGCTTTCCATGGGCAGGGATGTTTTTAATTAACTTCTGCAGTGTCTTCAAGGCAGATCTATTCTTGTGAAAAATAAGATGGCCGCTTGAGATTTTAATGTTTTTGATAAATACGTTTGTTCTTCATAACTATCCCCCCCCCGCCTTTCTTTTATTAGAAAGCGCTTAGATTTCCCTCATGCTGGGTAGTGGTGACACAGGGGCATGAAAGGAGCAGATGCCTTCAATCAGGGTTTAGTACTGTGCCTGGCACAAAATAAGCACTCACTAAGTATCTGAAAGAATGAATGAGCCGCCTTTAGCCTGAGGGAGCACCCCTCTTACCATGGGTCCGGCATGTTTAGTAAGCCCTGAAGGAAAGGGGTCTCCCTGAGGCTCTTCAGTTGAGATTCAACAGCCATTGCCAAGCGTGAACTCAGGAGCCCACAACTAGAGGAGGGAGACCACAAAAGGAACAGCTTCTAGCTCAGTTCTGGAACCCTGAAAGTCTACTTGATGCTTCTTGCCAATTTGTTTTTTCCCTTTCTTTGCTCTAGTGAGTCATTATATGAACTTAAAACAATATAGAACCATGTGTATCATTCATTCATTTGTTCATTAATTTAACATTTATTGACCATGTATCAAGCAGTAGGGATGCAAAGATAAAAAGTGATCTCTCTTCTCAAGAAATTTACCTCATGATGGAAGAAGATGGATAATTAGTTTCTCTGTTGTATGATTATGATTTGTGTCATCATAAAATAAGTGCCAGTTTCTAAGGGAGCAGACTATATGGGATCAGAGATTGTTTTCCAAGAGAAGCCCTTTTGATGGCCTCTGGTGAAAAGTGTGTGATAAATAAAATGTGTACCTGTTTTCATGAACTTGTAAAACATATACTTTACCAGTTTTAATTACTATGGCCATTATAGTAGAAAATGGAATTAACACAGACAACATAGATAGATAAGTGACCATTCAGAGGCTTCCAATGCTGTCCATTGCTATCAACCTCTTGCTCCAGAATAATTTTTTATTCTTTCTGCCAACAAGGAGCAAGGTTGACTGGCTTGAGTTTCAGATTGTCTTATTTTCCTTGTATAGTCTTTGTGGAATTAGCTGTAGTGAACACTGATGTCAGGCAGTCATAGTAGAGAGATCTGAGTAATCCACTGCATAAATCAGTTGATTTCCAATGTGTAGTGTAAGAGGGAAATATACATTTCAAAATCAACTTTGTTGAGATAGAACTTACACGTAATAAAATGCACTCATTTTATGTGTGCAGTTTAATTCATTGTGAAATTGCACACACCTGTGTAACCGCTATCACAATCATGATAGAGAACCCTTGACACCCTCAAAAGTTTTCTTGTTCTCCTTTGCAGCCCCAGCCCTAGGCATCCACTGATCTGTTCTCTATTGTTATAGAGTAGTTTTGCCTGTCCTAGAATTTCATATAAATGAAATTAGACAATATGTACTATTTTGTGTCTGGCTTCTTTTGCTCAGCATAGTGTTTTTGAGATTCATCCATGTTGCATGGATTATGGGTATGTTCCTTTTCATTGCTGAGTAGTGTTCCATTGTATGAATATACCAAAATTTTTATATCCATTCACCTGTCAATGGACATTTGAGGCTTTATTTTTCCAGTTTGGGCTATTCTGAGTAAAGCTGCTGTGAACATTCATTTACAGATATTTGTGTAGATATGTTTTCATTTCTCTTGAGTAAATATATGAGTATAATTACTGAGTCATAGTAAGTGTATGTTTAATTTTATAAGAAACTGCCAAACTGTTTGCCAAAGAGGTTGTACCATTTTAAATTCCCACCAGCAGTGAAAGTACCTACAGTTATATTGCTTAAATGACCAGCCTGACTTTATTCCAGACCTTGCAAAACTGTACCTATCTTTCTAATAGAAAGATAAGACCTATAGGTATGTACTTGGAATGTAGTTCCAGAACCTACTGCTTTTGCTCCTTTTTTTCTTATTTTGATTTGGGTTATCTCCTCTAAGTCCAGTTTTCACATACTAACACCCTGGCCTCACTTAACATTTTGAATCTCTTGAAACATTACTATTTCTACCTCTCACATTACTAAGACAATGCTAATTCTACCTCCCACCTGGTGACTTTCTTCACTGGTCATGTGCAAGAGGATTGGGAGCTCCATTCTGGTGGGCTTTAAGCAGCCCAAGACAAGTTATGCCCAGAATAGGACCTGATTGACAAGTCAGTAGAACACATTTGTTCCTCTGATCTAAAGGGCTAAGGATTCACTTAACTGAACTGTACCCAGGATATAGGAGAGTACTTCTCTTCTAATGCCTGGTTAGCAGGTCCGCAAATCTATTCATTAGTGGTAGACTTAAGCTTATATATTTTAGGCCTGAATAAGTATGTGGGTATACACACATACCCTCACATCCCAATCTCCATATGTATTCACTGCACTGGGAATCTGTGTTTTATGAATTCATGCATAAAGTGCCTAGTTTAGTGTCATACAACCTCTGGGCACTCAATAAATATTAATTGAATTGAAATAATGGCATCCCTTATAAATATTCATAAGCAAATAAAACTGTCTAAATATATGAAATATGAAGTACTCTTCTAGAAATATTTGAGTTAAAATAATTAAAAACTGGTGTAGTGATTTTATTATGTGACAATATAGGTATTGTAGGAGCTATTCACCAGTTGTAGACATAGTATACTGGGGGAAATATGTATGTATATTTTATACATTTTTTAAAAATAAATTTTCTTTTTTTTACTATAGGCTGTGTCTTATGAGCTAACAAGAATTAGCTAGCTAGATGGATGGATGAAATCCACTTGTGTCAGAAATTTTTGAAGCCTTTATATAGCTAATCGTACTTATGAAGCACCTTCTAATCAAATAGACTAAAGTGTAGGTGACCTGGTAGAGCCTTGACCTGGCCTTCTACCACTGGAGAAAGAACAGAATTCTCTTTAGTGCTTAGCTGTTCCTCAACTGAAATACTAGAACTGCTTAGTTGGTTAGTTGACATGCTTTGTTTTTGAATATATGGGATTCAAGTCACTTTAGAAGGCAAGCATTGTCAGTCTGTCTCTGAAATGTGAAACTTATGCTGTGCTTTCTTGTTGATTTCAAAAGTATGATGTGTGCTTGGTTACATACCATCTTTTGGAGTTGGTTAACCTGTAGAGAGGTGAGAGCACCATGTACCCAATGTTAAGAGGCATATCTTAGCTACTCAACCCACCAAAAATGTGTTTCAAGAAATAACATTTATGAAAAAAAGTCCCTCTAGGAAGCTGATCTGATTTTTTCCCCCTGTCTTTTAACCCCCTATGCCATCCTCTTTTTCCTGCAGATCATGTTTCAGGCATATGGAGACAAACAGGGACCATTACATGGAATGTTAATCAACACTCCATATGTGACCAAAGACCTGCTTCAATCAAAGAGGTTCCAGGCACAGTCCTTAGGGACAACATACATATATGATATCCCAGAGATGTTTCGGCAGGTAAATGTGGCTAACGTAGGGGGAGATCTGACATGTGCCGAAGAGGCAAGATTTTTCCTGAATTTTCATCAGATGCAGCTTAGACTGGAATAGGGCACTTCCAAAAGGCAGGAAATATCTTGACACTGTTCTCACTTCTATCTCTTTTGGGATTGTGACTGCCAACTCAGATGTTGGGTGGTTCTTTATGAATTAACAGGAAGAATGGTGAGAATAGAGGCCTCTGTTGAGTAGAAAAGAGTAAACCGAGACCACATGCCTGCAATGGTAGTTTACGATGACCGGTGTAAGGAGTTACATTTAGGTGTCTATTTCCAAAGCCTATATTCAAATCAAAAAGAGATTGAAACTCGAGTTCTCGTTTTCCTATTTTCCAAGATAACCCAGGTCTCTAACTGATAACTTAGGTTAATATGATGAGAATCAATATATAACATATACAAATGGATATAGAGTTCATGGTACACAGTTTAAATTATCCGTTCTTTTGTGGGAGATTTATTATAGCTGAATAAAAACTAGTGTATCAAAAGAATACTGAATTTGTCCTTAAAAAAATCTATGAATATAGGACTTTTCCAAGTCTCCTCAAAAATACCAGTGTTACCACATTTGAATTTTAATAAAGTAATACATGCGGTCTTAGTAAATAGTCTTTCTGTACTTCCTGTATTATTCAGATATACAAGAGATTTCCTTTATGTAACCATTTGTGTACAAGGTCTCTCCCTTGAAACATAGCTGTCTTCATTCATATTACCGGCATTGTTACCCTAGAAGTTGAGTGTTGACTCTGTTCCCCAGTGCCAGTGCCATAAAGAGAAATCACATTCTGTATAATTCTTCCTATAGAATAGACATAAACACAGTGATTTGGACTTGTAAGTATGAATGAGTCATATTGGTTTTAAATGTTGCTTTGAGGCAAGCAGAGAAACAACTGAACTAGTTCCCACTTCATGCAGCAATATTTTTGGTAATATGAAGTTGGGAGTGGAAATTGAAATGGTTTTAAAATGATAGGTGTGTCTCTCTGTTTTCTCAAATTTGAGCAGACTTCATTTGCACATTTACAGTCATACACCTCTAGTGAGCTAATTCCCGTGTATGGGCCTCTAGCTTTGAAAAGATTTTAGAAAGAGGATGCTTCCCCTGAACCTCTAGTAGAAACTCTATTCTTGTGTTCTTGGGTTTACTTTGTATTAGCTGAGTGTCATGTCACTTTCCTGGTTATTCTTCTGTAGCCAAGCTTCTCTAGGATTTCTCTTTTTTAAAGAGGGACTGATTCATTCTGATTCATGATCACTCAGTAGTTTGATGTTGTTGGAAAAGTGCCTGATTTTTGGCATGTAAAAAACATTATGTTAAAGACAATTACAAATCTATTTCAGCTGAGAATGAGAGCTCTAGAATTTGGTCTAACGTTTAGACGCTCAGCAGAATATTTGGAAAAGAAAGAGCAAAACTAGACTGACGATATTTTAATATTTATTTTGTTCATGTTGAAATGCTAATTGTTACTGATTAGTCACACTTTTCTCCTCCTTTAGTCCCTGATCAAACTCTGGGAGTCTATGTCCACTCAAGCATTCCTTCCATCACCCCCTCTGCCTTCAGACATGCTGACGTACACTGAGCTTGTGTTAGATGATCAAGGTCAACTGGTCCACATGAACAGGCTTCCAGGAGGAAATGAGGCAAGTAATTGCGTCTCCCTCTCCCCTTTCTTATCTCTGTGCCCACCAGTACCAGCTTTCCATGGGGGTGGTCATTAAATAGTATTAAGATCTGAGTGGCATAGGCAGCATAGTAGTCCTATTGGTAGAAATAGTAGTCCTGTTGGTAGAATTCTTTAGCCAGAGAACATCGACTGGATAGCAAGGAATTGTCATTAGTTTTTTAAGTGTGATAATGGTATTACATTTTTTTAAATGCTATTACAATTTTGCTTTTTAAAAAAGAGTATTGTTTTCTGTTAGAGATACATACTAAAATAGTTACAGCTAAAATGATCTAATCTCTAGGATTTGCTTCAGAATAATGAGGGGGTGTGAATGTGGGAGTACAGATGAAACAGGACTGAACATGAGTTGTTAACTGAAGCTAGGTGATAGATACATAGGACTCGATTCTTTTCTCTATTTTTGTATATGTTTGAAATGTTGAGATTTTTCTATAATAAAAGCATTTAGAATATTTCTCGATGTTTTTCCTTATTTGGATACTTACTTTGCATACTGGTGTACGGTTTTTGATATGTTTTTTCGTGCTCAGGTAATTTCATCTGGTGCTGTTGTTGGCATGGTAAATATTTTCTTCTTAAAGGGGCCCAATCAGAACCAGGGGTTTAAACATAAAAGGAGGTAACAGAGAACCCGTGTCTGATAGTTATCCAGGAATGCCTTTTCTAGCTTTGGATTCCTTTCTCCTATAGTACACTGTTAATGATGTAAAGTCGTATTCTGCCCTATACCCCACATCCTCCTCAGTGCACTGAGATTCTTCCTGATTCTAACTATGCTTCTAATGTACAGTTATAACAACAGTAATAAGCCTAAAATGAGATATGTTTTTATTTTAACCTTAGATGTAATCCCTAGATAAACCTCGTTCCTTAGAAGGAGTAATCTCTATCTGAGTGTTCACCATAAACAGACTGGGTACACCTTTGGGGATAAATGCAATTTTTTCCCATTTTATGCAGTATCTTTTTCCAAAAAATTTCCTATATGTACAAGGTGCGTGGTTGTTCAGCAAGTACACCAGTGGCTGCCAAAAGTAGATGGTTTGGTAAAAAGATGGATGCAAGCATTAGACCCGATGGAGGGTATCAGACTTGTAGGAGTTCTTCTAATCTAATAGCAAAGGCGAGAGGCTGGGGAGAAAGGATGCGTAGAATTTGGACGAGAGTAGGTGCATGTATACTCATTAACACACAAAGTTGCAGCAGAGGTTTATGCCACTGTGTGTAGCATCTACTTAGTGAACCCCTCAGCAGCAAAGAAAAGCTTCATTGTGCTAGACTTAAATTCTGATTCATTGAACAGTGGAGTCTTCAGGAGTGGAAGGCACCCTTGTGAACAGGGGACTGAGAGAAAAACGCTTTTAACTAATGTAATTAAAACACAAAATGAGATTTTTGGCCACGTGAAAGCTAGCTGCAGTGCTGTGTGAAACCTCTTGCCATGATCTTTCTGTCCTGCTTTCTCTCTGCTCTCATTCTGTTTGAGCGAATGGAGACTGGGGGAATAGTGAGGTCCCAGAGGGACAGGGCTCTGTTCTTGCTGAAATTACAAGCACAGAGCTGCCTGGGCATGAACGTGTAGTGTTTACTCTGCCAGTATGAATACAAATAGTCTTATTATACGGGACTCTGTACCCAGAGACCACACACACACACACACACACGAATTAAAAAAAAAAAAATAAAGGTTTTTTTTAACCCTTTTAAGACCCAACAAACCTTGGTGCAAAGGGATGTCTTAAACAGCAGCATAGGACTAGGGCTGTGAGTAGTAGCGTCAATACAGGGACCACATGTTTTCCTTTGCCCAATGCTTTAATAATAATCTTGAAATCTAGAAATTTAATAGTATTTAAAATGTTTTTTTGCTTTTCGTCAGTTCTTACTTTCTTCTTGTCCTCCTCTTTTCCCTCCTTAGTTGCCTGTTGTCTTTGTTCTCTTTTCCTTTCCTTCAAGTGGTTGACTAGGATTGAAGCTGAGTGTTAGCTTGCTGTTGTTTCTGAGTCTTTGAGCTCAGGAGGAGTGAGACTGATTTCTTTTGGGAGCACTTAGTGACTAATGCTCGGCATGGCTGGTGAAGTCAGTCAGTGGCCTTAGCTAGATTATAGGGTCCCGCACAACAGGAATGAGGTTGAGGTATTAGTATCCAACTCGGTTACCAAGAGCTTGAACGTACAATGAAGCATGTCCACTGAGCGACTGACCAATCTAAAGATGGAGTTTCAGCAGTCAGAACTCTGAGGGACAGCTGTGCCTAAGAGATGACAAGGTGTCAGGAGGATGTATTTCCTCGTGCTGAGCCCAGTTTTATCAAGGCAAGTTGACTTTCAGCAATTGCCGTTTAATTTTCTTTGGCCAAAGAGACAAGTTTGTCATGAGCTTGGCACTCTACATATTACCCCAAGAATGCTGTGAGGGGAAGGAAAAGAGCTCATGCTGATGAGATTGGGAGCAAATCAGTCCTATCCCGAAGAGAATGGGCATCTAACGGAGCCTTGAGAAGTAGTTTTATTAAAAAAAGGAATAAAAGATTGACCTGTTAATGTTCTGAGAGCCGAGGCTCAATGTAAATGCGTCAGTGCTACGTAGCCATTAAATCATCATAATGTGGTGTTCTCCAAAGGTGACAGCTCCACCAGGTCATCATGGTGGGTGATATTGCATTACCTTGAAGGATTGGAGTTTCTGGGTTTCAAAGCTAGCACATGGATATAAGGAATACAGGTAAAACAAGAGATTCCTGAAGAGTTTCCCCATGAATTGAGATGCTTCTCCCCGTAATCAAAGGCAGAAAGCCTGCACTTATCATACCATCGGCTGTGTGGGTAACCAGTCTTTCTTCCCTATTTTTTTTCCAGGACAGTAAATAGGTAAAAAGGTGATGGGACCAGGACTTGGAACAGTTCAGTTCCATTTAGTTTTAGGTAACTTGTTTGCCATTTGAGGAAGAATATTGGCTGTTTCAGCAGAGATGTGACCTGCATTTTGAACATTGTGGCAGAGTTAAAAGCAGGCAAAAGAGAGCTTTTCTGATGTGACGTTAGCTACTCTCTCCTTTCTATTTTCCTAGTTGTCCCTTCCCCACTGAGAGAGATGTAACTGAAGGCATGCCACCTTATGCGTGATGAAAGGTATAGGAGAACACATTTTTCTCATTGTCAGATTTGAATGGCATGGCATTTAGTATGAATTTAGAGTAGGAATAAAAAAGATGTAGACCAAATCTGTGAACTATGTTCCTTGCAAATAGCTCCAAAGATAAGTTGTCTAGGATTTTTTTTTAATCGTTTCAAGTAAAGATGAAAATTGAGGAAAATGTGATTGCAACACAGACTAAACTGATTTCATGCTCCTGTGATGGGTACTGTATGTAAATACACAGCTAGATGAATGTATGCTGTTGAGCCTGGACATAGAAGAAGCTCAGCTAACCAACAGTTCTACTTTCACCACTTCTCAATTTGGGGGGAATTGTTTTCATTTTCCTGCCAGTTTGCTAACCTGTTTTGATCATTTGGTGGAAGCTGTAATTGTAGGTGGGAACACTTTGAGTAACAGTTCACAATCCAATGCAGCTGCTTTTCGCACCAAATCCTGTTATTAAAAGGCTCAGGCTAAGATCAAGCCACTGTCTGTAACCGACTTGACGGAGAACAACTTAACTTTGCCTGGTAGGGCAAAGAAAGCACTGGCCTTCTTGAGACTGTGTTCTTATATATTCTGAAACGTTATTAGCATTCTTTTATTATATTTCCTTTAACTGCTCTGTGAACTAGATGATGAATCTCCAAATTGGGCAATGCTGAAAGATACGATAGACAGGCACCTTTTATAGCAAAATTAGTGTGGATAGAAATGAGGACCGTGTTTTCCTTACTGTTTCAGAACATGGGCTTTTAAACAATATGAATCTATCCATTCCCTCTCATTGCTTCTGTCGTAATGAAAATCTGCGATGAGAAGATGCTGTGTCTAGAAGCGGTTATAATAATTAGGTTTAGGATGTGTACTCCAAAAAGGATTGGTAGTTAGAGACTGGAATTCTTGCTTGGCATTACATTTTTTCCTTAAAATTTTTCTGAGAGTTAAGTATGTTCCAGATTGAATGCAATTTGATGATCACCTCCACACACACTGCCAGGCTTAAAATTGTAGTGGCTCCAAGACTTTGTTTTTTCAGATGGGCACTAGGTGTCAGGGTTTTTCCTTCTCAGCAGCCTAGCCTTCAGATAAGCCTCTTGAATTGCCCTGTTTGGTGAGGCAAATCCAGCAGTATCCTTCCCTTTTTTTTCAGTTGGTATGGTAGGCTTTGCCTAGTGTTCCCACAACATGCAATTGCTCTCTTAACCCTTTGGGTGGAGATCTGTTGAATCTTACATCATGACTGCACATTTTTACAGGAAACATTTTTTAGAAAGAGGATGATTGAGGAGGGAAATAAGTAGTATAAATTAAAGTTTGAAGGCTAGCTGCCATTATGACTGGTATCTTGGTTTCAGTTCTGCTTTATGTTCTGGGGGATGAAATGGTGGGGATTAAGAATTCATTTCTAGAACTGCTCAGCCTTGCCTGTATTTAACTGTCGTCTAATTGTTGGCAAGGTACTGTTGTCCAGTTCCACGAAGGTGTAAGCATCTCTTTAACTTTTTTATTATAAAATATTTCAAACTTATAGAAAAATATGGAGTGATACGACAAATATCCCTGCATCTATTGACTAGCTTAAATAAATCTTACCATTTTGACACTGCGTCTGACTTATTTTTGCTATAATCCTTTGAAATCTCTAATTTGAGTATAAAAACAAAAATAAAATTTAGGAGTTGGATAGGGAAAGGAAGTTGGTAAGCTTATGTAAGCCTGAAAGATTGGAAGAAATTAATTAGTAGATCTATTTTGACAGTTCTTAGGCTGGACCTCTTAACCCAAAGGACCTCTTATTTTAGAAAAACCACCATAACCCTCTGTCTTAATTCACTTGGTTGACATTTTCCATACTCTCAAAGGAATTGCTTGGGCTATCCTGGACTTAAATTCTAGTGCAACCCATTATGCTTTGAAACTGACTGGAGAGAGCGTTTGTGGGCTTGAGTAAGGAAAGGGTTGACCATTTCTCATGCGAACAAAACCCAAATATTTTTCTAGTGTAACATTAGGCTTTTGCCTATTGTTTTACTCGATTTAACCTCAGAATAGCTCCATGAATGGGAAGCTAATTTGGATGTATTTTACTGTGCTTTTGTTTCATTCTTTTGAAATCAGTTTACCTTTTCATGCTGGGTGTGGAAATTGAGTCCGTATCAGTATTTCAGATGTGTGTTGGAAAAGAGGCATATTTGTATTGTAGCATGCTGAAGGTGAGCTCTGAAATAGACCCAAGAAAAGCAGATCTGAAAAACAGGATCATGGTCTGTGCACTGACTGTTCAAGTTATAAAAAGAGACTAATGGTCCTTGCCACCAATCTGTCCCTGAAGATGGGAGAATGTTTCTAAGTGCTTTGAGATCCTCGGCAGAAAAGTATCACATTCCACTGATTACATATAAACATTCATAATTTGCACTTACCTTATTTTTCATCAAGGACTTTAAAAAACCAATTTTGAATCTTTTTAGCCTAGCAAGATAGGAATTTCAAGTACAGAAAAAGACATATTACAGAATACGTGGTAAGATAGTTTTATTTAAAATTATTGTGCACTTTTCTTCTTTTAGCCTCATTCTTAGTGAGTGTGTTTGGCTACAAGTCTTTGTCTGAAATGATCTTCAGGGCCAAAGTTGAGTCCCTCATTAGAAAAATATTGAGGCTACTTTTGAAAGCTAGGTCTTGCTGCCGTGGAATTACTTCTAATGAATTCCTAACACTGTTCTTCTGGGATGTATATATTTTTCTTCAAATTCCTTCTTAATGTCTGTTATTGGAGCTGGAGAATTCTCATTGGGTCGATTAGTTGATTTTGACTTATTTCATTAGTAGCAAACCAAGGCCCAGTGAGCTTGACTGACCTTGAAAATCCTAATGCATCCCTTGGCCAACCAAAGCAGCACTTGTGGAGGGCTCCTCAGTGCCTTTCAAAAGTAAGTCCTTAAAGTTAGCCTTTAAACAAAAGGATGAACTTGCCAGCATTTTCATACATCTTAATTTTTAAGATTTTATAGAAAAAGGGTGTGATATAGTACCCTACGTCAAGAAATTTTACAGCTCCAACCAGAGGCAATAATGAACATCAGGACAGCAACAGATGACACCAGAGGATGAGGTGTAGCGTGGAACATCAGAGTTCAACATTCGTTTACATGATTAATGGGGGAGGCTTCCTGAACTGTGGTAGGCCAGCTTGGTTAATTTCCCTATCAACCAGTCACTCCGGCGCCCCATTTCTCAAATACCACTGGCTTGTATGTGCTCCACTGCATGTGTTTTTTTAAAATTGGTGTGTTTAT
This sequence comes from Hyperoodon ampullatus, assembly GCF_949752795.1. Lineage (NCBI taxonomy): Eukaryota > Metazoa > Chordata > Mammalia > Artiodactyla > Ziphiidae > Hyperoodon > Hyperoodon ampullatus. The sequence goes on from NC_136932.1 coordinate 51,819,914, forward strand.
TAAAGCATTGTGTGTACATGTGTAAAATGACTGGTTTCAAGCATATAAATAGTACAGGAAGAAATAATTCCCCTGTCTAAAATTATTATTTCTAATCTTTGGTAACATTTTCAAAGAATTACCTCTGGGCAGAAAATTTTTTGCTCTAAAAATGATATTTTTCTTATCCTTTTATCGCTTTTTAGAAGGGTTGAGGTAAGTTTGTTCAGCCATTTTTGAATTATCCAAGCATGAAAAAAAGAGTTTTTCAGCTGTTAAGAAAATTGTTTTCAGCTCCTTTATGTGCTCATACGACGCTAGGCAACGGAACATGATATCCAGAAGATAATACAACATGGAAAGGCATTGACATTTTTTCAGCATGGTTTTTCTGAACGGCACAAATTAAGTCAAATATTGCATTGCCTTATGGTTTAAAAATACACCTTTTAAGACCTATACAGTATTTTCTAATATTTCATGATGTATTGTTTTCCCACGAGGTTCTAATATAAGTTAAAATTGTAATTATTTTTTGATAGTATCTAATTAAAAGTGAAGTATTCCATCTAACATACAAAAGGAAGGGGGAAAGGTAGCATTTTGTTATCTGTCTGAAAAGGAACTCAAGTTCATATTCCTTCTCTCTGGATCTTAGTTTTTTCATCTTCATGATGCAGATGCTGCTTGGGTCTGTTTCGGCTCTAATGTTCTAGGATTCTTTATATTTCTGCCCCAGAGCCTTGTCGGATAGTCATCTTCCCAGCATCAGCAGTAGTAGCACGATAGCTGCTGGAGGCTTTGCCAGAAACACTCAACTTTTAGACTTTCAGCATGGAAAATAAATAAAGCTTCAATATCTCAACCACAGTCTAACCTGTGTTTAAGTCCATATAGAAAGATATTATTACCGATGAACTCAAAGTGTGGAGATATAAGAAAGGCAGCTGTGGCAAAGATACTCCCTTTCTACTTCCCACGGCATAGCTAGACTTGAATGCTTCTTACATCCTTGAAAACAAATTCCTGTCCTGTTTTGCCCCTTAGCTTTCCCTTCAGATTTCTTTATTGAGCTTAAATATTGTTGTTTTACTTTGTGGTAGCAGCAGCTTTGGAAAGTGCGGTTGTGTACATGTGCATATGTACACTTGTACCTTCTATTCACACTGATAGTACAATTAATGTTGATGTCAATTTTGGTGTTAATTTTGGGTCATGATTAGTGTTGACACTTTGTGTCAGACTAATGGCATTTATAGGCATCATCAGAATAAATGTTAATATTATCATGTTTTTATTATCTGTTATAGTAACATTAAACCAAGGTCCTCCCAGGAGAAAAAATACACATATGGATAGATAGATAATGCCTTTCTGTATCACTGGTGTTACTCAGCGAGAAAATGACATCTCAGGGCAGAATCCTAATCACTGTTTGGAGCCTCAGAAATAATGATCACCTCTGATCGGAGGTTGTGAATAATTCATTCGGTTTGATTTTCACGTCCTGTCCAGTGATACTTTTCAAACCAAATGTGTTTCTACAGGAAAATAATGGTCCCACTTCTTATGGAAATACTGTAGCACCAATCATTTTACCCACATAAAAACAGTTAAATAAGACTGTTCTCTTCTGCTTGCCTTCTCCGCCCCATCCGCTCCTCCCTTGCTTGCGCGTGTTTATTCCAGGATCAGACTGTGGCCAAAGAAATATCTTCTTCCTTAGAACTTGTATAAGGAAAACAAATGTTTATTTCTGCTGATCCTTAACTTATTCGCGGTAACTTTTTTGAACCTCTTCCCTTTCTCACTTTAAGGTAATTAGTTTAGGTGGATAATCCTACACCTAAGAAGCCTGCTAATTGGAATGCTCTGTTATCAAAAATAATCTGAAATTAGATATCTTAAAAACTGATTTATGGCTATCTTAATGAAACTATAATTGGCAGTAAGTCCCTAGAACCACTTGGTTAGTCCATGCCTCTCTCGGCAAGACAGTGGTCAGGGAGGAAGTCAGTGGCACTGCCAGGGACCAAAAGCCTGAGTCTGAGACTCGTTAGACCATAAACCCAGCCACTCTGACAAGCCGCTTTCAGGCTACATGTTCTCCCTTTGTTGCTTCCTTAGCCCTTTAGTCGTCCTTAGCCCTTAGTCCTGGAGTGTCATTTTCACTAGGTTTTATTGCATAGAAACGTTGGAGGGAGAGAGAAGCTGAAACAAGAGGATTCAGTGATGGAATTTCCTTCGGTTGTTATTTTTAAGTTAACATACAGGACAGCTTGGCTTAGGTGAAATCAGTGAATGTCATATTCCTAATCCCATTGTCACACTTGTGTATGCCTTTCTATAGTGATTGCAGAATTTTCAATATAAAACCTCCATTGTGTGTATAATATAGATAGACCCCATCCATATAAAGTAATTTGACTGAAAAACTTATGGTGTCCTAATTAAATGGGAGGAAAATATGACTGTCTTCTGAAGTAATGACCCAATCCTCTGAGACAAAGCTATTCTTAGATAGAATATTTTGAACCATTTCTCCTGAATGTTGTGACCCCCTTTTTTTTTTTCCTAAATCTAACAAGGGCAGAGGAAAGCGTTTTTCAAACTAGTTTTCATCATCAGACAAAGTACTTTGCATTCAGAAACCATTTCCAGTATCAAATTCAATTTTGTCAGGTGATTAGTTGAGTTTGGTAGAGAATAATTTAAAAACACAAAGCTGGCAATGGCCGTGGTGCTTCTGCACTGGAGGAGAGCAGTTGCTGTTCTCAAGTTGCAAGCCCTCTTTCAGTGACTGTGTATGGTGGATTATTGTGTTACATGTCTTTGCAGCTGTTACAGACCTGCATCTGTTGACACCATGTGTTCCTACCCCGGACTGCTAGAAGAAATAGGGGAGCGGGTGAATTGATATCTTGCCTGCCTATCAGTGCAAATGTCCTTTTATGTACATGTTTGTAAAGCTCTTTAGCCCCCTTCAAGATGAAAGGCTCTGTATAAATATAAGCTTTTGATTTTAGTACATGTTTGGAGTACATGCGGTACAGTCCTAAATATGTATTTAGCTGATAGGCACTGTTCTTGTCTATCGTACAAATATTGACTTTAAAAGTATAAATATGTATTTAACTATCAGACCAGAAAAACACTGAAGCAGTACTTCTAAGGTAGAGATATTAATATTGTATAAACCTATATATACATATGTTTACATTATACCACATCATTGCAGAGCATTTCTTTTTAAAAAAGGAAATGATAGCCCCAACAGACTAAGACAGTTCTTGATACCCTTCTCGCTTTAAGGTGAGTCTTGATTTTAAGTTTTCATATGTTTATTCCTCTCTTTAAATTTTATATAAATGTGATCTGTTGTAGTATAACTAAAACTTAGAGTCAGTTCCTCTAAAACATGAGAAATCCATTAGGTTGGTGAGATTTTTTTTTTTTTTCTCCTTTAAATTTTTTTTTTTCACTGTGAAAATGTTCAAATGTGCACTAGAGATAATAATATAAGCTCCCATGTACCTGTTACCCAGTGAAGAAGTATTTGGTAGTTTTTTCTCCCTTTTTAATTTATAAAATTTTTAAGTTATGAAGGCATAAACACATGAAAGAAATTTGGAAAATGGGGGAAAAATTCACAGTCCCATCATCCTAAATAATTATCATCCCATTTTGCTATGTTTCTTTATTTCCCTTCCCCCCAGCCCCCAACAAGCTTTTAGATAGAGATAGAGAGTGTGTGTGTGCATGTGTGCATGTGTTGTAACACTTACTATAAGATTTAACATGTGTTTAGTCTTCACAGCAGACTTAATACAATAGGTTATTATTACCCCATTTTACTGATGAGGAAACTCAGGCATATAGAGGTTAGTAACTTACCTAAGGTTATGTGGCTAGAAAACTGACTGAACCTCTATCCTGTCAGAGTCAGATTACATTCAATTCAGATTTGTAGAATCTAGTTTCTGAGTCTGTGCCCTTGACCACCACACCATTTTGCCTCTCAGAGTTATTATGGTATGCATGCAATTTTGTTATCCTGCTTCTTTAAATTTAGCATTACCTCATGGGTATTTTAAAATACTGTTCATAGTCTTCATAGCCACCATTTTATAAGGCTGAACAGAACACTAACAATGACCTCACTAGTCAATATATTCCCTCTAAAAAAGTTTTTATCATGACATTTATTTTTTCAGCTTTTTATCTTAAAATAATGTTAGATTTACAGAAAAGTTACAAAAATCATACAGAGTTCCCATTTAACCTCCATTAACCTTCACCCAGCTTCCCCTAACATTAATCCGTTATATAACCATGTTATAATTACAAAAACTAAGAAATTAACATTGGTACAATACCATACTGTTAAATAAAATACAGACTTTGCTTTGGATTTCACCAATTTTTCTACCAATGACCTTTATCTGTTCCAGGATCCAATCCAGGGTACCACATTGCCTTTAGGTGTCAACGACATTTATGTTTGTGTTATACTTGATGTTCATCTTTCCATATCGTTTCAGCTAAGTGCAGTGGAAGTAGTCTGGAACATACTTCCTTAATTTATCTAGTAAATGAAATTATGTGAATCATACTTTAAAGAATAAATCATTCACACTCGGTACAGGACAAGTTACTTAAGTCCTCTGTGCCTTGGTTTTCTCATGGCAATAATAACAGCTGTTTTTTTAAATTAATAATGATAATAGCTACTATTTGAGGACTTTTGTATGCCAGGCTCTGTACTAATTTAATGTGGTGTTCCTCTCAACGATCCCTCCATAAAGATATCATTATCCCCATTTTATAATTGGAAAAATTGAGGTTAAGGTTAAGTGACTTGTCCAAGGCTATACAGCTCATATAAAGCTGAAATTTGAACCAAGACAGGCAGATTTTCCAGCTTAATCTCCTATTATCAGTATTTATTAACATTTATAGTATAGTACAGCATGTTATAAGTGTGCAATGAATGGTAGCTATTATTCTTATTATTTTTTAAAAGTAAAATATTTTGGGCTTCCCTGGTGGCGCAGTGGTTGAGAGTCTGCCTGCCGATGCAGGGGACACGGGTTCGTGCCCCGGTCCGGGAAGATCCCACATGCCGCAGAGCGGCTGGGCCCGTGAGCCATGGCCACTGAGCCTGCGCTCCGAAACGGGAGAGGCCACAACAGTGAGAGGCCCGCGTACAGCAAAAAAAAAATTAAAAAAAAAAAAAAAAAGTAAAATATTTTAATGGTATTTAGTACTGTTATTCTGTGATCCCTAGAGATAAGTCATGCACGATGTTCTAAGCTCTTGCTGTTGACTATTTTCCAAGTATCATTTAAAAAATGAAATGACTGTGGAACCAGCAAGTATTTATTACTCCCATATTATGTGTAGAAATGTGTAGGAGTCCTGCTATGCACTGGAATAGATGATATGATGGTTCAAGCTGGCAAGCTAAAAGCTGTCCTAGGCCATATGTGATTAATTATCAAATGAATTCTCTACATGAAGGTCTTAGTAGGCGATCAGAAGAAAGGAGTCACTTTAGACTAGGGGAAGCTTTTCTGAGGAAATGGAATTTGAATGAACCTTTATGGAATGGGTGAGATTTGGATAGGTTGAGAGGAGAGACAAAGGCAAACTTTGTATGTTAAAGTTAATATAATAGATAACTGCTTCTAATAGTTTTTCATCAATCCCATAGGTAATATTTTCTTAATTTTGTATGTGGGGACATTGAAGCTCAATAAAGTTAAGTGAATTTCCCAAGGTCACCCAGTTAATAAGTGGTAGGGCTTAGATGTGGATCCAAGTTTGTTTGACTCCCAAGCCCATGTTCACCATTATATATCCCGTCATTTGATTAGCAGTAAAATCTAATTTTTAACATAAATTGAGCAACAGATTCTTCCTTAGAGATTTATCCATTGTGCTTATTCAAAACTTAATCTCTTCCAAAGAGGAATCTCACTGTACCAAGACTCACACAACACTCTCCATTCTGTACTGGTACTTTTTAAGTGGGAAGGGGGACAGTTGATAAGGGACACATTTTAGAAAGACATTAAGAGTAGTGTGTTCTTGGTGCTGCTGTGTTGACACCTAATTAGAAGTCAAGGGACTTCCCTGGTGACACAGTGGTTAAGGATCCACCTGCCAATGCAGGGACATGGGTTCGAGCCCTGGTCCGGGAAGATCTCACATGCCGCAGAGCAACTAAGCCCATGCACCACGACTACTGAGCCTGCACTCTAGAGCCCGCGAGCCACAACTACTGAAGCCCATGCGCCTAGAGCCCGTGCTCCGCAACAAGAGAAGCCACCGCAATGAGAAGCCTGCTTACCGCAAGAGTAGCCCCTGCTTGCCGCAACTAGAGAAAGCCTGTGCACAGCAACAAAGACCGAACGCAGACAAAAATAAATTCATTAATTAATTTTTTTAAAAGTACTACTAATAATTAGAAGTCAATATTGCAAGCGTAATGACCTGGCCAATTGCTGAACTGACTGCCCAAGTGACACAGTTAGAGTCCCCAGGTAATAGCAAAAGATAAGAGTGTTGTTTGCTTGCCCAGTGCCACATAGACACAGTGTTTGCATTCACATGCAACTGCTAAAGTAGATTCTTCTGGGCTTATATCTAAGCTACTCTGGCCTAGGTGGCTAAAGTTAATATGTCATAAAATTTGGTGTAGAGCCCAATCTTCCTAACTACAAATGCATTTAGAGGAAATAACTTTTCCTTCTTGAAAAACAAAAGAGATGTTGGATTAGAGGGCCACGTGAGAAGGCAGTTAAAATATTTTTCCCTACATGGGCATCATATCGGTCAGCTTCTTAAAAACTATGACCAAAATTATCCTGATATTTGGAGTTTCTCTGTGCTGTTTTTTGGATGATCTGTTTCTTCTTCCTTTTCTCTGTCTTTAATGAGCAGATAGAGTAATACTGCCTTACCTCAGAAGGTGATTGGATTTTTTTTCTATGTATTATATCGATTTTGATTTGTATTTGGCCTGTGGTATATATTAAATAGCTTATATTTATCTGTAGGTGTTTCATATATATATTTCTTAATGCTGAGAATCACAAATAGCTGTGTGGAAAGCTTCAACCAGCCTGATTACAGTGGATGTGCAATTGGATTGAGAAATGTGTACTCAGAGCTTATGATCACTGGCCCGGTTGAGTCTGGGTGATGCATGTGGCTTTCCAGGGATGCTGCTATTTACATCTGTTCATGGCCTTTCTCGATGGCTGGCTCCGCAATGAGGTGATAGGCAGCAGCCCAGGGACGAGGGACCAAGGCTGCAGATGTGGCTGGGCTCCATTAGGCAGGACCAGGAATGCTCGTCTGGTAGGCTTTGTGTTTGGGGGCGAGTGGTGGTGGTGGGAAGCGGGGGAGACAGAAAGAAACAGGAAAAAAAAAGAATGGAAAGCATTACTCATCTAGGTATAGGGAAACAGACAGGCAGACGTGAAAAACTGCAGCCGTTAACTGGGGAATGAGTGAGTAGAGAAGAAGGGGCACTAGCGAACCAACAAGTAGAAGGAATGACTAGTTCTCACATAGAAGGGGATTAAAAGAGGAGAGGGCTGGGAGGGTTTGGGAAGAGACATGTCGCCCCTGCCTATTAAGTCAGTATCATTTATTTGTGTGGCTGGTCAGATGCTACTGAACAGTGAGCAGAGATTTATATATATCATAGTGCAGCAAGAGGTTGGTTACTTGCATCCTTTGGTTTTCTAGTGTTGGGAGAAGTCAGCAAGAGATGCTTACAAGGATGCAGTGTTGAGCTACAGTAAATTCTTGCAGAAATGGAAGATACCTGAAGCAAGCCTGTAAAGAATGTTGCTATTATTCCTGTCAAATATTAGAGGACAATAAAAGGACCCAGGGTTGTAAAAGTTGTATAGTCCATGAGAGGTAGTCCTCTTTCTGTTCTCCTGTGTGTTAAAGATTTCTTGGAAAGAATCTCACAAAAGATATCTTAGTAGATAGGGTAGTAAGTTAGGGCATCCCGGATTTAATTCCCAGTGCCCCAGTATTCTTCCACACATAGCCTGAGTGCATTTAGACTTTGGTTTTTCCATCTTCTTCGAACAGACCCAAAGAAGAAATTGAGACAACTGTGAAATCCATATACAGTAAACCAGCTATTCTCAACATAATCTTAGAGAAGTATGCTAGAATATTTGTTCTAGTTTCCCGCAGGGAGCTTGGCTCTTTAGCAATGCATGTCTTTACTTGAAGGTTGTGTCTACGTGCAGTCTGATGTCTTCAGGTAACCTGAAAAATAATTCTGCATGTAAGAAGTTTGTATTTATTTGTTTGTTTGTTTATGCCTTTGCAGATTGGCATGGTAGCTTGGAAAATGACCCTTAAAAGTCCAGAATATCCAGAAGGCCGAGATATCATTGTTATTGGCAATGATATCACATACCGAATTGGGTCCTTTGGACCCCAGGAGGATTTGCTGTTTCTCAGAGCTTCTGAGCTTGCCAGGGCAGAGGGCATCCCACGCATCTATGTAGCAGCCAACAGTGGAGCAAGAATTGGACTGGCAGAGGAAATTCGTCATATGTTTCACGTAGCCTGGGTAGATCCTGAGGATCCTTACAAGGTACAGACTAAGAAAAGATAATACTTCAAGTTACCGTATGGGTGCACATGTGTGTGTGTGTGTGTGTGTTTGTGTGTGTACGTGTGTAGAGAGAGGTAGAGGTTTTTTTTGTTTTTATAAATTAATTAATTTATTTATTTTTGGCTGCATTGGATCTTTGTTGCTGCACGTGGGCTTCCTCTGGTTGTGGCGAGCAGGGCTACTCTTTGTTGTGCTGCATGGGCTTCTCATTGTGGTGGCTTCTCTTGTTGCAGAGCACAGGTTCTAGGTGCACGGGCCTCTGTAGTTGTGGCGCGTGGGCTCAGTAGTTGTGGCTCGCGGGCTTAGTTGCTCCATGGCATGAGGGATCTTCCCCGACCAGGGCTCGAACCCACATCCCCTGCATTGACAGGTGGATTCTTAACCACTGCGCCACCAGGGAAGCCCAAAATATATACCTTTAAATTATTCTACTTTGGCTTCCAAGACTTATGGTCAGTCATCAGCAAAATCTCTCATATCCTCAGCTTCTTCTCTGATTGTTCTCTAATCTTGCTCTACTTGAAACCTTCCTGTCCTCTGAAGACTCTTCTTCCCCTGTAGCCCTCTTAAATGGTGACTGGTTTCTCTTTCCCTTGTACCACTGAGCCTGGAGGAAAATAGCTTCTTGCTAGTGCCTGCCTCACTGCTACTTCCAGACCCTTTTCCCTCCCTTCCCTCTGAAAACCCCTGTCTTTGAATCTCATGTCATCAGACTGTGCCACACCATCACTGCTGCTTATTATAGTGTTCCCTACCCTTTGGCCACTCCCTCTTCTTTGCATCTTTTAGTTGCTGGCACATTGTCACTGTCTCCAGTACTACTAGTCCTGTTACCATTCTTGACGATTGCTGTATATAGAGATGATTCATCCCATCATCTAGCCTCTTAGATCCTTGACTTCCTCTCCCCCAATGGTCCTATCCTACATCCCAGATCAGCCTCTCATTCCCCATAATGACAACTTCAAGCATCCCTTCCTTTGCCATTTCTCCATCCTCTCTTTCCAGCTCACTCTCCTTAGTACCCCAAGTCCAATAATCCTTTGCACTCACCAAGACCTACAACTATGGATCCTGCCACCTTTCTTCTGCTCTTCATTCCCTCCTTACATACTCATTTTATTCCTATCCAGCCTTAAATCCAAAGTCTACCATAGGCTAATCATCGTAATCACTACCTTTCCCATGCCTTCAACTTCTTTGCTTTTTCTCTTCATTCCGCTTGCTCCGTGTCTGTACAGAAACCTGGTTTAAATCCAACTCTCTCCATCTACTCCTTTTCCCTCACCTGCATAGCTGAACACTGATGGAGAAAAATACACAGTGCTGTTGACTAGGCTTACTTTAAATTCAAGCTTACCAGCCTCCTGACTGACAGTTTGACATCTCTCTCCTCAAACCTCCAACACCCTCTTCCTTCATCCTCACTCTTAGCTGATGATGTTGCTTCCCAATTCACTGAGAAAAGGGAAGCAATTAGAAGAGAGCCTCCACGAGCTCCTGTATCTCTGCATCTGTGCTCTTATTCTCCGCCTTCTCTCCTGTACTTTGATGAACGGCCCCTGCTTCTATCTAAGGCCAATCCCGCCATGCTTGGTCCTTTCCCTTCTTGACAACTTAAGGACGTAGATCCAAACTCCTCCCCCTTCTTTCTTACATCATCACTTTCCCCCTCTCTGCTAAATAGACTCCTTCTCTTAGCACGCAGACACTTACCCCTCCAGTCACTAACCCTACCCCATTTTTTCCTTCCCTTTACAGCAAGACTTCTTAAAAGAGTTTCTCTTCTTGCTGTTTCCAGTTACTCTTCTCCCTCCCATCCCCTCTGGAACCCATGTCAGTTCCCCTTGCACCCTCACCGTTCCATCAGAGCTGCTTTTGTCAAGGTCACCATTGATTCCATATTGTTAAACTCTGAAACTCACCTATTTGACGTTTCAGCAGTATTCCGTGTGGTTGGTTACTCCTTCATCCTTGAAATACTTTCTTCTCTTGGTTTCCAGGGACCTACAGTCTCCTTTTTACCCCCCTAGCCACTCTTTCTCAGTTTCCTTTGCTGCCTTTTACATCTTTAAATGTAAGAGTGTCGGGGGATGATGGAAATATTCTGTATTTTGATTGTGGTGGCGACTACACACAAGTGTGTACATTTGTCAGAACTCATCACACTACAACACTTAAAACTGATGGATTTTATTGCACGTAAATTATGCTTCAGTAAAATTCATTTTTAAAGTATATGGGAATTGTTGGTGACCTCTAATAAATACAGTATTTCTTTTGGGGGTGATGGAAATATCCTGGAATTAGATAGTGGTGGTGGTTGCACAGCATCTGAATATACTAAAAGCTACTGAATTGTACACTTTAAAATGGCCAGTTTTATGTTATGTGAATTTTATCTCAATTTTTTAAATTATAAAAAAAAATGTGAATGGAGACACATATCAGTGCCACAGAGGCTGTGGCAGGACCAAGAAGTCTAGGACTCCCCAGCCTCAACCCCACAGGGCCCAGTGCCCTCTCACCTGGTGCTGTGGCAGGATAGCTTGTATGGAAGGTGAGGTAAGAAGGAAAAAAAAAAGCTGTTTTAGGGCTTGGTCCCTGGACCTCTCCTCTTTTCTATATTCACCTTCCCTTGGTGATCCAGTCTTAAAGCTTTAAATTCCATCTATAAACTGATAAACTTCCAAATTTATATCCTGCCCCTGAACTTCAGATTCACGTATCCAGACTCAACATCTCTACCTGCACATCTGCCTAAACGTAGCTTCTAATCTTCTTCCTTAAATCTGTTCTTCCCACAATATTCTCTGTCTCAATAAATGATACCTCTATTCCTCATTTAAGTAAAAGACCTTGGAGTTACCCTTGACCTCTCTTTCTCATATCCCACATCCTCTCTGGCAATAAATCATGTGTACATCTTGACCTTCAAAATATATCCAGAATCCAACCATCTCTGAGCACTGCCACTGCTACACAGTAGTCCAAGTCCCTGCCACCTCTTACTGCATTTATTGCATTGTTCCCGAATTGATATTCCTGCTTCTGGCCGTGCCCCTACCCCTACCCAAAGTCTACTCTCAACAGAAAGTGGAAGGATCCAGTTAAATGTAAATCAGATCACAACTCAAAACTTTCCTCTGATTAAAACCCTTTAAAGGCTTCCCAACTCACTCAAGTGAGGGCCAGAGACCATATAGTTAGCTGCAAGGCCCTCCCTAGATCGGCCTTCCAGTACCACTCCATCCTTGTTCTCTTGCAGCTCCCACCTGATTCCACACTGTGGCTCTACCAGCCTTTTCACTGTTTTTTGAGCCTGCTGGACACACTCAGCTGCTTCACACTTGTGGTTCCTTCTGCCTGAATGCTTTCCCCCCAAATATCCTCATGTCTCATTTCCTCAGCTCTTCAGGTCTTGGCTCAAATGACATTTTCAATAAAGCCTTCCCTGGCTATTCTTCTAAAAGTTCAACTCTGCCAACTCTCCTGTCTCCTTCCTCTATTTTATTTTTTCCTTAAACATTATTCCCATTAACACTGTATGCTTAACTTATTTATTTTGTGTATTTTCTGACTCTGCTACTAGAAGGTGAGTTGTACAAGGCCAGGAATTTCTGCCTGTTTTGTTCCTTTTGTCTGTTCTGTGTCTTAAACAGTATCTTGCACATAATAGGCACTCAGTAAATATGTGCTGACAGACATACTACTGACACTCAGTGCTACAGGGCATTCTCGTCATAAGTCAGGCAAAATCAGTGGCAAATTCAAATTCATGTCTCTGGCATGTTGTGCTCTCTGTGGGACAAATTCAGTTAAATGGTGGACATAATTTCTCATAGTATTTTAAAAGTTTTTCTCTGCTTCCTTTTTTTTTTTTTCTGAGTGACTGATTCACTTAAGGTGAACACACATATTAAATAACTAGTTTCTATGTGTGTGTGTATATGTATGTATAAAAATAAGTCAGTTATGAAGTGTTAGTATAATTTTTTAGTGTACATAGGGATTAGAATTTGTTTATTTAAAAAAGCAAAAGGTATGAGCTCAGTGATTACTGATCATTAGCACTGCATAGACTTCTGATTTTAAGATTGAATATCCTAGTTTTGTGATGCTCTCAATTATCCTTGACCCATCTATATGTTGATGGTACTATGGATTTGAGAAAATGAAGAATAGTAATTCATATAATTCTTTAATTTTGTGTTGATATCTTTAATAGAGGTGTCGCTAAAGATTAGAGAATGACCCTTTAACCTTGATGAAAAGGAAATGAGTGGAATATACCTGGAGTTGTAGCTACAAGATATCTTGTTTCAAGGACACAGTCAGTGACTGCAGAAATAGGCACTTCCATCTTTCAAAGAACTGTCTGTGGTAGTATTCTATGAGACAGTAACTCTGAGACACGATTTGGAGATTTAAAGCCAGCTTTGGAACAAGCTGCATTATGCATGCTTTGCTGGGTCTTCTGTGGTGATGGCAAATAATGAGTTAAAAACTGTTTGTGTTTCCCACAGGGATACAAATATTTATATCTGACCCCTCAAGATTATAAGAGAGTCAGTGCTCTCAACTCTGTCCATTGTGAACACGTGGAGGATGAAGGAGAATCCAGGTAGGTATTATGTATCAGAATAATTTGGCTGTGGATTAAAGAAAGGAGAATATGATCATTTTTTTCTCACTGTCCTGCTGATCATGACCTTGAAGAGCAGTGAAGATTGCTTGTTGAGTAATCTAGAAGTCTTAGGTTTGTATCTCAGCTGTACTGCTTACTAGCTGAAAGACCTTATTATTGATTAAGGTTTTAAAACTATATAATAATTATTCATTTTGAAAAGTTGGAACATATAAACAATTACGAAGAAAAAGTAAAAATCAGCTACAGTCCTACCAAGAGATCACAGTTATTAATGTATATTATATTCTTTCTGTCATATATATATATATATATATATACACACACACCTTTTTTCCTACATAATTGGGATCATAATAGAAAAGGGCTTTTGTAATTTGTTCTTTTTACTAAATATTATTTAGGGAGAAATTTTATATATTCTTACAGTATTATTTGAGAATATGATATTTAATGGCTTCATATAAATCATTATAATGAATATATCATATTTGAACATACAGACTATCCCAGTTTTTACTGCTGTATCCCTGGGCTGGTCATTCTTTTATGTAAACTTTGAAGAATATCTCTGGCTATTCCCTTTGGGTTAATCTCTAAAAGTGAAATTACTGGTCAAAAAGTATGTCCATTTTTTAAGATTTTTTGGGATAATTTCAAATTGTCCTCCCAAGAACTGCACTCCCACCAGCAGTATATGGTAGTGCTTGTTTCCCCTCTTTAATTTTTTTCTCCACCCTTGCCAACACTGTTTACTGTAAATTAATAAAATAGGATAAAAACAGCCATTGTTATTTTAACTGGTATTTTTTTTTTTTTGCGGTACGCGGGCCTCTCACTGTTGTGGTCTCTCCCGCTGCGGAGCACAGGCTCCGGACGCGCAGGCTCAGCGGCCATGGCTCACGGGCCCAGCCGCTCCGTGGCATATGGGATCCTCCCAGACCGGGGCACGAACCCGTATCCCCTGCATCGGCAGGCGGACTCTCAACCACTGCGCCACCAGGGAGGCCCTAACTGGTATTTTTGATCCCCAGTGAAGTTGAACATTTTTATAATCTATCTGCAAGTATTTTCCAGAATGTTAATAAGTTGCTCCAATACCGTTTATTGAATAATTCATACTTTCTTCACTTTTATAATAATCTTAACTCAATTACCAGGCTTTATATTCTGTTTTTTGTTCTATTCTTGGACTAACGCCACACTATTTTAACTACTTTAATGAGCCAGAGTTCCTCACATTCTTAATTTTTCCCCAAGTTTTATTAGCTATTTTTGTCTTTTTACAGATAGGCTCATTTTTTTTTTAATTCCCCCAAACTTTCCATAATGATTTTGGTTCAGTTTGCATTAGGTTTATAAATCAATTTAGGAAGATCTGAGAGCTTCATAATATTAACTCTTCCCAACAAGAAACCTGGTATGTTTTTCCAGTTATTTAAGTGTATTTTTTAAAGTTTTATAGTTTTCTTTATATAGATTATGCCAGAAATTCCCACTCTTTCTTGGTTCACAGCACCTTTACTGTCTCTGTAAGTTTTTCATAGCACCTTTAGGCAAAAAGATATGCCTAATATTTCTGATTGTTAAGGAAGCTGACCCAGACAGCTTCATAAGTATTTTTGCCACAAACAACGTGGGTTTGAACTGTGCGGGTCCACTTCTGTGTGGACATTTTCAACAGTAAATACAACAGTACTACACCATCTGTGGTTGGTTGAATCTACAGATGTGCATCCATGGATATGGAGGAACCATATATATGAGGGCCAACTATAAGTTATACTCAGATTTTCAACTGCTGAGGGTCGATGCCCCTAACCCTGGCATTGTTCAAGGGTCAACTGTATAATACACATAACTGAAAAAATCTTATTCTATTCTTAAATAATTACAATTACTTACTAATGGGATATTTGCATCCATATGACATTGCAAACCTTGGAATCAGCTTGGACATAGCCACCCTCACGTCTTGTTCTGCACTGATTTTTGTGCAGAACTTTTTTTTTTTCCCCCACAGAAACTGAAAACCCAGCTTTGCAAAGATAGGACATTGTCAAAAGGAAAGTAGCAGTACCTCATGTTAAACCATGAACTACTTAAAACTAGTAGTTCACACGGCATCCAACAGACATCACGTATCATAGTGTTTCTCTCAAAAATCTGAAATATCCTTCAGTGCACCTGACAGTTCACTGTGGCATCCATCCCAGGATGTCTTGGTATACAGTGGAGGTATGGTGGGATTTTGCCAGTTTTTAAATATCCCTATATGTTTTGCATTTTTCTTGCTACTCTGAATGGGATTCCCACCCCACCCCCGCCATTATATTTTTCAACTCTTTATTACTGGTATCTCAGAAAGCTATTGATTTTGTATATTGCTATTGTTAAAGCAAGTCAGTTTTCTTCTCTGAGCTTTAGTTTCCTCATCTGTATGATGAAAATCAAGTTATCCAATATATGTAAAGCCCTTAGCACAGAACTCAGCACATAGTAAGCAATCAAAAATCCTGGGTATCATTATCTATGATAATGGAGATGATATTCCCTATCACACTGGACTGTTGTGAGGAACAAAAATGATATACATGAACATGTTTTGTTAATTGTATTACACTACACAAAGGTTTTTATTATAAGTAACATTAAAATTTGGTACTACTTTTTTTTTTTTGGCCATGCCATGCACGAGGGGATCTTATTTCCCCCAACAGGGATTGAACCCATGCCCCCTGCAGTGGAAACGTGGAGTCTTAACCACTGGACCACCAGGGAAGTCCCTGGTACTACTTTTAAAGAATGATACTCTTAAAGGTAGAAGGCTCAGATCACAGAG